>NW_027478736.1:311528-623056 GCF_051014685.1 Ptiloglossa arizonensis | reverse complement strand
GAAGTAAGAAACGCTTGAGAAACTCAAAATTTTCGCTGTTCTGATGCGCGAAACGAATAACTAGCACGGCCTAGGGGAAAAGTACGCATACCGATGTAATCGGGCGAGTTTCTTCTTTCAGATGCAACAGAAATTTTGCGGATTGGTCGATCCGTTCGCGAGATATGGCAGTTTGGAAGTAAGAAACGCTTGAGAAACTCAAAATTTTCGCAGTTCTGATGCTCGAAACGAGTAACTAGAACGGCCTAGGGGAAAAGTACGCCTACCGTTTTAATCGGGCGAGTTTCTACTTTCAGATGCAACAGAAATTTTGCGGATTGGTCAATCCGTTCGCGAGGTATGGCAGTTTGGAGGTAAGAAACGCTTGAGAAACTCAAAATTTGCGCAGTTCTGATGCTCGAAACGAATAACTAGAACGGCCTAGGGGAAAAGTGCGCATACCGTTGTAATCAGGCGAGTTTCTACTTTCAGAAGCTACAGAAATTTTGCGGATTGGTCAATCCGTTCGCGAGATATGGCAGTTTGGAGGTAAGAAACGCTTGAGAAACACAAAATTTTCGCCGTTCTGATGCTCGAAACGAATAACTAGAACGGCCTAGGGGAAAAGTGCGCATACCGTTGTAATCAGGCGAGTTTCTACTTTCAGAAGCTACAGAAATTTTGCGGATTGGTCAATCCGTTCGCGAGATATGGCAGTTTGGAGGTAAGAAACGCTTGAGAAACACAAAATTTTCGCCGTTCTGATGCTCGAAACGAATAACTAGAACGGCCTAGGGGAAAAGTACGCATACAGTTGTAATCGGCCGACTTTCTACTTTCAGAAGCAACAGAAATTTTGCGGATTGGTCAATCCGTCCGCGAGATATGGCAGTTTGGAGGTAAGAAACGCTTGAGAAACTCAAAATTTTCGCAGTTCTGATGCTCGAAATGAATAACTGGGACGGCCTAGGGGAAAACTACACATACCGTTGTAATCGGGCGAGTTTCTACTTTCAGATGCAACAGAAATTTTGCGGACTGGTCGATCCGTTCGCGAGATGTGGCAGTTTGGAAGTAAGAAACGCTTGAGAAACTCAAAATTTGCGCAGTTGTGATACTCGAAACGAATAACTAGAACGGCCTAGGGGAAAAGTGCGCATACCGTTGTAATCGGGCGAGTTTCTACTTTCAGATGCAACAGAAATTTTGCGGACTGGTCGATCCGTTCGCGAGATGTGGCAGTTTGGAAGTAAGAAACGCTTGAGAAACTCAAAATTTTCGCCGTTCTGATGCTCGAAACGAATAACTAGAACGGCCTAGGGGAAAACTACACCTACTGTTGTAATCGGGCGAGTTTCTACTTTCAGATGCAACAGAAATTTTGCGGATTGATCAATCCCTTCGCGAGATATGGCAGTTTGGAGTTAAGAAACGCTTGAGAAACTCAAAATTTGCGCAGTTGTGATGCTCGAAACGAATAACTAGAACGGCCTAGGGGAAAAGTACGCATACATTTGTAATCGGGCGACTTTCTACTTTCAGAAGCAACAGAAATTTTGCGGATTGGTCAATCCGTCCGCGAGATATGGCAGTTTGGAGGTAAGAAACGCTTGAGAAACTCAAAATTTTCGCAGTTCTGATGCTCGAAACGAATAACTGGAACGGCCTAGGGGGAAACTACACATACCATTGTAATCGGGCGAGTTTCTACTTTCAGATGCAACAGAAATTTTGCGGATTGATCAATCCCTTCGCGAGATATGGCAACTTGGAGTTAAGAAACGCTTGAGAAACTCAAAATTTTCGCAGTTCTGATGCTGGAAACGAATAACTGGAACGGCCTAGGGGGAAACTACACATACCATTGTAATCGGGCGAGTTTCTACTTTCAGATGCAACAGAAACTTTGCGGATTGGTCAATCCGTTCGCGAGATGTGGCAGTTTGGAAGTAAGAAACGCTTGAGAAACTCAAAATTTTCGCCGTTCTGATGCTCGAAACGAATAACTAGAACGGCCTAGGGGAAAACTACACCTACTGTTGTAATCGGGCGAGTTTCTACTTTCAGATGCAACAGAAATTTTGCGGATTGATCAATCCCTTCGCGAGATATGGCAGCTTGGAGTTAAGAAACGCTTGAGAAACTCAAAATTTTCGCAGTTCTGATGCTCGAAACGAATAACTGGAACGGCCTAGGGGGAAACTACACATACCATTGTAATCGGGCGAGTTTCTACTTTCAGATGCAACAGAAACTTTGCGGATTGGTCAATCCGTTCGCGAGATGTGGCCGTTTGGAAGTAAGAAACGCTTGAGAAACTCAAAATTTTCGCTGTTCTGATGCGCGAAACGAATAACTAGCACGGCCTAGGGGAAAAGTACGCATACCGATGTAATCGTGCGAGTTTCTACTTTCAGATGCAACAGAAATTTTGCGGATTGATCAATCCGTTCGCGAGATATGGCAGTTTGGAGGTAAGAAACGCTTGAGAAACTCAAAATTTGCGCAGTTCTGATGCTCGAAACGAATAACTAGAACGGCCTAGGGGAAAAGTGCGCATACCGTTGTAATCAGGCGAGTTTCTACTTTCAGAAGCTACAGAAATTTTGCGGATTGGTCAATCCGTTCGCGAGATATGGCAGTTTGGAGGTAAGAAACGCTTGAGAAACACAAAATTTTCGCCGTTCTGATGCTCGAAACGAATAACTAGAACGGCCTAGGGGAAAAGTACGCATACAGTTGTAATCGGCCGAATTTCTACTTTCAGAAGCAACAGAAATTTTGCGGATTGATCAATCCCTTCGCGAGATATGGCAGTTTGGAGGTAAGAAACGCTTGAGAAACACAAAATTTTCGCCGTTCTGATGCTCGAAACGAATAACTAGAACGGCCTAGGGGAAAAGTACGCATACATTTGTAATCGGCCGACTTTCTACTTTCAGAAGCAACAGAAATTTTGCGGATTGGTCAATCCGTCCGCGAGATATGGCAGTTTGGAGGTAAGAAACGCTTGAGAAACTCAAAATTTTCGCAGTTCTGATGCTCGAAACGAATAACTGGAACGGCCTAGGGGGAAACTACACATACCATTGTAATCGGGCGAGTTTTTACTTTCAGATGCAACAGAAATTTTGCGGATTGATCAATCCCTTCGCGAGATATGGCAACTTGGAGTTAAGAAACGCTTGAGAAACTCAAAATTTTCGCAGTTCTGATGCTCGAAACGAATAACTGGAACGGCCTAGGGGGAAACTACACATACAATTGTAATCGGGCGAGTTTCTACTTTCAGATGCAACAGAAACTTTGCGGATTGGTCAATCCGTTCGCGAGATGTGGCCGTTTGGAAGTAAGAAACGCTTGAGAAACTCAAAATTTTCGCTGTTCTGATGCGCGAAACGAATAACTAGCACGGCCTAGGGGAAAAGTACGCATACCGATGTAATCGGGCGAGTTTCTACTTTCAGATGCAACAGAAATTTTGCGGATTGATCAATCCGTTCGCGAGATATGGCAGTTTGGAGGTAAGAAACGCTTGAGAAACTCAAAATTTGCGCAGTTCTGATGCTCGAAACGAATAACTAGAACGGCCTAGGGGAAAAGTGCGCATACCGTTGTAATCAGGCGAGTTTCTACCTTCAGAAGCTACAGAAATTTTGCGGATTGGTCAATCCGTTCGCGAGATATGGCAGTTTGGAGGTAAGAAACGCTTGAGAAACACAAAATTTTCGCCGTTCTGATGCTCGAAACGAATAACTAGAACGGCCTAGGGGAAAAGTACGCATACAGTTGTAATCGGCCGAATTTCTACTTTCAGAAGCAACAGAAATTTTGCGGATTGGTCAATCCGTCCGCGAGATATGGCAGTTTGGAGGTAAGAAACGCTTGAGAAACTCAAAATTTTCGCAGTTCTGATGCTCGAAATGAATAACTGGGACGGCCTAGGGGAAAACTACACATACCGTTGTAATCGGGCGAGTTTCTACTTTCAGATGCAACAGAAATTTTGCGGACTGGTCGATCCGTTCGCGAGATGTGGCAGTTTGGAAGTAAGAAACGCTTGAGAAACTCAAAATTTGCGCAGTTGTGATGCTCGAAACGAATAACTAGAACGGCCTAGGGGAAAAGTGCGCATACCGTTGTAATCGGGCGAGTTTCTACTTTCAGATGCAACAGAAATTTTGCGGACTGGTCGATCCGTTCGCGAGGTATGGCAGTTTGGAGGTAAGAAACGCTTGGGAAACTCAAAATTTGCGCAGTTGTGATGCTCGAAACGAATAACTAGAACGGCCTAGGGGAAAAGTGCACATACCGTTGTAATCAGGCGAGTTTCTACTTTCAGAAGCTACAGAAATTTTGCGGATTGGTCAATCCGTTCGCGAGATATGGCAGTTTGGAGGTAAGAAACGCTTGAGAAACACAAAATTTTCGCCGTTCTGATGCTCGAAACGAATAACTAGAACGGCCTAGGGGAAAAGTACGCATACAGTTGTAATCGGCCGACTTTCTACTTTCAGAAGCAACAGAAATTTTGCGGATTGGTCAATCCGTCCGCGAGATATGGCAGTTTGGATGTAAGAAACGCTTGAGAAACTCAAAATTTTCGCTGTTCTGATGCGCGAAACGAATAACTAGCACGGCCTAGGGGAAAAGTACGCATACCGATGTAATCGTGCGAGTTTCTACTTTCAGATGCAACAGAAATTTTGCGGATTGATCAATCCGTTCGCGAGATATGGCAGTTTGGAGGTAAGAAACGCTTGAGAAACTCAAAATTTGCGCAGTTCTGATGCTCGAAACGAATAACTAGAACGGCCTAGGGGAAAAGTGCGCATACCGTTGTAATCAGGCGAGTTTCTACTTTCAGAAGCTACAGAAATTTTGCGGATTGGTCAATCCGTTCGCGAGATATGGCAGTTTGGAGGTAAGAAACGCTTGAGAAACACAAAATTTTCGCCGTTCTGATGCTCGAAACGAATAACTAGAACGGCCTAGGGGAAAAGTACGCATACAGTTGTAATCGGCCGAATTTCTACTTTCAGAAGCAACAGAAATTTTGCGGATTGATCAATCCCTTCGCGAGATATGGCAGTTTGGAGGTAAGAAACGCTTGAGAAACACAAAATTTTCGCCGTTCTGATGCTCGAAACGAATAACTAGAACGGCCTAGGGGAAAAGTACGCATACATTTGTAATCGGCCGACTTTCTACTTTCAGAAGCAACAGAAATTTTGCGGATTGGTCAATCCGTCCGCGAGATATGGCAGTTTGGAGGTAAGAAACGCTTGAGAAACTCAAAATTTTCGCAGTTCTGATGCTCGAAACGAATAACTGGAACGGCCTAGGGGAAACTACACATACCATTGTAATCGGGCGAGTTTTTACTTTCAGATGCAACAGAAATTTGCGGATTGATCAATCCCTTCGCGAGATATGGCAACTTGGAGTTAAGAAACGCTTGAGAAACTCAAAATTTTCGCAGTTCTGATGCTCGAAACGAATAACTGGAACGGCCTAGGGGGAAACTACACATACAATTGTAATCGGGCGAGTTTCTACTTTCAGATGCAACAGAAACTTTGCGGATTGGTCAATCCGTTCGCGAGATGTGGCCGTTTGGAAGTAAGAAACGCTTGAGAAACTCAAAATTTTCGCTGTTCTGATGCGCGAAACGAATAACTAGCACGGCCTAGGGGAAAAGTACGCATGCCGATGTAATCGGGCGAGTTTCTACTTTCAGATGCAACAGAAATTTTGCGGATTGATCAATCCGTTCGCGAGATATGGCAGTTTGGAGGTAAGAAACGCTTGAGAAACTCAAAATTTGCGCAGTTCTGATGCTCGAAACGAATAACTAGAACGGCCTAGGGAAAAGTGCGCATACCGTTGTAATCAGGCGAGTTTCTACCTTCAGAAGCTACAGAAATTTTGCGGATTGGTCAATCCGTTCGCGAGATATGGCAGTTTGGAGGTAAGAAACGCTTGAGAAACACAAAATTTTCGCCGTTCTGATGCTCGAAACGAATAACTAGAACGGCCTAGGGAAAAGTACGCATACAGTTGTAATCGGCCGAATTTCTACTTTCAGAAGCAACAGAAATTTGCGGATTGGTCAATCCGTCCGCGAGATATGGCAGTTTGGAGGTAAGAAACGCTTGAGAAACTCAAAATTTTCGCAGTTCTGATGCTCGAAATGAATAACTGGGACGGCCTAGGGGAAAACTACACATACCGTTGTAATCGGGCGAGTTTCTACTTTCAGATGCAACAGAAATTTTGCGGACTGGTCGATCCGTTCGCGAGATGTGGCAGTTTGGAAGTAAGAAACGCTTGAGAAACTCAAAATTTGCGCAGTTGTGATGCTCGAAACGAATAACTAGAACGGCCTAGGGGAAAAGTGCGCATACCGTTGTAATCGGGCGAGTTTCTACTTTCAGATGCAACAGAAATTTTGCGGACTGGTCGATCCGTTCGCGAGGTATGGCAGTTTGGAGGTAAGAAACGCTTGGGAAACTCAAAATTTGCGCAGTTGTGATGCTCGAAACGAATAACTAGAACGGCCTAGGGGAAAAGTGCACATACCGTTGTAATCAGGCGAGTTTCTACTTTCAGAAGCTACAGAAATTTTGCGGATTGGTCAATCCGTTCGCGAGATATGGCAGTTTGGAGGTAAGAAACGCTTGAGAAACACAAAATTTTCGCCGTTCTGATGCTCGAAACGAATAACTAGAACGGCCTAGGGGAAAAGTACGCATACAGTTGTAATCGGCCGACTTTCTACTTTCAGAAGCAACAGAAATTTTGCGGATTGGTCAATCCGTCCGCGAGATATGGCAGTTTGGAGGTAAGAAACGCTTGAGAAACTCAAAATTTTCGCAGTTCTGATGCTCGAAATGAATAACTGGGACGGCCTAGGGGAAAACTACACACACCGTTGTAATCGGGCGAGTTTCTACTTTCAGATGCAACAGAAATTTTGCGGACTGGTCGATCCATTCGCGAGATGTGGCAGTTTGGAAGTAAGAAACGCTTGAGAAACTCAAAATTTGCGCAGTTGTGATGCTCGAAACGAATAACTAGAACGGCCTAGGGGAAAAGTGCGCATACCGTTGTAATCGGCGAGTTTCTACTTTCAGATGCAACAGAAATTTTGCGGAATGGTCGATCCGTTCGCGAGGTATGGCAGTTTGGAGGTAAGAAACGCTTGAGAAACTCAAAATTTGCGCAGTTGTGATGCTCGAAACGAATAACTAGAACGGCCTAGGGAAAAGTACGCATACATTTGTAATCGGCCGACTTTCTACTTTCAGAAGCAACAGAAATTTTGGGGATTGGTCAATCCGTCCGCGAAATATGGCAGTTTGGAGGTAAGAAACGCTTGAGAAACTCAAATTTTCGCAGTTCTGATGCTCGAAATGAATAACTGGAACGGCCTAGGGGAAACTACATATACCGTTGTAATCGGGCGAGTTTCTACTTTCAGATGCAACAGAAATTTTGCGGACTGGTCTATCCGTTCGCGAGATGTGGCAGTTTGGAAGTAAGAAACGCTTGAGAAACTCAAAATTTTCGCAGTTCTGATTCTCGAAACGAATAACTAGAACGGCCTAGGGGAAAACTACACCTACTGTTGTAATCGGGCGAGTTTCTACTTTCAGAAGCTACAGAAATTTTGCGGATTTGTCAATCCGTTCGCGAGATATGGCAGTTTGGAGGTAAGAAACGCTTGAGAAACTCAAAATTTTCGCAGTTCTGATGCTCGAAACGAATAACTGGAACGGCCTAGGGGGAAACTACACATACCATTGTTATCGGGCGAGTTTCTACTTTCAGATGCAACAGAAACTTTGCGGATTGGTCAATCCGTTCGCGAGATGTGGCCGTTTGGAAGTAAGAAACGCTTGAGAAACTCAAAATTTTCGCTGTTCTGATGCGCGGAACGAATAACTAGCACGGCCTAGGGGAAAAGTACGCATACCGATATAATCGGGCGAGTTTCTACTTTCAGATGCAACAGAAATTTTGCGGATTGGTCAATCCGTTCGAGAGATGTGGCAGTTTGGATGTAAGAAATGCTTGAGAAACACAAAATTTTCGCAGTTCTGATTCTCGAAACGAATAACTAGAACGGCCTAGGGGAAAACTACACCTACTGTTGTAATCGGGCGAGTTTCTACTTTCAGATGCAATAGAAATTTTGCGGATTGATCAATCCGTTCGCGAGATATGGCAGTTTGGAGATAAGAAACGCTTGAGAAACTCAAAATTTTCGCAGTTCTGATGCTCGAAACGAATAACTGGAACGGCCTAGGGGGAAACTACACATACGATTGCAATCGGGCGAGTTTCTACTTTCAGATGCAACAGAAATTTTGCGGATTGGTCAATCCGTTCGCGAGATGTGGCAGTTTGGAAGTAAGAAACGCTTGAGAAACTCAAAATTTTCGCAGTTCTGATTCTCGAAACGAATAACTAGAACGGCCTAGGGGAAAACTACACCTACTGTTGTAATCGGGCGAGTTTCTACTTTCAGATGCAACAGAAATTTTGCGGATTGATCAATCCGATCGCGAGATATGGCAGTTTGGAGATAAGAAACGCTTGAGAAACTCAAAATTTTCGCAGTTCTGATGCTCGAAACGAATAACTGGAACGGCCTAGGGGGAAACTACACATACCATTGTAATCGGGCGAGTTTCTACTTTCAGATGCAACAGAAACTTTGCGGATTGGTCAATCCGTTCGCGAGATGTGGCCGTTTGGAAGTAAGAAACGCTTGAGAAACTCAAAATTTTCGCTGTTCTGATGCGCGAAACGAATAACTAGCACGGCCTAGGGGAAAAGTACGCATACCGATATAATCGGGCGAGTTTCTACTTTCAGATGCAACAGAAATTTTGCGGATTGGTCAATCCGTTCGAGAGATATGGCAGTTTGGAAGTAAGAAACGCTTGAGAAACTCAAAATTTTCGCCGTTCTGATGCTCGAAACGAATAACTAGAACGGCCTAGGGGAAAAGTACGCATACCGTTTTAATCGGGCGAGTTTCTACTTTCAGATGCAACAGAAATTTTGCGGATTGGTCAATCCGTTCGCGAGATATGGCAGTTTGGAGGTAAGAAACGCTAGAGAAACTCAAAATTATCGCAGTTCTGATGCTCGAAACGAATAACTGGAACGGCCTAGGGTGAAACTACGCATACCATTGTAATCGGGCGAGTTTCTACTTTCAGATGCAACAGAAATTTTGCGGACTGGTCTATCCGTTCGCGAGATGTGGCAGTTTGGAAGTAAGAAACGCTTGAGAAACTCAAAATTTTCGCAGTTCTGATTCTCGAAACGAATAACTAGAACGGCCTAGGGGAAAACTACACCTACTGTTGTAATCGGGCGAGTTTCTACTTTCAGAAGCTACAGAAATTTTGCGGATTTGTCAATCCGTTCGCGAGATATGGCAGTTTGGAGGTAAGAAACGCTTGAGAAACTCAAAATTTTCGCAGTTCTGATGCTCGAAACGAATAACTGGAACGGCCTAGGGGGAAACTACACATACCATTGTTATCGGGCGAGTTTCTACTTTCAGATGCAACAGAAACTTTGCGGATTGGTCAATCCGTTCGCGAGATGTGGCCGTTTGGAAGTAAGAAACGCTTGAGAAACTCAAAATTTTCGCTGTTCTGATGCGCGGAACGAATAACTAGCACGGCCTAGGGGAAAAGTACGCATACCGATATAATCGGGCGAGTTTCTACTTTCAGATGCAACAGAAATTTTGCGGATTGGTCAATCCGTTCGAGAGATGTGGCAGTTTGGATGTAAGAAATGCTTGAGAAACACAAAATTTTCGCAGTTCTGATTCTCGAAACGAATAACTAGAACGGCCTAGGGGAAAACTACACCTACTGTTGTAATCGGGCGAGTTTCTACTTTCAGATGCAATAGAAATTTTGCGGATTGATCAATCCGTTCGCGAGATATGGCAGTTTGGAGATAAGAAACGCTTGAGAAACTCAAAATTTTCGCAGTTCTGATGCTCGAAACGAATAACTGGAACGGCCTAGGGGGAAACTACACATACGATTGCAATCGGGCGAGTTTCTACTTTCAGATGCAACAGAAATTTTGCGGATTGGTCAATCCGTTCGCGAGATGTGGCAGTTTGGAAGTAAGAAACGCTTGAGAAACTCAAAATTTTCGCAGTTCTGATTCTCGAAACGAATAACTAGAACGGCCTAGGGGAAAACTACACCTACTGTTGTAATCGGGCGAGTTTCTACTTTCAGATGCAACAGAAATTTTGCGGATTGATCAATCCGATCGCGAGATATGGCAGTTTGGAGATAAGAAACGCTTGAGAAACTCAAAATTTTCGCAGTTCTGATGCTCGAAACGAATAACTGGAACGGCCTAGGGGGAAACTACACATACCATTGTAATCGGGCGAGTTTCTACTTTCAGATGCAACAGAAACTTTGCGGATTGGTCAATCCGTTCGCGAGATGTGGCCGTTTGGAAGTAAGAAACGCTTGAGAAACTCAAAATTTTCGCTGTTCTGATGCGCGAAACGAATAACTAGCACGGCCTAGGGGAAAAGTACGCATACCGATATAATCGGGCGAGTTTCTACTTTCAGATGCAACAGAAATTTTGCGGATTGGTCAATCCGTTCGAGAGATATGGCAGTTTGGAAGTAAGAAACGCTTGAGAAACTCAAAATTTTCGCCGTTCTGATGCTCGAAACGAATAACTAGAACGGCCTAGGGGAAAAGTACGCATACCGTTTTAATCGGGCGAGTTTCTACTTTCAGATGCAACAGAAATTTTGCGGATTGGTCAATCCGTTCGCGAGATATGGCAGTTTGGAGGTAAGAAACGCTAGAGAAACTCAAAATTATCGCAGTTCTGATGCTCGAAACGAATAACTGGAACGGCCTAGGGTGAAACTACGCATACCATTGTAATCGGGCGAGTTTCTACTTTCAGATGCAACAGAAACTTTGCGGATTGGTCAATCCGTTCGCGAGATGTGGCAGTTTGGAAGTAGGAAACGCTTAAGAAACTCAAAATTTTCGCAGTTCTGATTCTCGAAACGAATAACTAGAACGGCCTAGGGGAAAAGTACGCATACCGTTTTAATCGGGCGAGTTTCTACTTTCAGATGCAACAGAAATTTTGCGGATTGGTCAATCCGTTCGCGAGATATGGCAGTTTTGAGATAAGAAACGCTTGAGAAACTCCAAATTTTCGCAGTTCTGATGCTCGAAACGAATAACTGGAACGGCCTAGGGGGAAACTACACATGCCATTGTAATCGGGCGAGTTTCTACTTTCAGATGCAACAGAAATTTTGCGGATTGGTCGATCCATTCGCGAGATATGGCAGTTTGGAAGTAAGAAACGCTTGAGAAACTCAAAATTTTCGCAGTTCTGATGCTCGAAACGAGTAACTAGAACGGCCTAGGGGAAAAGTACGCATACCGTTTTAATCGGGCGAGCTTCTACTTTCAGATGCAACAGAAACTTTGCGGATTGGTCAATCCGTTCGCGAGATGTGGCAGTTTGGAAGTAGGAAACGCTTGAGAAACTCAAAATTTTCGCAGTTCTGATTCTCGAAACGAATAACTAGAACGGCCTAGGGGAAAAGTATGCATACCGTTTTAATCGGGCGAGTTTCTACTTTCAGATGCAACAAAAATTTTGCGGATTGGTCAATCCGTTCGCGAGATATGGCAGTTTGGAGATAAGAAACGCTTGAGAAACTCAAAATTTTCGCAGTTCTGATGCTCGAAACGAATAACTGGAACGGCCTAGGGGGAAACTACACATGCCATTGTAATCGGGCGAGTTTCTACTCTCAGATGCAACAGAAACTTTGCGGATTGGTCAATCCGTTCGCGAGATGTGGCCGTTTGGAAGTAAGAAACGCTTGAGAAACTCAAAATTTTCGCTGTTCTGATTCTCGAAACGAATAACTAGAACGGCCTAGGGGAAAAGTATGCATACCGTTTTAATCGGGCGAGTTTCTACTTTCAGATGCAACAGAAATTTTGCGGATTGGTCAATCCGTTCGCGAGATATGGCAGTTTGGAGATAAGAAACGCTTGAGAAACTCAAAATTTTCGCAGTTCTGATGCTCGAAACGAATAACTGGAACGGCCTAGGGGGAAACTACACATGCCATTGTAATCGGGCGAGTTTCTACTCTCAGATGCAACAGAAACTTTGCGGATTGGTCAATCCGTTCGCGAGATGTGGCCGTTTGGAAGTAAGAAACGCTTGAGAAACTCAAAATTTTCGCCGTTCTGATGCTCGAAACGAATAACTGGAACGGCCTAGGGGGAAACTACGCATACCATTGTAATCGGGCGAGTTTCTACTTTCAGATGCAACAGAAACTTTGCGGATTGCTCAATCCGTTCGCGAGATGTGGCAGTTTGGAAGTAGGAAACGCTTAAGAAACTCAAAATTTTCGCAGTTCTGATTCTCGAAACGAATAACTAGAACGGCCTAGGGGAAAAGTACGCATACCGTTTTAATCGGGCGAGCTTCTACTTTCAGATGCAACAGAAACTTTGCGGATTGGTCAATCCGTTCGAGAGATATGGCAGTTTGGAAGTAAGAAACGCTTGAGAAACTCAAAATTTTCGCCGTTCTGATGCGCGAAACGAATAACTAGCACGGCCTAGGGGAAAAGTACGCATACCGATGCAATCGGGCGAGTTTCTACTTTCAGAGGCAACAGAAATTTTGCGGATTGGTCGATCCGTTCGCGAGATATGGCAGTTTGGAAGTAAGAAACGCTTGAGAAACTCAAAATTTTCGCAGTTCTGATGCTCGAAACGAGTAACAAGAACGGCCTAGGGGAAAAGTACGCATACCGTTTTAATCGGGCGAGCTTCTACTTTCAGATGCAACAGAAACTTTGCGGATTGGTCAATCCGTTCGCGAGATGTGGCAGTTTGGATGTAGGAAACGCTTGAGAAACTCAAAATTTTCGCAGTTCTGATTCTCGAAACGAATAACTAGAACGGCCTAGGGGAAAAGTACGCATACCGTTTTAATCGGGCGAGTTTCTACTTTCAGATGCAACAGAAATTTTGCGGATTGGTCAATCCGTTCGCGAGACATGGCAGTTTGGAGATAAGAAACGCTTGAGAAACTCAAAATTTTCGCAGTTCTGATGCTCGAAACGAATAACTGGAACGGCCTAGGGGGAAACTACACATACCATTGTAATCGGGCGAGTTTCTACTTTCAGATGCAACAGAAACTTTGCGGATTGGTCAATCCGTTCGCGAGATGTGGCCGTTTGGAAGTAAGAAACGCTTGAGAGACTCAAAATTTTCGCTGTTCTGATGCGCGAAACGAATAACTAGCACGGCCTAGGGGAAAAGTACGCATACCGATATAATCGGGCGAGTTTCTACTTTCAGATGCAACAGAAATTTTGCGGATTGGTCAATCCGTTCGAGAGATATGGCAGTTTGGAAGTAAGAAACGCTTGAGAAACTCAAAATTTTCGCCGTTCTGATGCTCGAAACGAATAACTAGAACGGCCTAGGGGAAAAGTACGCATACCGTTTTAATCGGGCGAGTTTCTACTTTCAGGTGCAACAGAAATTTTGCGGATTGGTCAATCCGTTCGCGAGATATGGCAGTTTGGAGGTAAGAAACGCTTGAGAAACTCAAAATTATCGCAGTTCTGATGCTCGAAACGAATAACTGGAACGTCCTAGGGGGAAACTACGCATACCATTGTAATCGGGCGAGTTTCTACTTTCAGATGCAACAGAAACTTTGCGGATTGGTCAATCCGTTCGCGAGATGTGGCAGTTTGGAAGTAGGAAACGCTTAAGAAACTCAAAATTTTCGCAGTTCTGATGCTCGAAACGAATAACTGGAACGGCCTAGGGGGAAACTACACATGCCATTGCAATCGGGCGAGTTTCTACTTTCAGATGCAACAGAAACTTTGCGGATTGGTCAATCCGTTCGCGAGATGTGGCCCTTTGGAAGTAAGAAACGCTAGAGAAACTCAAAATTTTCGCCGTTCTGATGCGCGAAACGAATAACTAGCACGGCCTAGGGGAAAAGTACGCATACCGATGCTATCGGGCGAGTTTCTACTTTCAGACGCAACAGAAATTTTGCGGATTGGTCGATCCATTCGCGAGATATGGCAGTTTGGAAGTAAGAAACGCTTGAGAAACTCAAAATTTTCGCAGTTCTGATGCTCGAAACGAGTAACTAGAACGGCCTAGGGGAAAAGCACGCATACCGTTTTAATCGGGCGAGCTTCTACTTTCAGATGCAACAGAAACTTTGCGGATTGGTCAATCCGTTCGCGAGATGTGGCAGTTTGGAAGTAGGAAACGCTTGAGAAACTCAAAATTTTCGCAGTTCTGATTCTCGAAACGAATAACTAGAACGGCCTAGGGGAAAAGTACGCATACCGTTTTAATCGGGCGAGTTTCTACTTTCAGATGCAACAGAAATTTTGCGGATTGGTCAATCCGTTCGCGAGATATGGCAGTTTGGAGATAAGAAACGCTTGAGAAACTCAAAATTTTCGCAGTTCTGATGCTCGAAACGAATAACTGGAACGGCCTAGGGGGAAACTACACACACCATTGTAATCGGGCGAGTTTCTACTTTCAGATGCAACAGAAACTTTGCGGATTGGTCAATCCGTTCGCGAGATGTGGCCGTTTGGAAGTAAGAAACGCTTGAGAAACTCAAAATTTTCGCTGTTCTGATGCGCGAAACGAATAACTAGCACGGCCTAGGGGAAAAGTACGCATACCGATATAATCGGGCGAGTTTCTACTTTCAGATGCAACAGAAATTTTGCGGATTGGTCAATCCGTTCGAGAGTTATGGCAGTTTGGAAGTAAGAAACGCTTGAGAAACTCAAAATTTTCGCCGTTCTGATGCTCGAAACGAATAACTAGAACGGCCTAGGGGAAAAGTACGCATACCGTTTTAATCGGGCGAGTTTCTACTTTCAGATGCAACAGAAATTTTGCGGATTGGTCGATCCGTTCGCGAGATATGGCAGTTTGGAGGTAAGAAACGCTTGAGAAACTCAAAATTATCGCAGTTCTGATGCTCGAAACGAATAACTGGAACGGCCTAGGGGGAAACTACGCATACCATTGTAATCGGGCGAGTTTCTACTTTCAGATGCAACAGAAACTTTGCAGATTGGTCAATCCGTTCGCGAGATGTGGCAGTTTGGAAGTAGGAAACGCTTAAGAAACTCAAAATTTTCGCAGTTCTGATTCTCGAAACGAATAACTAGAACGGCCTAGGGGAAAAGTACGCATACCGTTTTAATCGGGCGAGTTTCTACTTTCAGACGCAACAGAAATTTTGCGGATTGGTCGATCCATTCGCGAGATATGGCAGTTTGGAAGTAAGAAACGCTTGAGAAACTCAAAATTTTCGCAGTTCTGATGCTCGAAACGAGTAACTAGAACGGCCTAGGGGAAAAGTACGCATACCGTTTTAATCGGGCGAGCTTCTACTTTCAGATGCAACAGAAACTTTGCGGATTTGTCAATCCGTTCGCGAGATGTGGCAGTTTGGAAGTAGGAAACGCTTGAGAAACTCAAAATTTTCGCAGTTCTGATTCTCGAAACGAATAACTAGAACGGCCTAGGGGAAAAGTACGGATACCGATTTAATCGGGCGAGATTCTACTTTCAGATGCAACAGAAATTTTGCGGATTGGTCAATCCGTTCGCGAGATATGGCAGTTTGGAGATAAGAAACGCTTGAGAAACTCAAAATTTTCGCAGTTCTGATGCTCGAAACGAATAACTGGAACGGCCTAGGGGGAAACTACACATGCCATTGTAATCGGGCGAGTTTCTACTCTCAGATGCAACAGAAACTTTGCGGATTGGTCAATCCGTTCGCGAGATGTGGCCGTTTGGAAGTAAGAAACGCTTGAGAAACTCAAAATTTTCGCTGTTCTGATGCTCGAAACGAATAACTGGAACGGCCTAGGGGGAAACTACGCATACCATTGTAATCGGGCGAGATTCTACTTTCAGATGCAACAGAAACTTTGCGGATTGCTCAATCCGTTCGCGAGATGTGGCAGTTTGGAAGTAGGAAACGCTTGAGAAACTCAAAATTTTTGCAGTTCTGATTCTCGAAACGAATAACTAGAACGGCCTAGGGGAAAAGTACGCATACCATTTTAATCGGGCGAGCTTCTACTTTCAGATGCAACAGAAACTTTGCGGATTGGTCAATACGTTCGAGAGATATGGCAGTTTGGAAGTAAGAAACGCTTGAGAAACTCAAAATTTTCGCCGTTCTGATGCGCGACACGAATAACTAGCACGGCCTAGGGGAAAAGTACGCATACCGATGCAATCGGGCGAGTTTCTACTTTCAGACGCAACAGAAATTTTGCGGATTGGTCGATCCGTTCGCGAGATATGGCAGTTTGGAAGTAAGAAACGCTTGAGAAACTCAAAATTTTCGCAGTTCTGATGCTCGAAACGAGTAACTAGAACGGCCTAGGGGAAAAGTACGCATACCGTTTTAATCGGGCGAGCTTCTACTTTCAGATGCAACAGAAACTTTGCGGATTGGTCAATCCGTTCGCGAGATGTGGCAGTTTGGAAGTAGGAAACGCTTGAGAAACTCAAAATTTTCGCAGTTCTGATTCTCGAAACGAATAACTAGAACGGCCTAGGGGAAAAGTACGCATACCGTTTTAATCGGGCGAGTTTCTACTTTCGGATGCAACAGAAATTTTGCGGATTGGTCAATCCGTTCGCGAGACATGGCAGTTTGGAGATAAGAAACGCTTGAGAAACTCAAAATTTTCGCAGTTCTGATGCTCGAAACGAATAACTGGAACGGCCTAGGGGGAAACTACACAAACCATTGTAATCGGGCGAGTTTCTACTTTCAGATGCAACAGAAACTTTGCGGATTGGTCAATCCGTTCGCGAGATGTGGCCGTTTGGAAGTAAGAAACGCTTGAGAAACTCAAAATTTTCGCTGTTCTGATGCGCGAAACGAATAACTAGCACGTCCTAGGGGAAAAGTACGCATACCGATATAATCGGGCGAGTTTCTACTTTCAGATGCAACAGAAATTTTGCGGATTGGTCAATCCGTTCGAGAGATATGGCAGTTTGGAAGTAAGAAACGCTTGAGAAACTCAAAATTTTCGCCGTTCTGATGCGCGAAACGAATAACTAGCACGGCCTTGGGGAAAAGTACGCATACCGATGCAATCGGGCGAGTTTCTACTTTCAGACGCAACAGAAATTTTGCGGACTGGTCGATCCATTCGCGAGATATGGCAGTTTGGAAGTAAGAAACGCTTGAGAAACTCAAAATTTTCGCAGTTCTGATGCTCGAAACGAGTAACTAGAACGGCCTAGGGGAAAAGTACGCATACCGTTTTAATCGGGCGAGCTTCTACTTTCAGATGCAACAGAAACTTTGCGGATTGGTCAATCCGTTCGCGAGATGTGGCAGTTTGGAGATAAGAAACGCTTGAGAAACTCAAAATTTTCGCAGTTCTGATGCTCGAAACGAATAACTGGAACGGCCTAGGGGGAAACTACACATACGATTGTAATCGGGCGAGTTTCTACTTTCAGATGCAACAGAAATTTTGCGGATTGGTCAATCCGTTCGCGAGATGTGGCAGTTTGGAAGTAAGAAACGCTTGAGAAACTCAAAATTTTCGCAGTTCTGATTCTCGAAACGAATAACTAGAACGGCCTAGGGGAAAACTACACCTACTGTTGTAATCGGGCGAGTTTCTACTTTCAGATGCAACAGAAATTTTGCGGATTGATCAATCCGATCGCGAGATATGGCAGTTTGGATATAAGAAACGCTTGAGAAACTCAAAATTTTCGCAGTTCTGATGCTCGAAACGAATAACTGGAACGGCCTAGGGGGAAACTACACATACCATTGTAATCGGGCGAGTTTCTACTTTCAGATGCAACAGAAACTTTGCGGATTGGTCAATCCGTTCGCGAGATGTGGCCGTTTGGAAGTAAGAAACGCTTGAGAAACTCAAAATTTTCGCTGTTCTGATGCGCGAAACGAATAACTAGCACGGCCTAGGGGAAAAGTACGCATACCGATATAATCGGGCGAGTTTCTACTTTCAGATGCAACAGAAATTTTGCGGATTGGTCAATCCGTTCGAGAGTTATGGCAGTTTGGAAGTAAGAAACGCTTGAGAAACTCAAAATTTTCGCCGTTCTGAAGCTCGAAACGAATAAGTAGAACGGCCTAGGGGAAAAGTACGCATACCGTTTTAATCGGGCGAGTTTCTACTTTCAGATGCAACAGAAATTTTGCGGATTGGTCAATCCGTTCGCGAGATATGGCAGTTTGGAGGTAAGAAACGCTTGAGAAACTCAAAATTATCGCAGTTCTGATGCTCGAAACGAATAACTGGAACGGCCTAGGGGGAAACTACGCATACCATTGTAATCGGGCGAGTTTCTACTTTCAGATGCAACAGAAACTTTGCAGATTGGTCAATCCGTTCGCGAGATGTGGCAGTTTGGAAGTAGGAAACGCTTAAGAAACTCAAAATTTTCGCAGTTCTGATTCTCGAAACGAATAACTAGAACGGCCTAGGGGAAAAGTACGCATACCGTTTTAATCGGGCGAGTTTCTACTTTCAGATGCAACAGAAATTTTGCGGATGGGTCAATCCGTTCGCGAGATATGGCAGTTTTGATATAAGAAACGCTTGAGAAACTCCAAATTTTCGCAGTTCTGATGCTCGAAACGAATAACTGGAACGGCCTAGGGGGAAACTACACATGCCATTGTAATCGGGCGAGTTTCTACTTTCAGATGCAACAGAAACTTTGCGGATTGGTCAATCCGTTCGCGAGATGTGGCCGTTTGGAAGTAAGAAACGCTAGAGAAACTCAAAATTTTCGCTGTTCTGATGCGCGAAACGAATAACTAGCACGGCCTAGGGGAAAAGTACGCATACCGATATAATCGGGCGAGGTTCTACTTTCAGATGCAACAGAAATTTTGCGGATTGGTCAATCCGTTCGAGAGATATGGCAGTTTGGAAGTAAGAAACGCTTGAGAAACTCAAAATTTTCGCCGTTCTGATGCGCGAAACGAATAACTAGCACGGCCTAGGGGAAAAGTACGCATACCGATGCAATCGGGCGAGTTTCTACTTTCAGACGCAACAGAAATTTTGCGGATTGGTCGATCCGTTCGCGAGATATGGCAGTTTGGAAGTAAGAAACGCTTGAGAAACTCAAAATTTTCGCAGTTCTGATGCTCGAAACGAGTAACTAGAACGGCCTAGGGGAAAAGTACGCATACCGTTTTAATCGGGCGAGCTTCTACTTTCAGATGCAACAGAAACTTTGCGGATTTGTCAATCCGTTCGCGAGATGTGGCAGTTTGGAAGTAGGAAACGCTTGAGAAACTCAAAATTTTCGCAGTTCTGATTCTCGAAACGAATAACTAGAACGGCCTAGGGGAAAAGTACGCATACCGATTTAATCGGGCGAGATTCTACTTTCAGATGCAACAGAAATTTTGCGGATTGGTCAATCCGTTCGCGAGATATGGCAGTTTGGAGATAAGAAACGCTTGAGAAACTCAAAATTTTCGCAGTTCTGATGCTCGAAACGGATAACTGGAACGGCCTAGGGGGAAACTACACATGCCATTGTAATCGGGCGAGTTTCTACTCTCAGATGCAACAGAAACTTTGCGGATTGGTCAATCCGTTCGCGAGATGTGGCCGTTTGGAAGTAAGAAACGCTTGAGAAACTCAAAATTTTCGCTGTTCTGATGCTCGAAACGAATAACTGGAACGGCCTAGGGGGAAACTACGCATACCATTGTAATCGGGCGAGTTTCTACTTTTAGATGCAACAGAAACTTTGCGGATTGCTCAATCCGTTCGCGAGATGTGGCAGTTTGGAAGTAGGAAACGCTTGAGAAACTCAAAATTTTTGCAGTTCTGATTCTCGAAACGAATAACTAGAACGGCCTAGGGGAAAAGTACGCATACCGTTTTAATCGGGCGAGCTTCTACTTTCAGATGCAACAGAAACTTTGCGGATTGGTCAATCCGTTCGAGAGATATGGCAGTTTGGAAGTAAGAAACGCTTGAGAAACTCAAAATTTTCGCCGTTCTGATGCGCGAAACGAATAACTAGCACGGCCTAGGGGAAAAGTACGCATACCGATGCAATCGGGCGAGGTTCTACTTTCAGACGCAACAGAAATTTTGCGGATTGGTCGATCCGTTCGCGAGATATGGCAGTTTGGAAGTAAGAAACGCTTGAGAAACTCAAAATTTTCGCAGTTCTGATGCTCGAAACGAGTAACTAGAACGGCCTAGGGGAAAAGTACGCATACCGTTTTAATCGGGCGAGCTTCTACTTTCAGATGCAACAGAAACTTTGCGGATTGGTCAATCCGTTCGCGAGATGTGGCAGTTTGGAAGTAGGAAACGCTTGAGAAACTCAAAATTTTCGCAGTTCTGATTCTCGAAACGAATAACTAGAACGGCCTAGGGGAAAAGTACGCATACCGTTTTAATCGGGCGAGTTTCTACTTTCGGATGCAACAGAAATTTTGCGGATTGGTCAATCCGTTCGCGAGACATGGCAGTTTGGAGATAAGAAACGCTTGAGAAACTCAAAATTTTCGCAGTTCTGATGCTCGAAACGAATAACTGGAACGGCCTAGGGGGAAACTACACAAACCATTGTAATCGGGCGAGTTTCTACTTTCAGATGCAACAGAAACTTTGCGGATTGGTCAATCCGTTCGCGAGATGTGGCCGTTTGGAAGTAAGAAACGCTTGAGAAACTCAAAATTTTCGCAGTTCTGATGCTCGAAACGAGTAACTAGAACGGCCTAGGGGAAAAGTACGCATACCGTTTTAATCGGGCGAGCTTCTACTTTCAGATGCAACAGAAACTTTGCGGATTGGTCAATCCGTTCGAGAGATATGGCAGTTTGGAAGTAAGAAACGCTTGAGAAACTCAAAATTTTCGCCGTTCTGATGCGCGAAACGAATAACTAGCACGGCCTAGGGGAAAAGTACGCATACCGATGCAATCGGGCGAGTTTCTACTTTCAGACGCAACAGAAATTTTGCGGATTGGTCGATCCATTCGCGAGATATGGCAGTTTGGAAGTAAGAAACGCTTGAGAAACTCAAAATTTTCGCAGTTCTGATGCTCGAAACGAGTAACTAGAACGGCCTAGGGGAAAAGTACGCATACCGTTTTAATCGGGCGAGCTTCTACTTTCAGATGCAACAGAAACTTTGCGGATTGGTCAATCCGTTCGAGAGATATGGCAGTTTGGAAGTAAGAAACGCTTGAGAAACTCAAAATTTTCGCCGTTCTGATGCGCGAAACGAATAACTAGCACGGCCTAGGGGAAAAGTACGCATACCGATGCAATCGGGCGAGTTTCTACTTTCAGACGCAACAGAAATTTTGCGGATTGGTCGATCGGTTCGCGAGATATGGCAGTTTGGAAGTAAGAAACGCTTGAGAAACTCAAAATTTTCGCAGTTCTGATGCTCGAAACGAGTAACTAGAACGGCCTAGGGGAAAAGTACGCATACCGTTTTAATCGGGCGAGCTTCTACTTTCAGATGCAACAGAAACTTTGCGGATTGGTCAATCCGTTCGCGAGATGTGGCAGTTTGGAAGTAGGAAACGCTTGAGAAACTCAAAATTTTCGCAGTTCTGATTCTCGAAACGAATAACTAGAACGGCCTAGGGGAAAAGTACGCATACCGTTTTAATCGGGCGAGTTTCTACTTTCGGATGCAACAGAAATTTTGCGGATTGGTCAATCCGTTCGCGAGACATGGCAGTTTGGAGATAAGAAACGCTTGAGAAACTCAAAATTTTCGCAGTTCTGATGCTCGAAACGAATAACTGGAACGGCCTAGGGGGAAACTACACAAACCATTGTAATCGGGCGAGTTTCTACTTTCAGATGCAACAGAAACTTTGCGGATTGGTCAATCCGTTCGCGAGATGTGGCCGTTTGGAAGTAAGAAACGCTTGAGAAACTCAAAATTTTCGCTGTTCTGATGCGCGAAACGAATAACTAGCACGGCCTAGGGGAAAAGTACGCATACCGATATAATCGGGCGAGTTTCTACTTTCAGATGCAACAGAAATTTTGCGGATTGGTCAATCCGTTCGAGAGATATGGCAGTTTGGAAGTAAGAAACGCTTGAGAAACTCAAAATTTTCGCCGTTCTGATGCGCGAAACGAATAACTAGCACGGCCTAGGGGAAAAGTACGCATACCGATGCAATCGGGCGAGTTTCTACTTTCAGACGCAACAGAAATTTTGCGGATTGGTCGATCCATTCGCGAGATATGGCAGTTTGGAAGTAAGAAACGCTTGAGAAACTCAAAATTTTCGCAGTTCTGATGCTCGAAACGAGTAACTAGAACGGCCTAGGGGAAGGGTACGCATACCGTTTTAATCGGGCGAGCTTCTACTTTCAGATGCAACAGAAACTTTGCGGATTGGTCAATCCGTTCGCGAGATGTGGCAGTTTGGAAGTAGGAAACGCTTGAGAAACTCAAAATTTTCGCAGTTCTGATTCTCGAAACGAATAACTAGAACGGCCTAGGGGAAAAGTACGCATACCGTTTTAATCGGGCGAGTTTCTACTTTCAGATGCAACAGAAATTTTGCGGATTGGTCAATCCGTTCGCGAGATATGGCAGTTTGGAGATAAGAAACGCTTGAGAAACTCAAAATTTTCGCAGTTCTGATGCTCGAAACGAATAACTGGAACGGCCTAGGGGGAAACTACACATACGATTGTAATCGGGCGAGTTTCTACTTTCAGATGCAACAGAAATTTTGCGGATTGGTCAATCCGTTCGCGAGATGTGGCAGTTTGGAAGTAAGAAACGCTTGAGAAACTCAAAATTTTCGCAGTTCTGATTCTCGAAACGAATAACTAGAACGGCCTACGGGAAAACTACACCTACTGTTGTAATCGGGCGAGTTTCTACTTTCAGATGCAACAGAAATTTTGCGGATTGATCAATCCGATCGCGAGATATGGCAGTTTGGATATAAGAAACGCTTGAGAAACTCAAAATTTTCGCAGTTCTGATGCTCGAAACGAATAACTGGAACGGCCTAGGGGGAAACTACACATACCATTGTAATCGGGCGAGTTTCTACTTTCAGATGCAACAGAAACTTTGCGGATTGGTCAATCCGTTCGCGAGATGTGGCCGTTTGGAAGTAAGAAACGCTTGAGAAACTCAAAATTTTCGCTGTTCTGATGCGCGAAACGAATAACTAGCACGGCCTAGGGGAAAAGTACGCATACCGATATAATCGGGCGAGTTTCTACTTTCAGATGCAACAGAAATTTTGCGGATTGGTCAATCCGTTCGAGAGTTATGGCAGTTTGGAAGTAAGAAACGCTTGAGAAACTCAAAATTTTCGCCGTTCTGAAGCTCGAAACGAATAACTAGAACGGCCTAGGGGAAAAGTACGCATACCGTTTTAATCGGGCGAGTTTCTACTTTCAGATGCAACAGAAATTTTGCGGATTGGTCAATCCGTTCGCGAGATATGGCAGTTTGGAGGTAAGAAACGCTTGAGAAACTCAAAATTATCGCAGTTCTGATGCTCGAAACGAATAACTGGAACGGCCTAGGGGGAAACTACGCATACCATTGTAATCGGGCGAGTTTCTACTTTCAGATGCAACAGAAACTTTGCAGATTGGTCAATCCGTTCGCGAGATGTGGCAGTTTGGAAGTAGGAAACGCTTAAGAAACTCAAAATTTTCGCAGTTCTGATTCTCGAAACGAATAACTAGAACGGCCTAGGGGAAAAGTACGCATACCGTTTTAATCGGGCGAGTTTCTACTTTCAGATGCAACAGAAATTTTGCGGATGGGTCAATCCGTTCGCGAGATATGGCAGTTTTGATATAAGAAACGCTTGAGAAACTCCAAATTTTCGCAGTTCTGATGCTCGAAACGAATAACTGGAACGGCCTAGGGGGAAACTACACATGCCATTGTAATCGGGCGAGTTTCTACTTTCAGATGCAACAGAAACTTTGCGGATTGGTCAATCCGTTCGCGAGATGTGGCCGTTTGGAAGTAAGAAACGCTAGAGAAACTCAAAATTTTCGCTGTTCTGATGCGCGAAACGAATAACTAGCACGGCCTAGGGGAAAAGTACGCATACCGATATAATCGGGCGAGTTTCTACTTTCAGATGCAACAGAAATTTTGCGGATTGGTCAATCCGTTCGAGAGATATGGCAGTTTGGAAGTAAGAAACGCTTGAGAAACTCAAAATTTTCGCCGTTCTGATGCGCGAAACGAATAACTAGCACGGCCTAGGGGAAAAGTACGCATACCGATGCAATCGGGCGAGTTTCTACTTTCAGACGCAACAGAAATTTTGCGGATTGGTCGATCCATTCGCGAGATATGGCAGTTTGGAAGTAAGAAACGCTTGAGAAACTCAAAATTTTCGCAGTTCTGATGCTCGAAACGAGTAACTAGAACGGCCTAGGGGAAAAGTACGCATACCGTTTTAATCGGGCGAGCTTCTACTTTCAGATGCAACAGAAACTTTGCGGATTTGTCAATCCGTTCGCGAGATGTGGCAGTTTGGAAGTAGGAAACGCTTGAGAAACTCAAAATTTTCGCAGTTCTGATTCTCGAAACGAATAACTAGAACGGCCTAGGGGAAAAGTACGCATACCGATTTAATCGGGCGAGATTCTACTTTCAGATGCAACAGAAATTTTGCGGATTGGTCAATCCGTTCGCGAGATATGGCAGTTTGGAGATAAGAAACGCTTGAGAAACTCAAAATTTTCGCAGTTCTGATGCTCGAAACGAATAACTGGAACGGCCTAGGGGGAAACTACACATGCCATTGTAATCGGGCGAGTTTCTACTCTCAGATGCAACAGAAACTTTGCGGATTGGTCAATCCGTTCGCGAGATGTGGCCGTTTGGAAGTAAGAAACGCTTGAGAAACTCAAAATTTTCGCTGTTCTGATGCTCGAAACGAATAACTGGAACGGCCTAGGGGGAAACTACGCATACCATTGTAATCGGGCGTGTTTCTACTTTCAGATGCAACAGAAACTTTGCGGATTGCTCAATCCGTTCGCGAGATGTGGCAGTTTGGAAGTAGGAAACGCTTGAGAAACTCAAAATTTTTGCAGTTCTGATTCTCGAAACGAATAACTAGAACGGCCTAGGGGAAAAGTACGCATACCGTTTTAATCGGGCGAGCTTCTACTTTCAGATGCAACAGAAACTTTGCGGATTGGTCAATCCGTTCGAGAGATATGGCAGTTTGGAAGTAAGAAACGCTTGAGAAACTCAAAATTTTCGCCGTTCTGATGCGCGAAACGAATAACTAGCACGGCCTAGGGGAAAAGTACGCATACCGATGCAATCGGGCGAGTTTCTACTTTCAGACGCAACAGAAATTTTGCGGATTGGTCGATCCGTTCGCGAGATATGGCAGTTTGGAAGTAAGAAACGCTTGAGAAACTCAAAATTTTCGCAGTTCTGATGATCGAAACGAGTAACTAGAACGGCCTAGGGGAAAAGTACGCATACCGTTTTAATCGGGCGAGCTTCTACTTTCAGATGCAACAGAAACTTTGCGGATTGGTCAATCCGTTCGCGAGATGTGGCAGTTTGGAAGTAGGAAACGCTTGAGAAACTCAAAATTTTCGCAGTTCTGATTCTCGAAACGAATAACTAGAACGGCCTAGGGGAAAAGTACGCATACCGTTTTAATCGAGCGAGTTTCTACTTTCGGATGCAACAGAAATTTTGCGGATTGGTCAATCCGTTCGCGAGACATGGCAGTTTGGAGATAAGAAACGCTTGAGAAACTCAAAATTTTCGCAGTTCTGATGCTCGAAACGAATAACTGGAACGGCCTAGGGGGAAACTACACAAACCATTGTAATCGGGCGAGTTTCTACTTTCAGATGCAACAGAAACTTTGCGGATTGGTCAATCCGTTCGCGAGATGTGGCCGTTTGGAAGTAAGAAACGCTTGAGAAACTCAAAATTTTCGCTGTTCTGATGCGCGAAACGAATAACTAGCACGGCCTAGGGGAAAAGTACGCATACCGATATAATCGGGCGAGTTTCTACTTTCAGATGCAACTGAAACTTTGCGGATTGGTCAATCCGTTCGAGAGATATGGCAGTTTGGAAGTAAGAAACGCTTGAGAAACTCAAAATTTTCGCAGTTCTGATGCTCGAAACGAGTAACTAGAACGGCCTAGGGGAAAAGTACGCATACCGTTTTAATCGGGCGAGCTTCTACTTTCAGATGCAACAGAAACTTTGCGGATTGGTCAATCCGTTCGAGAGATGTGGCAGTTTGGAAGTAGGAAACGCTTGAGAAACTCAAAATTTTCGCAGTTCTGATTCTCGAAACGAATAACTAGAACGGCCTAGGGGAAAAGTACGCATACCGTTTTAATCGGGCGAGTTTCTACTTTCAGATGCAACAGAAATTTTGCGGATTGGTCAATCCGTTCGCGAGATATGGCAGTTTGGAGATAAGAAACGCTTGAGAAACTCAAAATTTTCGCAGTTCTGATGCTCGAAACGAATAACTGGAACGGCCTAGGGGGAAACTACACATACGATTGTAATCGGGCGAGTTTCTACTTTCAGATGCAACAGAAATTTTGCGGATTGGTCAATCCGTTCGCGAGATGTGGCAGTTTGGAAGTAGGAAACGCTTAAGAAACTCAAAATTTTCGCAGTTCTGATTCTCGAAACGAATAACTAGAACGGCCTAGGGGAAAAGTACGCATACCGTTTTAATCGGGCGAGTTTCTACTTTCAGATGCAACAGAAATTTTGCGGATTGGTCAATCCGTTCGCGAGATATGGCAGTTTTGATATAAGAAACGCTTGAGAAACTCCAAATTTTCGCAGTTCTGATGCTCGAAACGAATAACTGGAACGGCCTAGGGGGAAACTACACATGCCATTGTAATCGGGCGAGTTTCTACTTTCAGATGCAACAGAAACTTTGCGGATTGGTCAATCCGTTCGCGAGATGTGGCCGTTTGGAAGTAAGTAACGCTAGAGAAACTCAAAATTTTCGCTGTTCTGATGCGCGAAACGAATAACTAGCACGGCCTAGGGGAAAAGTACGCATACCGATATAATCGGGCGAGTTTCTACTTTCAGATGCAACAGAAATTTTGCGGATTGGTCAATCCGTTCGAGAGATATGGCAGTTTGGAAGTAAGAAACGCTTGAGAAACTCAAAATTTTCGCCGTTCTGATGCGCGAAACGAATAACTAGCACGGCCTAGGGGAAAAGTACGCATACCGATGCAATCGGGCGAGTTTCTACTTTCAGACGCAACAGAAATTTTGCGGATTGGTCGATCCATTCGCGAGATATGGCAGTTTGGAAGTAAGAAACGCTTGAGAAACTCAAAATTTTCGCAGTTCTGATGCTCGAAACGAGTAACTAGAACGGCCTAGGGGAAAAGTACGCATACCGTTTTAATCGGGCGAGCTTCTACTTTCAGATGCAACAGAAACTTTGCGGATTTGTCAATCCGTTCGCGAGATGTGGCAGTTTGGAAGTAGGAAACGCTTGAGAAACTCAAAATTTTCGCAGTTCTGATTCTCGAAACGAATAACTAGAACGGCCTAGGGGAAAAGTACGCATACCGATTTAATCGGGCGAGATTCTACTTTCAGATGCAACAGAAATTTTGCGGATTGGTCAATCCGTTCGCGAGATATGGCAGTTTGGAGTTAAGAAACGCTTGAGAAACTCAAAATTTTCGCAGTTCTGATGCTCGAAACGAATAACTGGAACGGCCTAGGGGGAAACTACACATGCCATTGTAATCGGGCGAGTTTCTACTCTCAGATGCAACAGAAACTTTGCGGATTGGTCAATCCGTTCGCGAGATGTGGCCGTTTGGAAGTAAGAAACGCTTGAGAAACTCAAAATTTTCGCTGTTCTGATGCTCGAAACGAATAACTGGAACGGCCTAGGGGGAAACTACGCATACCATTGTAATCGGGCGAGTTTCTACTTTCAGATGCAACAGAAACTTTGCGGATTGCTCAATCCGTTCGCGAGATGTGGCAGTTTGGAAGTAGGAAACGCTTGAGAAACTCAAAATTTTTGCAGTTCTGATTCTCGAAACGAATAACTAGAACGGCCTAGGGGAAAAGTACGCATACCGTTTTAATCGGGCGAGCTTCTACTTTCAGATGCAACAGAAACTTTGCGGATTGGTCAATCCGTTCGAGAGATATGGCAGTTTGGAAGTAAGAAACGCTTGAGAAACTCAAAATTTTCGCCGTTCTGATGCGCGAAACGAATAACTAGCACGGCCTAGGGGAAAAGTACGCATACCGATGCAATCGGGCGAGTTTCTACTTTCAGACGCAACAGAAATTTTGCGGATTGGTCGATCCGTTCGCGAGATATGGCAGTTTGGAAGTAAGAAACGCTTGAGAAACTCAAAATTTTCGCAGTTCTGATGCTCGAAACGAGTAACTAGAACGGCCTAGGGGAAAAGTACGCATACCGTTTTAATCGGGCGAGCTTCTACTTTCAGATGCAACAGAAACTTTGCGGATTGGTCAATCCGTTCGCGAGATGTGGCAGTTTGGAAGTAGGAAACGCTTGAGAAACTCAAAATTTTCGCAGTTCTGATTCTCGAAACGAATAACTAGAACGGCCTAGGGGAAAAGTACGCATACCGTTTTAATCGGGCGAGTTTCTACTTTCGGATGCAACAGAAATTTTGCGGATTGGTCAATCCGTTCGCGAGACATGGCAGTTTGGAGATAAGAAACGCTTGAGAAACTCAAAATTTTCGCAGTTCTGATGCTCGAAACGAATAACTGGAACGGCCTAGGGGGAAACTACACAAACCATTGTAATCGGGCGAGTTTCTACTTTCAGATGCAACAGAAACTTTGCGGATTGGTCAATCCGTTCGCGAGATGTGGCCGTTTGGAAGTAAGAAACGCTTGAGAAACTCAAAATTTTCGCTGTTCTGATGCGCGAAACGAATAACTAGCACGGCCTAGGGGAAAAGTACGCATACCGATATAATCGGGCGAGTTTCTACTTTCAGATGCAACAGAAACTTTGCGGATTGGTCAATCCGTTCGAGAGATATGGCAGTTTGGAAGTAAGAAACGCTTGAGAAACTCAAAATTTTCGCCGTTCTGCTGCGCGAAACGAATAACTAGCACGGCCTAGGGGAAAAGTACGCATACCGATGTAATCGGGCGAGTTTCTACTTTCAGATGCAACAGAAATTTTGCGGATTGGACGATCCGTTCGCGAGATATGGCAGTTTGGAAGTAAGAAACGCTTGAGAAACTCAAAATTTTCGCAGTTCTGATGCTCGAAACGAGTAACTAGAACGGCCTAGGGGAAAAGTACGCATTCCGTTGTAATCGGGCGAGTTTCCACTTTCAGATGCAACAGAAATTTTGCGGATTGGACAATCCGTTCGCGAGATATGGCAGTTTGGAAGCAAGAAACGCTTGAGAAACTCATAATTTTCGCAGTTCTGATGTTCGAAACGAATAACTGGAACGGCCTAGGGGGAAACTACACATGCCATTCTAATCGGGCGAGTTTCTACTTTCAGATGCAACAGAAACTTTGCGGATTGGTCAATCCATTCGCGAGATGTGGCAGTTTGGAAGTAAGAAACGCTTGAGAAACTCAAAATTTTCGCAGTTCTGATTCTCGAAACGAATAACTAGAACGGCCTAGGGGAAAACTACACCTACTGTTGTAATGGGGCGAGTTTCTACTTTCAGATGCAACAGAAATTTTGCGGATTGATCAATCCGTTCGCGAGATATGGCAGTTTGGAGATAAGAAACGCTTGAGAAACTCAAAATTTTCGCAGTTCTGATGCTCGAAACGAATAACTGGAACGGCCTAGGGGGAAACTGCACATACCATTGTAATCGGGCGAGTTTCTACTTTCAGATGCAACAGAAACTTTGCGGATTGGTCAATCCGTTCGCGAGATGTGGCCGTTTGGAAGTAAGAAACGCTTGAGAAACTCAAAATTTTCGCAGTTCTGATGCTCGAAATGAACAACTAGAGCGGCCTAGGGGAAAAGTGCGCATACCGTTGTAATCGGGCGAGTTTCTACCTTCAGAAGCTACAGAAATTTTGCGGATGGGTCAATCCGTTCGCGAGATATGGCAGTTTGGAGGTAAGAAACGCTTGAGAAACTCAAAATTTTCGCAGTTCTGATGCTCGAAATGAATAACTGGGACGGCCTAGGGGAAAACTACACATACCGTTGTAATCGGGCGAGTTTCTACTTTCAGATGCAACAGAAATTTTGCGGACTGGTCGATCCGTTCGCGAGATGTGGCAGTTTGGAAGTAAGTAACGCTTGAGAAACTCAAAATTTTCGCAGTTCTGATTCTCGAAACGAATAACTAGAACGGCCTAGGGGAAAACTACACCAACTGTTGTAATCGGGCGAGTTTCTACTTTCAGATGCAACAGAAATTTTGCGGATTGATCAATCCGTTCGCGAGATATGGCAGTTTGGAGATAAGAAACGCTTGAGAAACTCAAAATTTTCGCAGTTCTGATGCTCGAAACGAATAACTGGAACGGCCTAGGGGGAAACTACACATACCATTGTTATCGGGCGAGTTTCTACTTTCAGATGCAACAGAAACTTTGCGGTTTGGTCAATCCGTTCGCGAGATGTGGCCGTTTGGAAGTAAGAAACGCTTGACAAACTCAAAATTTTCGCTGTTCTGATGCGCGAAACGAATAACTAGCACGGCCTAGGGGAAAAGTACGCATACCGATGTAATCGGGCGAGTTTCTACTTTCAGATGCAACAGAAATTTTGCGGATCGGTCGATCCGTTCGCGAGATATGGCAGTTTGGAAGTAAGAAACGCTTGAGAAACTCAAAATTTTCGCAGTTCTGATGCTCGAAACGAGTAACTAGAACGGCCTAGGGGAAAAGTACGCATACCGTTTTAATCGGGCGAGTTTCTACTTTCAGATGAAATAGAAATTTTGCGGATTGGTCAATCCGTTCGCGAGATATGGCAGTTTGGAGGTAAGAAACGCTTGAGAAACTCAAAATTTTCGCCGTTCTGATGCTCGAAACGAATAACTAGAACGGCCTAGGGGAAAAGTACGCCTACCGTTTTAATCGGGCGAGTTTCTACTTTCAGATGCAACAGAAATTTTGCGGATTGGTCAATCCGTTCGCGAGGTATGGCAGTTTGGGGGTAAGAAACGCTTGAGAAACTCAAAATTTGCGCAGTTCTGATGCTCGAAACGAATAACTAGAACGGCCTAGGGGATAAGTGCGCATACCGTTGTAATCAGGCGAGTTTCTACTTTCAGAAGCTACAGAAATTTTGCGGATTGGTCAATCCGTTCGCGAGATATGGCAGTTTGGAGGTAAGAAACGCTTGAGAAACACAAAATTTTCGCCGTTCTGATGCTCGAAACGAATAACTAGAACGGCCTAGGGGAAAAGTACGCATACAGTTGTAATCGGCCGACTTTCTACTTTCAGAAGCAACAGAAATTTTGCGGATTGGTCAATCCGTCCGCGAGATATGGCAGTTTGGAGGTAAGAAACGCTTGAGAAACTCAAAATTTTCGCAGTTCTGATGCTCGAAATGAATAACTGGGACGGCCTAGGGGAAAACTACACATACCGTTGTAATCGGGCGAGTTTCTACTTTCAGATGCAACAGAAATTTTGCGGACTGGTCGATCCGTTCGCGAGATATGGCAGTTTGGAGATAAGAAACGCTTGAGAAACTCAAAATTTTCGCAGTTCTGATGCTCGAAACGTATAACTGGAACGGCCTAGGGGGAAACTACACATACGATTGTAATCGGGCGAGTTTCTACTTTCAGATGCAACAGAAATTTTGCGGATTGGTCAATCCGTTCGCGAGATGTGGCAGTTTGGAAGTAAGAAACGCTTGAGAAACTCAAAATTTGCGCAGTTGTGATGCTCGAAACGAATAACTAGAACGGCCTAGGGGAAAAGTGCGCATACCGTTGTAATCGGGCGAGTTTCTACTTTCAGATGCAACAGAAATTTTGCGGATTGGTCAATCCGTTCGCGAGATGTGGCAGTTTGGAGGTAAGAAACGCTTGAGAAACACAAAATTTTCGCCGTTCTGATGCTCGAAACGAATAACTAGAACGGCCTAGGGGAAAAGTACGCATACAGTTGTAATCGGCCGACTTTCTACTTTCAGAAGCAACAGAAATTTTGCGGATTGGTCAATCCGTCCGCGAGATATGGCAGTTTGGAGGTAAGAAACGCTTGAGAAACTCAAAATTTTCGCAGTTCTGATGCTCGAAATGAATAACTGGGACGGCCTAGGGGAAAACTACACATACCGTTGTAATCGGGCGAGTTTCTACTTTCAGATGCAACAGAAATTTTGCGGACTGGTCGATCCGTTCGCGAGATGTGGCAGTTTGGAAGTAAGAAACGCTTGAGAAACTCAAAATTAGCGCAGTTGTGATGCTCGAAACGAATAACTAGAACGGCCTAGGGGAAAAGTGCGCATACCGTTGTAATCGGGCGAGTTTCTACTTTCAGATGCAACAGAAATTTTGCGGATTGGTCAATCCGTTCGCGAGATGTGGCAGTTTGGAAGTAGGAAACGCTTGAGAAACTCAAAATTTTCGCAGTTCTGATTCTCGAAACGAATAACTAGAACGGCCTAGGGGAAAAGTACGCATACCGTTTTAATCGGGCGAGTTTCTACTTTCAGATGCAACAGAAATTTTGCGGATTGGTCAATCCGTTCGCGAGATATGGCAGTTTGGAGATAAGAAACGCTTGAGAAACTCAAAATTTTCGCAGTTCTGATGCTCGAAACGTATAACTGGAACGGCCTAGGGGGAAACTACACATACGATTGTAATCGGGCGAGTTTCTACTTTCAGATGCAACAGAAATTTTGCGGATTGGTCAATCCGTTCGCGAGATGTGGCAGTTTGGAAGTAAGAAACGCTTGAGAAACTCAAAATTTTCGCAGTTCTGATTCTCGAAACGAATAACTAGAACGGCCTAGGGGAAAACTACACCTACTGTTGTAATCGGGCGAGTTTCTACTTTCAGATGCAACAGATATTTTGCGGATTGATCAATCCGATCGCGAGATATGGCAGTTTGGAGATAAGAAACGCTTGAGAAACTCAAAATTTTCGCAGTTCTGATGCTCGAAACGAATAACTGGAACGGCCTAGGGGGAAACTACACATACCATTGTAATCGGGCGAGTTTCTACTTTCAGATGCAACAGAAACTTTGCGGATTGGTCAATCCGTTCGCGAGATGTGGCCGTTTGGAAGTAAGAAACGCTTGAGAAACTCAAAATTTTCGCTGTTCTGATGCGCGAAACGAATAACTAGCACGGCCTAGGGGAAAAGTACGCATACCGATATAATCGGGCGAGTTTCTACTTTCAGATGCAACAGAAATTTTGCGGATTGGTCAATCCGTTCGAGAGTTATGGCAGTTTGGAAGTAAGAAACGCTTGAGAAACTCAAAATTTTCGCCGTTCTGATGCTCGAAACGAATAACTAGAACGGCCTAGGGGAAAAGTACGCATACCGTTTTAATCGGGCGAGTTTCTACTTTCAGATGCAACAGAAATTTTGCGGATTGGTCAATCCGTTCGCGAGATATGGCAGTTTGGAGGTAAGAAACGCTTGAGAAACTCAAAATTATCGTATTTCTGATGCTCGAAACGAATAACTGGAACGGCCTAGGGGGAAACTACGCATACCATTGTAATCGGGCGAGTTTCTACTTTCAGATGCAACAGAAACTTTGCAGATTGGTCAATCCGTTCGCGAGATGTGGCAGTTTGGAAGTAGGAAACGCTTAAGAAACTCAAAATTTTCGCAGTTCTGATTCTCGAAACGAATAACTAGAACGGCCTAGGGGAAAAGTACGCATACCGTTTTAATCGGGCGAGTTTCTACTTTCAGATGCAACAGAAATTTTGCGGATTGGTCAATCCGTTCGCGAGATATGGCAGTTTTGAGATAAGAAACGCTTGAGAAACTCCAAATTTTCGCAGTTCTGATGCTCGAAACGAATAACTGGAACGGCCTAGGGGGAAACTACACATGCCATTGTAATCGGGCGAGTTTCTACTTTCAGATGCAACAGAAACTTTGCGGATTGGTCAATCCGTTCGCGAGATGTGGCCGTTTGGAAGTAAGAAACGCTAGAGAAACTCAAAATTTTCGCTGTTCTGATGCGCGAAACGAATAACTAGCACGGCCTAGGGGAAAAGTACGCATACCGATATAATCGGGCGAGTTTCTACTTTCAGATGCAACAGAAATTTTGCGGAATGGTCAATCCGTTCGAGAGATATGGCAGTTTGGAAGTAAGAAACGCTTGAGAAACTCAAAATTTTCGCCGTTCTGATGCGCGAAACGAATAACTAGCACGGCCTAGGGGAAAAGTACGCATACCGATGCAATCGGGCGAGTTTCTACTTTCAGACGCAACAGAAATTTTGCGGATTGGTCGATCCATTCGCGAGATATGGCAGTTTGGAAGTAAGAAACGCTTGAGAAACTCAAAATTTTCGCAGTTCTGATGCTCGAAACGAGTAACTAGAACGGCCTAGGGGAAAAGTACGCATACCGTTTTAATCGGGCGAGCTTCTACTTTCAGATGCAACAGAAACTTTGCGGATTTGTCAATCCGTTCGCGAGATGTGGCAGTTTGGAAGTAGGAAACGCTTGAGAAACTCAAAATTTTCGCAGTTCTGATGCTCGAAACGAATAACTGGAACGGCCTAGGGGGAAACTACACATGCCATTGTAATCGGGCGAGTTTCTACTCTCAGATGCAACAGAAACTTTGCGGATTGGTCAATCCGTTCGCGAGATGTGGCCGTTTGGAAGTAAGAAACGCTTGAGAAACTCAAAATTTTCGCTGTTCTGATGCTCGAAACGAATAACTGGAACGGCCTAGGGGGAAACTACGCATACCATTGTAATCGGGCGAGTTTCTACTTTCAGATGCAACAGAAACTTTGCGGATTGCTCAATCCGTTCGCGAGATGTGGCAGTTTGGAAGTAGGAAACGCTTAAGAAACTCAAAATTTTCGCAGTTCTGATTCTCGAAACGAATAACTAGAACGTCCTAGGGGAAAAGTACGCATACCGTTTTAATCGGGCGAGCTTCTACTTTCAGATGCAACAGAAACTTTGCGGATTGGTCAATCCGTTCGAGAGATATGGCAGTTTGGAAGTAGGAAACGCTTGAGAAACTCAAAATTTTCGCCGTTCTGATGCGCGAAACGAATAACTAGCACGGCCTAGGGGAAAAGTACGCATACCGATGCAATCGGGCGAGTTTCTACTTCCAGACGCAACAGAAATTTTGCGGATTGGTCGATCCGTTCGCGAGATATGGCAGTTTGGAAGTAAGAAACGCTTGAGAAACTCAAAATTTTCGCAGTTCTGATTCTCGAAACGAATAACTAGAACGGCCTAGGGGAAAAGTACGCATACCGTTTTAATCGGGCGAGTTTCTACTTTCGGATGCAACAGAAATTTTGCGGATTGGTCAATCCGTTCGCGAGACATGGCAGTTTGGAGATAAGAAACGCTTGAGAAACTCAAAATTTTCGCAGTTCTGATGCTCGAAACGAATAACTGGAACGGCCTAGGGGGAAACTACACAAACCATTGTAATCGGACGAGTTTCTACTTTCAGATGCAACAGAAACTTTGCGGATTGGTCAATCCGTTCGCGAGATGTGGCCGTTTGGAAGTAAGAAACGCTTGAGAAACTCAAAATTTTCGCTGTTCTGATGCGCGAAACGAATAACTAGCACGGCCTAGGGGAAAAGTACGCATACCGATATAATCGGGCGAGTTTCTACTTTCAGATGCAACAGAAATTTTGCGGATTGGTCAATCCGTTCGAGAGATATGGCAGTTTGGAAGTAAGAAACGCTTGAGAAACTCAAAATTTTCGCCGTTCTGCTGCGTGAAACGAATAACTAGCACGGCCTAGGGGAAAAGTACGCATACCGTTTTAATCGGGCGAGCTTCTACTTTCAGATGCAACAGAAACTTTGCGGATTTGTCAATCCGTTCGCGAGATATGGCAGTTTTGAGATAAGAAACGCTTGAGAAACTCCAAATTTTCGCAGTTCTGATGCTCGAAACGAATAACTGGAACGGCCTAGGGGGAAACTACACATGCCATTGTAATCGGGCGAGCTTCTACTTTCAGATGCAACAGAAACTTTGCGGATTGGTCAATCCGTTCGCGAGATGTGGCCGTTTGGAAGTAAGAAACGCTAGAGAAACTCAAAATTTTCGCTGTTCTGATGCGCGAAACGAATAACTAGCACGGCCTAGGGGAAAAGTACGCATACCGATATAATCGGGCGAGTTTCTACTTTCAGATGCAACAGAAATTTTGCGGAATGGTCAATCCGTTCGAGAGATATGGCAGTTTGGAAGTAAGAAACGCTTGAGAAACTCAAAATTTTCGCCGTTCTGATGCGCGAAACGAATACCTAGCACGGCCTAGGGGAAAAGTACGCATACCGATGCAATCGGGCGAGTTTCTACTTTCAGACGCAACAGAAATTTTGCGGATTGGTCGATCCATTCGCGAGATATGGCAGTTTGGAAGTAAGAAACGCTTGAGAAACTCAAAATTTTCGCAGTTCTGATGCTCGAAACGAGTAACTAGAACGGCCTAGGGGAAAAGTACGCATACCGTTTTAATCGGGCGAGCTTCTACTTTCAGATGCAACAGAAACTTTGCGGATTTGTCAATCCGTTCGCGAGATGTGGCAGTTTGGAAGTAGGAAACGCTTGAGAAACTCAAAATTTTCGCAGTTCTGATGCTCGAAACGAATAACTGGAACGGCCTAGGGGGAAACTACACATGCCATTGTAATCGGGCGAGTTTCTACTCTCAGATGCAACAGAAACTTTGCGGATTGGTCAATCCGTTCGCGAGATGTGGCCGTTTGGAAGTAAGAAACGCTTGAGAAACTCAAAATTTTCGCTGTTCTGATGCTCGAAACGAATAACTGGAACGGCCTAGGGGGAAACTACGCATACCATTGTAATCGGGCGAGTTTCTACTTTCAGATGCAACAGAAACTTTGCGTATTGCTCAATCCGTTCGCGAGATGTGGCAGTTTGGAAGTAGGAAACGCTTAAGAAACTCAAAATTTTCGCAGTTCTGATTCTCGAAACGAATAACTAGAACGTCCTAGGGGAAAAGTACGCATACCGTTTTAATCGGGCGAGCTTCTACTTTCAGATGCAACAGAAACTTTGCGGATTGGTCAATCCGTTCGAGAGATATGGCAGTTTGGAAGTAGGAAACGCTTGAGAAACTCAAAATTTTCGCCGTTCTGATGCGCGAAACGAATAACTAGCACGGCCTAGGGGAAAAGTACGCATACCGATGCAATCGGGCGAGTTTCTACTTTCAGACGCAACAGAAATTTTGCGGATTGGTCGATCCGTTCGCGAGATATGGCAGTTTGGAAGTAAGAAACGCTTGAGAAACTCAAAATTTTCGCAGTTCTGATTCTCGAAACGAATAACTAGAACGGCCTAGGGGAAAAGTACGCATACCGTTTTAATCGGGCGAGTTTCTACTTTCGGATGCAACAGAAATTTTGCGGATTGGTCAATCCGTTCGCGAGACATGGCAGTTTGGAGATAAGAAACGCTTGAGAAACTCAAAATTTTCGCAGTTCTGATGCTCGAAACGAATAACTGGAACGGCCTAGGGGGAAACTACACAAACCATTGTAATCGGTCGAGTTTCTACTTTCAGATGCAACAGAAACTTTGCGGATTGGTCAATCCGTTCGCGAGATGTGGCCGTTTGGAAGTAAGAAACGCTTGAGAAACTCAAAATTTTCGCTGTTCTGATGCGCGAAACGAATAACTAGCACGGCCTAGGGGAAAAGTACGCATACCGATATAATCGGGCGAGTTTCTACTTTCAGATGCAACAGAAATTTTGCGGATTGGTCAATCCGTTCGAGAGATATGGCAGTTTGGAAGTAAGAAACGCTTGAGAAACTCAAAATTTTCGCCGTTCTGCTGCGCGAAACGAATAACTAGCACGGCCTAGGGGAAAAGTACGCATACCGATGTAATCGGGCGAGTTTCTACTTTCAGATGCAACAGAAATTTTGCGGATTGGACGATCCGTTCGCGAGATATGGCAGTTTGGAAGTAAGAAACGCTTGAGAAACTCAAAATTTTCGCAGTTCTGATGCTCGAAACGAGTAACTAGAACGGCCTAGGGGAAAAGTACGCATTCCGTTGTAATCGGGCGAGTTTCCACTTTCAGATGCAACAGAAATTTTGCGGATTGGACAATCCGTTCGCGAGATATGGCAGTTTGGAAGCAAGAAACGCTTGAGAAACTCATAATTTTCGCAGTTCTGATGCTCGAAACGAATAACTGGAACGGCCTAGGGGGAAACTACACATGCCATTCTAATCGGGCGAGTTTCTACTTTCAGATGCAACAGAAACTTTGCGGATTGGTCAATCCATTCGCGAGATGTGGCAGTTTGGAAGTAAGAAACGCTTGAGAAACTCAAAATTTTCGCAGTTCTGATTCTCGAAACGAATAACTAGAACGGCCTAGGGGAAAACTACACCTACTGTTGTAATGGGGCGAGTTTCTACTTTCAGATGCAACAGAAATTTTGCGGATTGATCAATCCGTTCGCGAGATATGGCAGTTTGGAGATAAGAAACGCTTGAGAAACTCAAAATTTTCGCAGTTCTGATGCTCGAAACGAATAACTGGAACGGCCTAGGGGGAAACTGCACATACCATTGTAATCGGGCGAGTTTCTACTTTCAGATGCAACAGAAACTTTGCGGATTGGTCAATCCGTTCGCGAGATGTGGCCGTTTGGAAGTAAGAAACGCTTGAGAAACTCAAAATTTTCGCAGTTCTGATGCTCGAAATGAACAACTAGAGCGGCCTAGGGGAAAAGTGCGCATACCGTTGTAATCGGGCGAGTTTCTACTTTCAGAAGCTACAGAAATTTTGCGGATGGGTCAATCCGTTCGCGAGATATGGCAGTTTGGAGGTAAGAAACGCTTGAGAAACTCAAAATTTTCGCAGTTCTGATGCTCGAACTGAATAACTGGGACGGCCTAGGGGAAAACTACACATACCGTTGTAATCGGGCGAGTTTCTACTTTCAGATGCAACAGAAATTTTGCGGACTGGTCGATCCGTTCGCGAGATATGGCAGTTTGGAGATAAGAAACGCTTGAGAAACTCAAAATTTTCGCAGTTCTGATGCTCGAAACGAATAACTGGAACGGCCTAGGGGGAAACTGCACATACCATTGTAATCGGGCGAGTTTCTACTTTCAGATGCAACAGAAACTTTGCGGATTGGTCAATCCGTTCGCGAGATGTGGCCGTTTGGAAGTAAGAAACGCTTGAGAAACTCAAAATTTTCGCAGTTCTGATGCTCGAAATGAACAACTAGAGCGGCCTAGGGGAAAAGTGCGCATACCGTTGTAATCGGGCGAGTTTCTACTTTCAGAAGCTACAGAAATTTTGCGGATGGGTCAATCCGTTCGCGAGATATGGCAGTTTGGAGGTAAGAAACGCTTGAGAAACTCAAAATTTTCGCAGTTCTGATGCTCGAACTGAATAACTGGGACGGCCTAGGGGAAAACTACACATACCGTTGTAATCGGGCGAGTTTCTACTTTCAGATGCAACAGAAATTTTGCGGACTGGTCGATCCGTTCGCGAGATGTGGCAGTTTGGAAGTAAGTAACGCTTGAGAAACTCAAAATTTTCGCAGTTCTGATTCTCGAAACGAATAACTAGAACGGCCTAGGGGAAAACTACACCAACTGTTGTAATCGGGCGAGTTTCTACTTTCAGATGCAACAGAAATTTTGCGGATTGATCAATCCGTTCGCGAGATATGGCAGTTTGGAGATAAGAAACGCTTGAGAAACTCAAAATTTTCGCAGTTCTGATGCTCGAAATGAATAACTGGGACGGCCTAGGGGAAAACTACACATACCGTTGTAATCGGGCGAGTTTCTACTTTCAGATGCAACAGAAATTTTGCGGACTGGTCGATCCGTTCGCGAGATGTGGCAGTTTGGAAGTAAGTAACGCTTGAGAAACTCAAAATTTTCGCAGTTCTGATTCTCGAAACGAATAACTAGAACGGCCTAGGGGAAAACTACACCAACTGTTGTAATCGGGCGAGTTTCTACTTTCAGATGCAACAGAAATTTTGCGGATTGATCAATCCGTTCGCGAGATATGGCAGTTTGGAGATAAGAAACGCTTGAGAAACTCAAAATTTTCGCAGTTCTGATGCTCGAAACGAATAACTGGAACGGCCTAGGGGGAAACTACACATACCATTGTTATCGGGCGAGTTTCTACTTTCAGATGCAACAGAAACTTTGCGGTTTGGTCAATCCGTTCGCGAGATGTGGCCGTTTGGAAGTAAGAAACGCTTGACAAACTCAAAATTTTCGCTGTTCTGATGCGCGAAACGAATAACTAGCACGGCCTAGGGGAAAAGTACGCATACCGATGTAATCGGGCGAGTTTCTACTTTCAGATGCAACAGAAATTTTGCGGATCGGTCGATCCGTTCGCGAGATATGGCAGTTTGGAAGTAAGAAACGCTTGAGAAACTCAAAATTTTCGCAGTTCTGATGCTCGAAACGAGTAACTAGAACGGCCTAGGGGAAAAGTACGCATACCGTTTTAATCGGGCGAGTTTCTACTTTCAGATGAAATAGAAATTTTGCGGATTGGTCAATCCGTTCGCGAGATATGGCAGTTTGGAGGTAAGAAACGCTTGAGAAACTCAAAATTTTCGCCGTTCTGATGCTCGAAACGAATAACTAGAACGGCCTAGGGGAAAAGTACGCCTACCGTTTTAATCGGGCGAGTTTCTACTTTCAGATGCAACAGAAATTTTGCGGATTGGTCAATCCGTTCGCGAGGTATGGCAGTTTGGGGGTAAGAAACGCTTGAGAAACTCAAAATTTGCGCAGTTCTGATGCTCGAAACGAATAACTAGAACGGCCTAGGGGAAAAGTGCGCATACCGTTGTAATCAGGCGAGTTTCTACTTTCAGAAGCTACAGAAATTTTGCGGATTGGTCAATCCGTTCGCGAGATATGGCAGTTTGGAGGTAAGAAACGCTTGAGAAACACAAAATTTTCGCCGTTCTGATGCTCGAAACGAATAACTAGAACGGCCTAGGGGAAAAGTACGCATACAGTTGTAATCGGCCGACTTTCTACTTTCAGAAGCAACAGAAATTTTGCGGATTGGTCAATCCGTCCGCGAGATATGGCAGTTTGGAGGTAAGAAACGCTTGAGAAACTCAAAATTTTCGCAGTTCTGATGCTCGAAATGAATAACTGGGACGGCCTAGGGGAAAACTACACATACCCTTGTAATCGGGCGAGTTTCTACTTTCAGATGCAACAGAAATTTTGCGGACTGGTCGATCCGTTCGCGAGATGTGGCAGTTTGGAAGTAAGAAACGCTTGAGAAACTCAAAATTTGCGCAGTTGTGATGCTCGAAACGAATAACTAGAACGGCCTAGGGGAAAAGTGCGCATACCGTTGTAATCGGGCGAGTTTCTACTTTCAGATGCAACAGAAATTTTGCGGACTGGTCGATCCGTTCGCGAGGTATGGCAGTTTGGAGGTAAGAAACGCTTGAGAAACTCAAAATTTGCGCAGTTGTGATGCTCGAAACGAATAACTAGAACGGCCTAGGGGAAAAGTGCGCATACCGTTGTAATCAGGCGAGTTTCTACTTTCAGAAGCTACAGAAATTTTGCGGATTGGTCTATCCGTTCGCGAGATATGGCAGTTTGGAGGTAAGAAACGCTTGAGAAACACAAAATTTTCGCCGTTCTGATGCTCGAAACGAATAACTAGAACGGCCTAGGGGAAAAGTACGCATACAGTTGTAATCGGCCGACTTTCTACTTTCAGAAGCAACAGAAATTTTGCGGATTGGTCAATCCGTCCGCGAGATATGGCAGTTTGGAGGTAAGAAACGCTTGAGAAACTCAAAATTTTCGCAGTTCTGATGCTCGAAATGAATAACTGGGACGGCCTAGGGGAAAACTACACATACCGTTGTAATCGGGCGAGTTTCTACTTTCAGATGCAACAGAAATTTTGCGGACTGGTCGATCCGTTCGCGAAATGTGGCAGTTTGGAAGTAAGAAACGCTTGAGAAACTCAAAATTTGCGCAGTTGTGATGCTCGAAACGAATAACTAGAACGGCCTAGGGGAAAAGTGCGCATACCGTTGTAATCGGGCGAGTTTCTACTTTCAGATGCAACAGAAATTTTGCGGATTGGTCAATCCGTTCGCGAGATGTGGCAGTTTGGAAGTAGGAAACGCTTGAGAAACTCAAAATTTTCGCAGTTCTGATTCTCGAAACGAATAACTAGAACGGCCTAGGGGAAAAGTACGCATACCGTTTTAATCGGGCGAGTTTCTACTTTCAGATGAAATAGAAATTTTGCGGATTGGTCAATCCGTTCGCGAGATATGGCAGTTTGGAGGTAAGAAACGCTTGAGAAACTCAAAATTTTCGCCGTTCTGATGCTCGAAACGAATAACTAGAACGGCCTAGGGGAAAAGTACGCCTACCGTTTTAATCGGGCGAGTTTCTACTTTCAGATGCAACAGAAATTTTGCGGATTGGTCAATCCGTTCGCGAGGTATGGCAGTTTGGGGGTAAGAAACGCTTGAGAAACTCAAAATTTGCGCAGTTCTGATGCTCGAAACGAATAACTAGAACGGCCTAGGGGAAAAGTGCGCATACCGTTGTAATCAGGCGAGTTTCTACTTTCAGAAGCTACAGAAATTTTGCGGATTGGTCAATCCGTTCGCGAGATATGGCAGTTTGGAGGTAAGAAACGCTTGAGAAACACAAAATTTTCGCCGTTCTGATGCTCGAAACGAATAACTAGAACGGCCTAGGGGAAAAGTACGCATACAGTTGTAATCGGGCGAGTTTCTACTTTCAGATGCAACAGAAATTTTGCGGACTGGTCGATCCGTTCGCGAGATGTGGCAGTTTGGAAGTAAGAAACGCTTGAGAAACTCAAAATTTGCGCAGTTGTGATGCTCGAAACGAATAACTAGAACGGCCTAGGGGAAAAGTGCGCATACCGTTGTAATCGGGCGAGTTTCTACTTTCAGATGCAACAGAAAGTTTGCGGACTGGTCGATCCGTTCGCGAGGTATGGCAGTTTGGAGGTAAGAAACGCTTGAGAAACTCAAAATTTGCGCAGTTGTGATGCTCGAAACGAATAACTAGAACGGCCTAGGGGAAAAGTGCGCATACCGTTGTAATCAGGCGAGTTTCTACTTTCAGAAGCTACAGAAATTTTGCGGATTGGTCTATCCGTTCGCGAGATATGGCAGTTTGGAGGTAAGAAACGCTTGAGAAACACAAAATTTTCGCCGTTCTGATGCTCGAAACGAATAACTAGAACGGCCTAGGGGAAAAGTACGCATACAGTTGTAATCGGCCGACTTTCTACTTTCAGAAGCAACAGAAATTTTGCGGATTGGTCAATCCGTCCGCGAGATATGGCAGTTTGGAGGTAAGAAACGCTTGAGAAACTCAAAATTTTCGCAGTTCTGATGCTCGAAATGAATAACTGGGACGGCCTAGGGGAAAACTACACATACCGTTGTAATCGGGCGAGTTTCTACTTTCAGATGCAACAGAAATTTTGCGGACTGGTCGATCCGTTCGCGAGATGTGGCAGTTTGGAAGTAAGAAACGCTTGAGAAACTCAAAATTTGCGCAGTTGTGATGCTCGAAACGAATAACTAGAACGGCCTAGGGGAAAAGTGCGCATACCGTTGTAATCGGGCGAGTTTCTACTTTCAGATGCAACAGAAATTTTGCGGATTGGTCAATCCGTTCGCGAGATGTGGCAGTTTGGAAGTAGGAAACGCTTGAGAAACTCAAAATTTTCGCAGTTCTGATTCTCGAAACGAATAACTAGAACGGCCTAGGGGAAAAGTACGCATACCGTTTTAATCGGGCGAGTTTCTACTTTCAGATGCAACAGAAATTTTGCGGATTGGTCAATCCGTTCGCGAGATATGGCAGTTTGGAGATAAGAAACGCTTGAGAAACTCAAAATTTTCGCAGTTCTGATGCTCGAAACGTATAACTGGAACGGCCTAGGGGGAAACTACACATACGATTGTAATCGGGCGAGTTTCTACTTTCAGATGCAACAGAAATTTTGCGGATTGGTCAATCCGTTCGCGAGATGTGGCAGTTTGGAAGTAAGAAACGCTTGAGAAACTCAAAATTTTCGCAGTTCTGATTCTCGAAACGAATAACTAGAACGGCCTAGGGGAAAACTACACCTACTGTTGTAATCGGGCGAGTTTCTACTTTCAGATGCAACAGAAATTTTGCGGATTGATCAATCCGATCGCGAGATATGGCAGTTTGGAGATAAGAAACGCTTGAGAAACTCAAAATTTTCGCAGTTCTGATGCTCGAAACGAATAACTGGAACGGCCTAGGGGGAAACTACACATACCATTGTAATCGGGCGAGTTTCTACTTTCAGATGCAACAGAAACTTTGCGGATTGGTCAATCCGTTCGCGAGATGTGGCCGTTTGGAAGTAAGAAACGCTTGAGAAACTCAAAATTTTCGCTGTTCTGATGCGCGAAACGAATAACTAGCACGGCCTAGGGGAAAAGTACGCATACCGATGTAATCGGGCGAGTTTCTACTTTCAGATGCAACAGAAATTTTGCGGATTGGACGATCCGTTCGCGAGATATGGCAGTTTGGAAGTAAGAAACGCTTGAGAAACTCAAAATTTTCGCCGTTCTGATGCTCGAAACGAATAACTAGAACGGCCTAGGGGAAAAGTACGCATACCGTTTTAATCGGGCGAGTTTCTACTTTCAGATGCAACAGAAATTTTGCGGATTGGTCAATCCGTTCGCGAGATATGGCAGTTTGGAGGTAAGAAACGCTTGAGAAACTCAAAATTATCGTAGTTCTGATGCTCGAAACGAATAACTGGAACGGCCTAGGGGGAAACTACGCATACCATTGTAATCGGGCGAGTTTCTACTTTCAGATGCAACAGAAACTTTGCAGATTGGTCAATCCGTTCGCGAGATGTGGCAGTTTGGAAGTAGGAAACGCTTAAGAAACTCAAAATTTTCGCAGTTCTGATTCTCGAAACGAATAACTAGAACGGCCTAGGGGAAAAGTACGCATACCGTTTTAATCGGGCGAGTTTCTACTTTCAGATGCAACAGAAATTTTGCGGATTGGTCAATCCGTTCGCGAGATATGGCAGTTTTGAGATAAGAAACGCTTGAGAAACTCCAAATTTTCGCAGTTCTGATGCTCGAAACGAATAACTGGAACGGCCTAGGGGGAAACTACACATGCCATTGTAATCGGGCGAGTTTCTACTTTCAGATGCAACAGAAGCTTTGCGGATTGGTCAATCCGTTCGCGAGATGTGGCCGTTTGGAAGTAAGAAACGCTAGAGAAACTCAAAATTTTCGCTGTTCTGATGCGCGAAACGAATAACTAGCACGGCCTAGGGGAAAAGTACGCATACCGATATAATCGGGCGAGTTTCTACTTTCAGATGCAACAGAAATTTTGCGGAATGGTCAATCCGTTCGAGAGATATGGCAGTTTGGAAGTAAGAAACGCTTGAGAAACTCAAAATTTTCGCCGTTCTGATGCGCCAAACGAATAACTAGCCCGGCCTAGGGGAAAAGTACGCATACCGATGCAATCGGGCGAGTTTCTACTTTCAGACGCAACAGAAATTTTGCGGATTGGTCGATCCATTCGCGAGATATGGCAGTTTGGAAGTAAGAAACGCTTGAGAAACTCAAAATTTTCGCAGTTCTGATTCTCGAAACGAATAACTAGAACGGCCTAGGGGGAAACTACGCATACCATTGTAATCGGGCGAGTTTCTACTTTCAGATGCAACAGAAACTTTGCGGATTGCTCAATCCGTTCGCGAGATGTGGCAGTTTGGAAGTAGGAAACGCTTAAGAAACTCAAAATTTTCGCAGTTCTGATTCTCGAAACGAATAACTAGAACGGCCTAGGGGAAAAGTACGCATACCGTTTTAATCGGGCGAGCTTCTACTTTCAGATGCAACAGAAACTTTGCGGATTGGTCAATCCGTTCGAGAGATATGGCAGTTTGGAAGTAGGAAACGCTTGAGAAACTCAAAATTTTCGCCGTTCTGATGCGCGAAACGAATAACTAGCACGGCCTAGGGGAAAAGTACGCATACCGATGCAATCGGGCGAGTTTCTACTTTCAGACGCAACAGAAATTTTGCGGATTGGTCGATCCGTTCGCGAGATATGGCAGTTTGGAAGTAAGAAACGCTTGAGAAACTCAAAATTTTCGCAGTTCTGATTCTCGAAACGAATAACTAGAACGGCCTAGGGGAAAGGTACGCATACCGTTTTAATCGGGCGAGTTTCTACTTTCGGATGCAACAGAAATTTTGCGGATTGGTCAATCCGTTCGCGAGACATGGCAGTTTGGAGATAAGAAACGCTTGAGAAACTCAAAATTTTCGCAGTTCTGATGCTCGAAACGAATAACTGGAACGGCCTAGGGGGAAACTACACAAACCATTGTAATCGGGCGAGTTTCTACTTTCAGATGCAACAGAAACTTTGCGGATTGGTCAATCCGTTCGCGAGATGTGGCCGTTTGGAAGTAAGAAACGCTTGAGAAACTCAAAATTTTCGCTGTTCTGATGCGCGAAACGAATAACTAGCACGGCCTAGGGGAAAAGTACGCATACCGATATAATCGGGCGAGTTTCTACTTTCAGATGCAACAGAAATTTTGCGGATTGGTCAATCCGTTCGAGAGATATGGCAGTTTGGAAGTAAGAAACGCTTGAGAAACTCAAAATTTTCGCCGTTCTGCTGCGCGAAACGAATAACTAGCACGGCCTAGGGGAAAAGTACGCATACCGATGTAATCGGGCGAGTTTCTACTTTCAGATGCAACAGAAATTTTGCGGATTGGACGATCCGTTCGCGAGATATGGCAGTTTGGAAGTAAGAAACGCTTGAGAAACTCAAAATTTTCGCAGTTCTGATGCTCGACACGAGTAACTAGAACGGCCTAGGGGAAAAGTACGCATTCCGTTGTAATCGGGCGAGTTTCCACTTTCAGATGCAACAGAAATTTTGCGGATTGGACAATCCGTTCGCGAGATATGGCAGTTTGGAAGCAAGAAACGCTTGAGAAACTCATAATTTTCGCAGTTCTGATGCTCGAAACGAATAACTGGAACGGCCTAGGGGGAAACTACACATGCCATTCTAATCGGGCGAGTTTCTACTTTCAGATGCAACAGAAACTTTGCGGATTGGTCAATCCATTCGCGAGATGTGGCAGTTTGGAAGTAAGAAACGCTTGAGAAACTCAAAATTTTCGCAGTTCTGATTCTCGAAACGAATAACTAGAACGGCCTAGGGGAAAACTACACCTACTGTTGTAATGGGGCGAGTTTCTACTTTCAGATGCAACAGAAATTTTGCGGATTGATCAATCCGTTCGCGAGATATGGCAGTTTGGAGATAAGAAACGCTTGAGAAACTCAAAATTTTCGCAGTTCTGATGCTCGAAACGAATAACTGGAACGGCCTAGGGGGAAACTGCACATACCATTGTAATCGGGCGAGTTTCTACTTTCAGATGCAACAGAAACTTTGCGGATTGGTCAATCCGTTCGCGAGATGTGGCCGTTTGGAAGTAAGAAACGCTTGAGAAACTCAAAATTTTCGCAGTTCTGATGCTCGAAATGAACAACTAGAGCGGCCTAGGGGAAAAGTGCGCATACCGTTGTAATCGGGCGAGTTTCTACTTTCAGAAGCTACAGAAATTTTGCGGATGGGTCAATCCGTTCGCGAGATATGGCAGTTTGGAGGTAAGAAACGCTTGAGAAACTCAAAATTTTCGCAGTTCTGATGCTCGAAATGAATAACTGGGACGGCCTAGGGGAAAACTACACATACCGTTGTAATCGGGCGAGTTTCTACTTTCAGATGCAACAGAAATTTTGCGGACTGGTCGATCCGTTCGCGAGATGTGGCAGTTTGGAAGTAAGTAACGCTTGAGAAACTCAAAATTTTCGCAGTTCTGATTCTCGAAACGAATAACTAGAACGGCCTAGGGGAAAACTACACCAACTTTTGTAATCGGGCGAGTTTCTACTTTCAGATGCAACAGAAATTTTGCGGATTGATCAATCCGTTCGCGAGATATGGCAGTTTGGAGATAAGAAACGCTTGAGAAACTCAAAATTTTCGCAGTTCTGATGCTCGAAACGAATAACTGGAACGGCCTAGGGGGAAACTACACATACCATTGTTATCGGGCGAGTTTCTACTTTCAGATGCAACAGAAACTTTGCGGTTTGGTCAATCCGTTCGCGAGATGTGGCCGTTTGGATGTAAGAAACGCTTGAGAAACTCAAAATTTTCGCTGTTCTGATGCGCGAAACGAATAACTAGCACGGCCTAGGGGAAAAGTACGCATACCGATGTAATCGGGCGAGTTTCTACTTTCAGATGCAACAGAAATTTTGCGGATTGGTCGATCCGTTCGCGAGATATGGCAGTTTGGAAGTAAGAAACGCTTGAGAAACTCAAAATTTTCGCAGTTCTGATGCTCGAAACGAGTAACTAGAACGGCCTAGGGGAAAAGTACGCATACCGTTTTAATCGGGCGAGTTTCTACTTTCAGATGAAATAGAAATTTTGCGGATTGGTCAATCCGTTCGCGAGATATGGCAGTTTGGAGGTAAGAAACGCTTGAGAAACTCAAAATTTTCGCCGTTCTGATGCTCGAAACGAATAACTAGAACGGCCTAGGGGAAAAGTACGCCTACCGTTTTAATCGGGCGAGTTTATACTTTCAGATGCAACAGAAATTTTGCGGATTGGTCAATCCGTTCGCGAGGTATGGCAGTTTGGAGGTAAGAAACGCTTGAGAAACTCAAAATTTGCGCAGTTCTGATGCTCGAAACGAATAACTAGAACGGCCTAGGGGAAAAGTGCGCATACCGTTGCAATCAGGCGAGTTTCTACTTTCAGAAGATACAGAAATTTTGCGGATTGGTCAATCCGTTCGCGAGATATGGCAGTTTGGAGGTAAGAAACGCTTGAGAAACACAAAATTTTCGCCGTTCTGATGCTCGAAACGAATAACTAGAACGGCCTAGGGGAAAAGTACGCATACAGTTGTAATCGGCCGACTTTCTACTTTCAGAAGCAACAGAAATTTTGCGGATTGGTCAATCCGTCCGCGAGATATGGCAGTTTGGAGGTAAGAAACGCTTGAGAAACTCAAAATTTTCGCAGTTCTGATGCTCGAAATGAATAACTGGGACGGCCTAGGGGAAAACTACACATACCGTTGTAATCGGGCGAGTTTCTATTTTCAGATGCAACAGAAATTTTGCGGACTGGTCGATCCGTTCGCGAGATGTGGCAGTTTGGAAGTAAGAAACGCTTGAGAAACTCAAAATTTGCGCAGTTGTGATGCTCGAAACGAATAACTAGAACAGCCTAGGGGAAAAGTGCGCATACCGTTGTAATCGGGCGAGTTTCTACTTTCAGATGCAACAGAAATTTTGCGGACTGGTCGATCCGTTCGCGAGGTATGGCAGTTTGGAGGTAAGAAACGCTTGAGAAACTCAAAATTTGCGCAGTTGTGATGCTCGAAACGAATAACTAGAACGGCCTAGGGGGAAAGTGCGCATACCGTTGTAATCAGGCGAGTTTCTACTTTCAGAAGCTACAGAAATTTTGCGGATTGGTCAATCCGTTCGCGAGATATGGCAGTTTGGAGGTAAGAAACGCTTGAGAAACACAAAATTTTCGCCGTTCTGATGCTCGAAACGAATAACTAGAACGGCCTAGGGGAAAAATACGCATACAGTTGTAATCGGCCGACTTTCTACTTTCAGAAGCAACAGAAATTTTGCGGATTGGTCAATCCGTCCGCGAGATATGGCAGTTTGGAGGTAAGAAACGCTTGAGAAACTCAAAATTTTCGCAGTTCTGATGCTCGAAATGAATAACTGGGACGGCCTAGGGGAAAACTACACATACCGTTGTAATCGGGCGAGTTTCTACTTTCAGATGCAACAGAAATTTTGCGGACTGGTCGATCCGTTCGCGAGATGTGGCAGTTTGGAAGTAAGAAACGCTTGAGAAACTCAAAATTTGCGCAGTTGTGATGCTCGAAACGAATAACTAGAACGGCCTAGGGGAAAAGTGCGCATACCGTTGTAATCGGGCGAGTTTCTACTTTCAGATGCAACAGAAATTTTGCGGACTGGTCGATCCGTTCGCGAGGTATGGCAGTTTGGAGGTAAGAAACGCTTGAGAAACTCAAAATTTGCGCAGTTGTGATGCTCGAAACGAATAACTAGAACGGCCTAGGGGAAAAGTGCGCATACCGTTGTAATCAGGCGAGATTCTACTTTCAGAAGCTACAGAAATTTTGCGGATTGGTCAATCCGTTCGCGAGATATGGCAGTTTGGAGGTAAGAAACGCTTGAGAAACACAAAATTTTCGCCGTTCTGATGATCGAAACGAATAACTAGAACGGCCTAGGGGAAAAGTACGCATACAGTTGTAATCGGCCGACTTTCTACTTTCAGAAGCAACAGAAACTTTGCGGATTGGTCAATCCGTTCGAGAGATATGGCAGTTTGGAAGTAAGAAACGCTTGAGAAACTCAAAATTTTCGCCGTTCTGATGCGCGAAACGAATAACTAGCACGGCCTAGGGGAAAAGTACGCATACCGATGCAATCGGGCGAGTTTCTACTTTCAGACGCAACAGAAATTTTGCGGATTGGTCGATCCGTTCGCGAGATATGGCAGTTTGGAAGTAAGAAACGCTTGAGAAACTCAAAATTTTCGCAGTTCTGATGCTCGAAACGCGTAACTAGAACGGCCTAGGGGAAAAGTACGCATACCGTTTTAATCGGGCGAGCTTCTACTTTCAGATGCAACAGAAACTTTGCGGATTGGTCAATCCGTTCGCGAGATGTGGCAGTTTGGAAGTAGGAAACGCTTGAGAAACTCAAAATTTTCGCAGTTCTGATGCTCGAAACGAATAACTGGAACGGCCTAGGGGGAAACTACACAAACCATTGTAATCGGGCGAGTTTCTACTTTCAGATGCAACAGAAACTTTGCGGATTGGTCAATCCGTTCGCGAGATGTGGCCGTTTGGAAGTAAGAAACGCTTGAGAAACTCAAAATTTTCGCTGTTCTGATGCGCGAAACGAATAACTAGCACGGCCTAGGGGAAAAGTACGCACACCGATATAATCGGGCGAGTTTCTACTTTCAGATGCAACAGAAATTTTGCGGATTGGACGATCCGTTCGCGAGATATGGCAGTTTGGAAGTAAGAAACGCTTGAGAAACTCAAAATTTTCGCAGTTCTGATGCTCGAAACGAGTAACTAGAACGGCCTAGGGGAAAAGTACGCATTCCGTTGTAATCGGGCGTGTTTCCACTTTCAGATGCAACAGAAATTTTGCGGATTGGACAATCCGTTCGCGAGATATGGCAGTTTGGAAGCAAGAAACGCTTGAGAAACTCATAATTTTCGCAGTTCTGATGCTCGAAACGAATAACTGGAACGGCCTAGGGGGAAACTACACATGCCATTCTAATCGGGCGAGTTTCTACTTTCAGATGCAACAGAAACTTTGCGGATTGGTCAATCCATTCGCGAGATGTGGCAGTTTGGAAGTAAGAAACGCTTGAGAAACTCAAAATTTTCGCAGTTCTGATTCTCGAAACGAATAACTAGAACGGCCTAGGGGAAAACTACACCTACTGTTGTAATGGGGCGAGTTTCTACTTTCAGATGCAACAGAAATTTTGCGGATTGATCAATCCGTTCGCGAGATATGGCAGTTTGGAGATAAGAAACGCTTGGGAAACTCAAAATTTTCGCAGTTCTGATGCTCGAAACGAATAACTGGAACGGCCTAGGGGGAAACTGCACATACCATTGTAATCGGGCGAGTTTCTACTTTCAGATGCAACAGAAACTTTGCGGATTGGTCAATCCGTTCGCGAGATGTGGCCGTTTGGAAGTAAGAAACGCTTGAGAAACTCAAAATTTTCGCAGTTCTGATGCTCGAAATGAACAACTAGAGCGGCCTAGGGGAAAAGTGCGCATACCGTTGTAATCGGGCGAGTTTCTACTTTCAGAAGCTACAGAAATTTTGCGGATGGGTCAATCCGTTCGCGAGATATGGCAGTTTGGAGGTAAGAAACGCTTGAGAAACTCAAAATTTTCGCAGTTCTGATGCTCGAAATGAATAACTGGGACGGCCTAGGGGAAAACTACACATACCGTTGTAATCGGGCGAGTTTCTACTTTCAGATGCAACAGAAATTTTGCGGACTGGTCGATCCGTTCGCGAGATGTGGCAGTTTGGAAGTAAGTAACGCTTGAGAAACTCAAAATTTTCGCAGTTCTGATTCTCGAAACGAATAACTAGAACGGCCTAGGGGAAAACTACACCAACTTTTGTAATCGGGCGAGTTTCTACTTTCAGATGCAACAGAAATTTTGCGGATTGATCAATCCGTTCGCGAGATATGGCAGTTTGGAGATAAGAAACGCTTGAGAAACTCAAAATTTTCGCAGTTCTGATGCTCGAAACGAATAACTGGAACGGCCTAGGGGGAAACTACACATACCATTGTTATCGGGCGAGTTTCTACTTTCAGATGCAACAGAAACTTTGCGGTTTGGTCAATCCGTTCGCGAGATGTGGCCGTTTGGAAGTAAGAAACGCTTGAGAAACTCAAAATTTTCGCTGTTCTGATGCGCGAAACGAATAACTAGCACGGCCTAGGGGAAAAGTACGCATACCGATGTAATCGGGCGAGTTTCTACTTTCAGATGCAACAGAAATTTTGCGGATTGGTCGATCCGTTCGCGAGATATGGCAGTTTGGAAGTAAGAAACGCTTGAGAAACTCAAAATTTTCGTAGTTCTGATGCTCGAAACGAGTAACTAGAACGGCCTAGGGGAAAAGTACGCATACCGTTTTAATCGGGCGAGTTTCTACTTTCAGATGAAATAGGAATTTTGCGGATTGGTCAATCCGTTCGCGAGATATGGCAGTTTGGAGGTAAGAAACGCTTGAGAAACTCAAAATTTTCGCCGTTCTGATGCTCGAAACGAATAACTAGAACGGCCTAGGGGAAAAGTACGCCTACCGATTTAATCGGGCGAGTTTATACTTTCAGATGCAACAGAAATTTTGCGGATTTGTCAATCCGTCCGCGAGATATGGCAGTTTGGAGGTAACAAACGCTTGAGAAACTCAAAATTTTCGCCGTTCTGATGCTGGAAACGAATAACTAGAACGGCCTAGGGGAAAACTACACCTACTGTTGTAATCGGGCGAGTTTCTACTTTCAGATGCAACAGAAATTTTGCGGATTGATCAATCCCTTCGCGAGATATGGCAGCTTGGAGTTAAGAAACGCTTGAGAAACTCAAAATTTTCGCAGTTCTGATGCTCGAAACGAATAACTGGAACGGCCTAGGGGGAAACTACACATACCATTGTAATCGGGCGAGTTTCTACTTTCAGATGCAACAGAAACTTTGCGGATTGGTCAATCCGTTCGCGAGATGTGGCCGTTTGGAAGTAAGAAACGCTTGAGAAACTCAAAATTTTCGCTGTTCTGATGCGCGAAACGAATAACTAGCACGGCCTAGGGGAAAAGTACGCATACCGATGTAATCGGGCGAGTTTCTACTTTCAGATACAACAGAAATTTTGCGGATTGATCAATCCGTTCGCGAGATATGGCAGTTTGGAGATAAGAAACGCTTGAGAAACTCAAAATTTGCGCAGTTGTGATGCTCGAAACGAATAACTAGAACGGCCTTGGGGAAAAGTACGCATACATTTGTAATCGGCCGACTTTCTACTTTCAGAAGCAACAGAAATTTTGGGGATTGGTCAATCCGTCCGCGAGATATGGCAGTTTGGAGGTAAGAAACGCTTGAGAAACTCAAAATTTTCGCAGTTCTGATGCTCGAAATGAATAACTGGAACGGCCTAGGGGAAAACTACATATACCGTTGTAATCGGGCGAGTTTCTACTTTCAGATGCAACAGAAATTTTGCGGACTGGTCTATCCGTTCGCGAGATGTGGCAGTTTGGAAGTAAGAAACGCTTGAGAAACTCAAAATTTTCGCAGTTCTGATTCTCGAAACGAATAACTAGAACGGCCTAGGGGAAAACTACACCTACTGTTGTAATCGGGCGAGTTTCTACTTTCAGAAGCTACAGAAATTTTGCGGATTGGTCAATCCGTTCGCGAGATATGGCAGTTTGCAGGTAAGAAACGCTTGAGAAACTCAAAATTTTCGCAGTTCTGATGCTCGAAACGAATAACTGGAACGGCCTAGGGGGAAACTACACATACCATTGTTATCGGGCGAGTTTCTACTTTCAGATGCAACAGAAACTTTGCGGATTGGTCAATCCGTTCGCGAGATGTGGCAGTTTGGATGTAAGAAATGCTTGAGAAACACAAAATTTTCGAAGTTCTGATTCTCGAAACGAATAACTAGAACGGCCTAGGGGAAAACTACACCTACTGTTGTAATCGGGCGAGTTTCTACTTTCAGATGCAATAGAAATTTTGCGGATTGATCAATCCGTTCGCGAGATATGGCAGTTTGGAGATAAGAAACGCTTGAGAAACTCAAAATTTTCGCAGTTCTGATGCTCGAAACGAATAACTGGAACGGCCTACGGGGAAACTACACATACCATTGTAATCGGGCGAGTTTCTACTTTCAGATGCAACAGAAACTTTGCGGATTTGTCAATCCGTTCGCGAGATGTGGCCGTTTGGAAGTAAGAAACGCTTGAGAAACTCAAAATTTTCGCTGTTCTGATGCGCGAAACGAATAACTAGCACGGCCTAGGGGAAAAGTACGCATACCGATATAATTGGGCGAGTTTCTACTTTCAGATGCAACAGAAATTTTGCGGATTGGTCAATCCGTTCGAGAGATATGGCAGTTTGGAAGTAAGAGACGCTTGAGAAACTCAAAATTTTCGCCGTTCTGATGCTCGAAACGAATAACTAGAACGGCCTAGGGGAAAAGTACGCATACCGTTTTAATCGGGCGAGTTTCTACTTTCAGATGCAACAGAAATTTTGCGGATTGGTCAATCCGTTCGCGAGATATGGCAGTTTGGAGGTAAGAAACGCTTGAGAAACTCAAAATTATCGCAGTTCTGATGCTCGAAACGAATAACTGGAACGGCCTAGGGGGAAACTACGCATACCATTGTAATCGGGCGAGTTTCTACTTTCAGATGCAACAGAAACTTTGCGGATTGGTCAATCCGTTCGCGAGATGTGGCAGTTTGGAAGTAGGAAACGCTTAAGAAACTCAAAATTTTCGCAGTTCTGATTCTCGAAACGAATAACTAGAACGGCCTAGGGGAAAAGTACGCATACCGATGCAATCGGGCGAGTTTCTACTTTCAGACGCAACAGAAATTTTGCGGATTGGTCGATCCGTTCGCGAGATATGGCAGTTTGGAAGTAAGAAACGCTTGAGAAACTCAAAATTTTCGCAGTTCTGATGCTCGAAACGCGTAACTAGAACGGCCTAGGGGAAAAGTACGCATACCGTTTTAATCGGGCGAGCTTCTACTTTCAGATGCAACAGAAACTTTGCGGATTGGTCAATCCGTTCGCGAGATGTGGCAGTTTGGAAGTAGGAAACGCTTGAGAAACTCAAAATTTTCGCAGTTCTGATTCTCGAAACGAATAACTAGAACGGCCTAGGGGAAAAGTACGCATACCGTTTTAATCGGGCGAGTTTCTACTTTCGGATGCAACAGAAATTTTGCGGATTGGTCAATCCGTTCGCGAGACATGGCAGTTTGGAGATAAGAAACGCTTGAGAAACTCAAAATTTTCGCAGTTCTGATGCTCGAAACGAATAACTGGAACGGCCTAGGGGGAAACTACACAAACCATTGTAATCGGGCGAGTTTCTACTTTCAGATGCAACAGAAACTTTGCGGATTGGTCAATCCGTTCGCGAGATGTGGCCGTTTGGAAGTAAGAAACGCTTGAGAAACTCAAAATTTTCGCTGTTCTGATGCGCGAAACGAATAACTAGCACGGCCTAGGGGAAAAGTACGCATACCGATATAATCGGGCGAGTTTCTACTTTCAGATGCAACAGAAATTTTGCGGATTGGTCAATCCGTTCGAGAGATATGGCAGTTTGGAAGTAAGAAACGCTTGAGAAACTCAAAATTTTCGCCGTTCTGCTGCGCGAAACGAATAACTAGCACGGCCTAGGGGAAAAGTACGCATACCGATGTAATCGGGCGAGTTTCTACTTTCAGATGCAACAGAAATTTTGCGGATTGGACGATCCGTTCGCGAGATATGGCAGTTTGGAAGTAAGAAACGCTTGAGAAACTCAAAATTTTCGCAGTTCTGATGCTCGAAACGAGTAACTAGAACGGCCTAGGGGAAAAGTACGCATACCGTTTTAATCGGGCGAGCTTCTACTTTCAGATGCAACAGAAATTTTGCGGATTGGTCAATCCGTTCGAGAGATATGGCAGTTTGGAAGTAAGAAACGCTTGAGAAACTCAAAATTTTCGCCGTTCTGCTGCGCGAAACGAATAACTAGCACGGCCTAGGGGAAAAGTACGCATACCGATGTAATCGGGCGAGTTTCTACTTTCAGATGCAACAGAAATTTTGCGGATTGGACGATCCGTTCGCGAGATATGGCAGTTTGGAAGTAAGAAACGCTTGAGAAACTCAAAATTTTCGCAGTTCTGATGCTCGAAACGAGTAACTAGAACGGCCTAGGGGAAAAGTACGCATTCCGTTGTAATCGGGCGTGTTTCCACTTTCAGATGCAACAGAAATTTTGCGGATTGGACAATCCGTTCGCGAGATATGGCAGTTTGGAAGCAAGAAACGCTTGAGAAACTCATAATTTTCGCAGTTCTGATGCTCGAAATGAATAACTGGAACGGCCTAGGGGAAAACTACATATACCGTTGTAATCGGGCGAGTTTCTACTTTCAGATGCAACAGAAATTTTGCGGACTGGTCTATCCGTTCGCGAGATGTGGCAGTTTGGAAGTAAGAAACGCTTGAGAAACTCAAAATTTTCGCAGTTCTGATTCTCGAAACGAATAACTAGAACGGCCTAGGGGAAAACTACACCTACTGTTGTAATCGGGCGAGTTTCTACTTTCAGAAGCTACAGAAATTTTGCGGATTGGTCAATCCGTTCGCGAGATATGGCAGTTTGCAGGTAAGAAACGCTTGAGAAACTCAAAATTTTCGCAGTTCTGATGCTCGAAACGAATAACTGGAACGGCCTAGGGGGAAACTACACATACCATTGTTATCGGGCGAGTTTCTACTTTCAGATGCAACAGAAACTTTGCGGATTGGTCAATCCGTTCGCGAGATGTGGCAGTTTGGATGTAAGAAATGCTTGAGAAACACAAAATTTTCGAAGTTCTGATTCTCGAAACGAATAACTAGAACGGCCTAGGGGAAAACTACACCTACTGTTGTAATCGGGCGAGTTTCTACTTTCAGATGCAATAGAAATTTTGCGGATTGATCAATCCGTTCGCGAGATATGGCAGTTTGGAGATAAGAAACGCTTGAGAAACTCAAAATTTTCGCAGTTCTGATGCTCGAAACGAATAACTGGAACGGCCTACGGGGAAACTACACATACCATTGTAATCGGGCGAGTTTCTACTTTCAGATGCAACAGAAACTTTGCGGATTTGTCAATCCGTTCGCGAGATGTGGCCGTTTGGAAGTAAGAAACGCTTGAGAAACTCAAAATTTTCGCTGTTCTGATGCGCGAAACGAATAACTAGCACGGCCTAGGGGAAAAGTACGCATACCGATATAATTGGGCGAGTTTCTACTTTCAGATGCAACAGAAATTTTGCGGATTGGTCAATCCGTTCGAGAGATATGGCAGTTTGGAAGTAAGAGACGCTTGAGAAACTCAAAATTTTCGCCGTTCTGATGCTCGAAACGAATAACTAGAACGGCCTAGGGGAAAAGTACGCATACCGTTTTAATCGGGCGAGTTTCTACTTTCAGATGCAACAGAAATTTTGCGGATTGGTCAATCCGTTCGCGAGATATGGCAGTTTGGAGGTAAGAAACGCTTGAGAAACTCAAAATTATCGCAGTTCTGATGCTCGAAACGAATAACTGGAACGGCCTAGGGGGAAACTACGCATACCATTGTAATCGGGCGAGTTTCTACTTTCAGATGCAACAGAAACTTTGCGGATTGGTCAATCCGTTCGCGAGATGTGGCAGTTTGGAAGTAGGAAACGCTTAAGAAACTCAAAATTTTCGCAGTTCTGATTCTCGAAACGAATAACTAGAACGGCCTAGGGGAAAAGTACGCATACCGATGCAATCGGGCGAGTTTCTACTTTCAGACGCAACAGAAATTTTGCGGATTGGTCGATCCGTTCGCGAGATATGGCAGTTTGGAAGTAAGAAACGCTTGAGAAACTCAAAATTTTCGCAGTTCTGATGCTCGAAACGCGTAACTAGAACGGCCTAGGGGAAAAGTACGCATACCGTTTTAATCGGGCGAGCTTCTACTTTCAGATGCAACAGAAACTTTGCGGATTGGTCAATCCGTTCGCGAGATGTGGCAGTTTGGAAGTAGGAAACGCTTGAGAAACTCAAAATTTTCGCAGTTCTGATTCTCGAAACGAATAACTAGAACGGCCTAGGGGAAAAGTACGCATACCGTTTTAATCGGGCGAGTTTCTACTTTCGGATGCAACAGAAATTTTGCGGATTGGTCAATCCGTTCGCGAGACATGGCAGTTTGGAGATAAGAAACGCTTGAGAAACTCAAAATTTTCGCAGTTCTGATGCTCGAAACGAATAACTGGAACGGCCTAGGGGGAAACTACACAAACCATTGTAATCGGGCGAGTTTCTACTTTCAGATGCAACAGAAACTTTGCGGATTGGTCAATCCGTTCGCGAGATGTGGCCGTTTGGAAGTAAGAAACGCTTGAGAAACTCAAAATTTTCGCTGTTCTGATGCGCGAAACGAATAACTAGCACGGCCTAGGGGAAAAGTACGCATACCGATATAATCGGGCGAGTTTCTACTTTCAGATGCAACAGAAATTTTGCGGATTGGTCAATCCGTTCGAGAGATATGGCAGTTTGGAAGTAAGAAACGCTTGAGAAACTCAAAATTTTCGCCGTTCTGCTGCGCGAAACGAATAACTAGCACGGCCTAGGGGAAAAGTACGCATACCGATGTAATCGGGCGAGTTTCTACTTTCAGATGCAACAGAAATTTTGCGGATTGGACGATCCGTTCGCGAGATATGGCAGTTTGGAAGTAAGAAACGCTTGAGAAACTCAAAATTTTCGCAGTTCTGATGCTCGAAACGAGTAACTAGAACGGCCTAGGGGAAAAGTACGCATACCGTTTTAATCGGGCGAGCTTCTACTTTCAGATGCAACAGAAATTTTGCGGATTGGTCAATCCGTTCGAGAGATATGGCAGTTTGGAAGTAAGAAACGCTTGAGAAACTCAAAATTTTCGCCGTTCTGCTGCGCGAAACGAATAACTAGCACGGCCTAGGGGAAAAGTACGCATACCGATGTAATCGGGCGAGTTTCTACTTTCAGATGCAACAGAAATTTTGCGGATTGGACGATCCGTTCGCGAGATATGGCAGTTTGGAAGTAAGAAACGCTTGAGAAACTCAAAATTTTCGCAGTTCTGATGCTCGAAACGAGTAACTAGAACGGCCTAGGGGAAAAGTACGCATTCCGTTGTAATCGGGCGTGTTTCCACTTTCAGATGCAACAGAAATTTTGCGGATTGGACAATCCGTTCGCGAGATATGGCAGTTTGGAAGCAAGAAACGCTTGAGAAACTCATAATTTTCGCAGTTCTGATGCTCGAAACGAATAACTGGAACGGCCTAGGGGGAAACTACACATGCCATTCTAATCGGGCGAGTTTCTACTTTCAGATGCAACAGAAACTTTGCGGATTGGTCAATCCATTCGCGAGATGTGGCAGTTTGGAAGTAAGAAACGCTTGAGAAACTCAAAATTTTCGCAGTTCTGATTCTCGAAACGAATAACTAGAACGGCCTAGGGGAAAACTACACCTACTGTTGTAATGGGGCGAGTTTCTACTTTCAGATGCAACAGAAATTTTGCGGATTGATCAATCCGTTCGCGAGATATGGCAGTTTGGAGATAAGAAACGCTTGAGAAACTCAAAATTTTCGCAGTTCTGATGCTCGAAACGAATAACTGGAACGGCCTAGGGGGAAACTGCACATACCATTGTAATCGGGCGAGTTTCTACTTTCAGATGCAACAGAAACTTTGCGGATTGGTCAATCCGTTCGCGAGATGTGGCCGTTTGGAAGTAAGAAACGCTTGAGAAACTCAAAATTTTCGCAGTTCTGATGCTCGAAATGAACAACTAGAGCGGCCTAGGGGAAAAGTGCGCATACCGTTGTAATCGGGCGAGTTTCTACTTTCAGAAGCTACAGAAATTTTGCGGATGGGTCAATCCGTTCGCGAGATATGGCAGTTTGGAGGTAAGAAACGCTTGAGAAACTCAAAATTTTCGCAGTTCTGATGCTCGAAATGAATAACTGGGACCGCCTAGGGGAAAACTACACATACCGTTGTAATCGGGCGAGTTTCTACTTTCAGATGCAACAGAAATTTTGCGGACTGGTCGATCCGTTCGCGAGATGTGGCAGTTTGGAAGGAAGTAACGCTTGAGAAACTCAAAATTTTCGCAGTTCTGATTCTCGAAACGAAGAACTAGAACGGCCTAGGGGAAAACTACACCAACTTTTGTAATCGGGCGAGTTTCTACTTTCAGATGCAACAGAAATTTTGCGGATTGATCAATCCGTTCGCGAGATATGGCAGTTTGGAGATAAGAAACGCTTGAGAAACTCAAAATTTTCGCAGTTCTGATGCTCGAAACGAATAACTGGAACGGCCTATGGGGAAACTACACATGCCATTCTAATCGGGCGAGTTTCTACTTTCAGATGCAACAGAAACTTTGCGGATTGGTCAATCCATTCGCGAGATGTGGCAGTTTGGAAGTAAGAAACGCTTGAGAAACTCAAAATTTTCGCAGTTCTGATTCTCGAAACGAATAACTAGAACGGCCTAGGGGAAAACTACACCTACTGTTGTAATGGGGCGAGTTTCTACTTTCAGATGCAACAGAAATTTTGCGGATTGATCAATCCGTTCGCGAGATATGGCAGTTTGGAGATAAGAAACGCTTGAGAAACTCAAAATTTTCGCAGTTCTGATGCTCGAAACGAATAACTGGAACGGCCTAGGGGGAAACTGCACATATCATTGTAATCGGGCGAGTTTCTACTTTCAGATGCAACAGAAACTTTGCGGATTGGTCAATCCGTTCGCGAGATGTGGCCGTTTGGAAGTAAGAAACGCTTGAGAAACTCAAAATTTTCGCAGTTCTGATGCTCGAAATGAACAACTAGAGCGGCCTAGGGGAAAAGTGCGCATACCGTTGTAATCGGGCGAGTTTCTACTTTCAGAAGCTACAGAAATTTTGCGGATGGGTCAATCCGTTCGCGAGATATGGCAGTTTGGAGGTAAGAAACGCTTGAGAAACTCAAAATTTTCGCAGTTCTGATGCTCGAAATGAATAACTGGGACGGCCTAGGGGAAAACTACACATACCGTTGTAATCGGGCGAGTTTCTACTTTCAGATGCAACAGAAATTTTGCGGACTGGTCGATCCGTTCGCGAGATGTGGCAGTTTGGAAGGAAGTAACGCTTGAGAAACTCAAAATTTTCGCAGTTCTGATTCTCGAAACGAATAACTAGAACGGCCTAGGGGAAAACTACACCTACTGTTGTAATCGGGCGAGTTTCTACTTTCAGATGCAACAGAAATTTTGCGGATTGATCAATCCCTTCGCGAGATATGGCAGCTTGGAGTTAAGAAACGCTTGAGAAACTCAAAATTTTCGCAGTTCTGATGCTCGAAACGAATAACTGGAACGGCCTAGGGGGAAACTACACATACCATTGTAATCGGGCGAGTTTCTACTTTCAGATGCAACAGAAACTTTGCGGATTGGTCAATCCGTTCGCGAGATGTGGCCGTTTGGAAGTAAGAAACGCTTGAGAAACTCAAAATTTTCGCAGTTCTGATGCTCGAAATGAACAACTAGAGCGGCCTAGGGGAAAAGTGCGCATACCGTTGTAATCGGGCGAGTTTCTACTTTCAGAAGCTACAGAAATTTTGCGGATGGGTCAATCCGTTCGCGAGATATGGCAGTTTGGAGGTAAGAAACGCTTGAGAAACTCAAAATTTTCGCAGTTCTGATGCTCGAAATGAATAACTGGGACGGCCTAGGGGAAAACTACACATACCGTTGTAATCGGGCGAGTTTCTACTTTCAGATGCAACAGAAATTTTGCGGACTGGTCGATCCGTTCGCGAGATGTGGCAGTTTGGAAGTAAGTAACGCTTGAGAAACTCAAAATTTTCGCAGTTCTGATTCTCGAAACGAATAACTAGAACGGCCTAGGGGAAAACTACACCAACTTTTGTAATCGGGCGAGTTTCTACTTTCAGATGGAACAGAAATTTTGCGGATTGATCAATCCGTTCGCGAGATATGGCAGTTTGGAGATAAGAAACGCTTGAGAAACTCAAAATTTTCGCAGTTCTGATGCTCGAAACGAATAACTGGAACGGCCTAGGGGGAAACTACACATACCATTGTTATCGGGCGAGTTTCTACTTTCAGATGCAACAGAAACTTTGCGGTTTGGTCAATCCGTTCGCGAGATGTGGCCGTTTGGATGTAAGAAACGCTTGAGAAACTCAAAATTTTCGCTGTTCTGATGCGCGAAACGAATAACTAGCACGGCCTAGGGGAAAAGTACGCATACCGATGTAATCGGGCGAGTTTCTACTTTCAGATGCAACAGAAATTTTGCGGATTGGTCGATCCGTTCGCGAGATATGGCAGTTTGGAAGTAAGAAACGCTTGAGAAACTCAAAATTTTCGCAGTTCTGATGCTCGAAACGAGTAACTAGAACGGCCTAGGGGAAAAGTACGCATACCGTTTTAATCGGGCGAGTTTCTACTTTCAGATGAAATAGAAATTTTGCGGATTGGTCAATCCGTTCGCGAGATATGGCAGTTTGGAGGTAAGAAACGCTTGAGAAACTCAAAATTTTCGCCGTTCTGATGCTCGAAACGAATAACTAGAACGGCCTAGGGGAAAAGTACGCCTACCGTTTTAATCGGGCGAGTTTATACTTTCAGATGCAACAGAAATTTTGCGGATTGGTCAATCCGTTCGCGAGGTATGGCAGTTTGGAGGTAAGAAACGCTTGAGAAACTCAAAATTTGCGCAGTTCTGATGCTCGAAACGAATAACTAGAACGGCCTAGGGGAAAAGTGCGCATACCGTTGCAATCAGGCGAGTTTCTACTTTCAGAAGATACAGAAATTTTGCGGATTGGTCAATCCGTTCGCGAGATATGGCAGTTTGGAGGTAAGAAACGCTTGAGAAACACAAAATTTTCGCCGTTCTGATGCTCGAAACGAATAACTAGAACGGCCTAGGGGAAAAGTACGCATACAGTTGTAATCGGCCGACTTTCTACTTTCAGAAGCAACAGAAATTTTGCGGATTGGTCAATCCGTCCGCGAGATATGGCAGTTTGGAGGTAAGAAACGCTTGAGAAACTCAAAATTTTCGCAGTTCTGATGCTCGAAATGAATAACTGGGACGGCCTAGGGGAAAACTACACATACCGTTGTAATCGGGCGAGTTTCTATTTTCAGATGCAACAGAAATTTTGCGGACTGGTCGATCCGTTCGCGAGATGTGGCAGTTTGGAAGTAAGAAACGCTTGAGAAACTCAAAATTTGCGCAGTTGTGATGCTCGAAACGAATAACTAGAACGGCCTAGGGGAAAAGTGCGCATACCGTTGTAATCGGGCGAGTTTCTACTTTCAGATGCAACAGAAATTTTGCGGACTGGTCGATCCGTTCGCGAGGTATGGCAGTTTGGAGGTAAGAAACGCTTGAGAAACTCAAAATTTGCGCAGTTGTGATGCTCGAAACGAATAACTAGAACGGCCTAGGGGGAAAGTGCGCATACCGTTGTAATCAGGCGAGTTTCTACTTTCAGAAGCTACAGAAATTTTGCGGATTGGTCAATCCGTTCGCGAGATATGGCAGTTTGGAGGTAAGAAACGCTTGAGAAACACAAAATTTTCGCCGTTCTGATGCTCGAAACGAATAACTAGAACGGCCTAGGGGAAAAATACGCATACAGTTGTAATCGGCCGACTTTCTACTTTCAGAAGCAACAGAAATTTTGCGGATTGGTCAATCCGTCCGCGAGATATGGCAGTTTGGAGGTAAGAAACGCTTGAGAAACTCAAAATTTTCGCAGTTCTGATGCTCGAAATGAATAACTGGGACGGCCTAGGGGAAAACTACACATACCGTTGTAATCGGGCGAGTTTCTACTTTCAGATGCAACAGAAATTTTGCGGACTGGTCGATCCGTTCGCGAGATGTGGCAGTTTGGAAGTAAGAAACGCTTGAGAAACTCAAAATTTGCGCAGTTGTGATGCTCGAAACGAATAACTAGAACGGCCTAGGGGAAAAGTGCGCATACCGTTGTAATCGGGCGAGTTTCTACTTTCAGATGCAACAGAAATTTTGCGGACTGGTCGATCCGTTCGCGAGGTATGGCAGTTTGGAGGTAAGAAACGCTTGAGAAACTCAAAATTTGCGCAGTTGTGATGCTCGAAACGAATAACTAGAACGGCCTAGGGGAAAAGTGCGCATACCGTTGTAATCAGGCGAGATTCTACTTTCAGAAGCTACAGAAATTTTGCGGATTGGTCAATCCGTTCGCGAGATATGCCAGTTTGGAGGTAAGAAACGCTTGAGAAACACAAAATTTTCGCCGTTCTGATGATCGAAACGAATAACTAGAACGGCCTAGGGGAAAAGTACGCATACAGTTGTAATCGGCCGACTTTCTACTTTCAGAAGCAACAGAAACTTTGCGGATTGGTCAATCCGTTCGAGAGATATGGCAGTTTGGAAGTAAGAAACGCTTGAGAAACTCAAAATTTTCGCCGTTCTGATGCGCGAAACGAATAACTAGCACGGCCTAGGGGAAAAGTACGCATACCGATGCAATCGGGCGAGTTTCTACTTTCAGACGCAACAGAAATTTTGCGGATTGGTCGATCCGTTCGCGAGATATGGCAGTTTGGAAGTAAGAAACGCTTGAGAAACTCAAAATTTTCGCAGTTCTGATGCTCGAAACGCGTAACTAGAACGGCCTAGGGGAAAAGTACGCATACCGTTTTAATCGGGCGAGCTTCTACTTTCAGATGCAACAGAAACTTTGCGGATTGGTCAATCCGTTCGCGAGATGTGGCAGTTTGGAAGTAGGAAACGCTTGAGAAACTCAAAATTTTCGCAGTTCTGATGCTCGAAACGAATAACTGGAACGGCCTAGGGGGAAACTACACAAACCATTGTAATCGGGCGAGTTTCTACTTTCAGATGCAACAGAAACTTTGCGGATTGGTCAATCCGTTCGCGAGATGTGGCCGTTTGGAAGTAAGAAACGCTTGAGAAACTCAAAATTTTCGCTGTTCTGATGCGCGAAACGAATAACTAGCACGGCCTAGGGGAAAAGTACGCATACCGATATAATCGGGCGAGTTTCTACTTTCAGATGCAACAGAAATTTTGCGGATTGGACGATCCGTTCGCGAGATATGGCAGTTTGGAAGTAAGAAACGCTTGAGAAACTCAAAATTTTCGCAGTTCTGATGCTCGAAACGAGTAACTAGAACGGCCTAGGGGAAAAGTACGCATTCCGTTGTAATCGGGCGTGTTTCCACTTTCAGATGCAACAGAAATTTTGCGGATTGGACAATCCGTTCGCGAGATATGGCAGTTTGGAAGCAAGAAACGCTTGAGAAACTCATAATTTTCGCAGTTCTGATGCTCGAAACGAATAACTGGAACGGCCTAGGGGGAAACTACACATGCCATTCTAATCGGGCGAGTTTCTACTTTCAGATGCAACAGAAACTTTGCGGATTGGTCAATCCATTCGCGAGATGTGGCAGTTTGGAAGTAAGAAACGCTTGAGAAACTCAAAATTTTCGCAGTTCTGATTCTCGAAACGAATAACTAGAACGGCCTAGGGGAAAACTACACCTACTGTTGTAATGGGGCGAGTTTCTACTTTCAGATGCAACAGAAATTTTGCGGATTGATCAATCCGTTCGCGAGATATGGCAGTTTGGAGATAAGAAACGCTTGAGAAACTCAAAATTTTCGCAGTTCTGATGCTCGAAACGAATAACTGGAACGGCCTAGGGGGAAACTGCACATACCATTGTAATCGGGCGAGTTTCTACTTTCAGATGCAACAGAAACTTTGCGGATTGGTCAATCCGTTCGCGAGATGTGGCCGTTTGGAAGTAAGAAACGCTTGAGAAACTCAAAATTTTCGCAGTTCTGATGCTCGAAATGAACAACTAGAGCGGCCTAGGGGAAAAGTGCGCATACCGTTGTAATCGGGCGAGTTTCTACTTTCAGAAGCTACAGAAATTTTGCGGATTGATCAATCCGTTCGCGAGATATGGCAGTTTGGAGATAAGAAACGCTTGAGAAACTCAAAATTTTCGCAGTTCTGATGCTCGAAACGAATAACTGGAACGGCCTAGGGGGAAACTACACATACCATTGTTATCGGGCGAGTTTCTACTTTCAGATGCAACAGAAACTTTGCGGTTTGGTCAATCCGTTCGCGAGATGTGGCCGTTTGGAAGTAAGAAACGCTTGAGAAACTCAAAATTTTCGCTGTTCTGATGCGCGAAACGAATAACTAGCACGGCCTAGGGGAAAAGTACGCATACCGATGTAATCGGGCGAGTTTCTACTTTCAGATGCAACAGAAATTTTGCGGATTGGTCGATCCGTTCGCGAGATATGGCAGTTTGGAAGTAAGAAACGCTTGAGAAACTCAAAATTTTCGTAGTTCTGATGCTCGAAACGAGTAACTAGAACGGCCTAGGGGAAAAGTACGCATACCGTTTTAATCGGGCGAGTTTCTACTTTCAGATGAAATAGGAATTTTGCGGATTGGTCAATCCGTTCGCGAGATATGGCAGTTTGGAGGTAAGAAACGCTTGAGAAACTCAAAATTTTCGCCGTTCTGATGCTCGAAACGAATAACTAGAACGGCCTAGGGGAAAAGTACGCCTACCGATTTAATCGGGCGAGTTTATACTTTCAGATGCAACAGAAATTTTGCGGATTTGTCAATCCGTCCGCGAGATATGGCAGTTTGGAGGTAACAAACGCTTGAGAAACTCAAAATTTTCGCCGTTCTGATGCTGGAAACGAATAACTAGAACGGCCTAGGGGAAAACTACACCTACTGTTGTAATCGGGCGAGTTTCTACTTTCAGATGCAACAGAAATTTTGCGGATTGATCAATCCCTTCGCGAGATATGGCAGCTTGGAGTTAAGAAACGCTTGAGAAACTCAAAATTTTCGCAGTTCTGATGCTCGAAACGAATAACTGGAACGGCCTAGGGGGAAACTACACATACCATTGTAATCGGGCGAGTTTCTACTTTCAGATGCAACAGAAACTTTGCGGATTGGTCAATCCGTTCGCGAGATGTGGCCGTTTGGAAGTAAGAAACGCTTGAGAAACTCAAAATTTTCGCTGTTCTGATGCGCGAAACGAATAACTAGCACGGCCTAGGGGAAAAGTACGCATACCGATGTAATCGGGCGAGTTTCTACTTTCAGATACAACAGAAATTTTGCGGATTGATCAATCCGTTCGCGAGATATGGCAGTTTGGAGATAAGAAACGCTTGAGAAACTCAAAATTTGCGCAGTTGTGATGCTCGAAACGAATAACTAGAACGGCCTTGGGGAAAAGTACGCATACATTTGTAATCGGCCGACTTTCTACTTTCAGAAGCAACAGAAATTTTGGGGATTGGTCAATCCGTCCGCGAGATATGGCAGTTTGGAGGTAAGAAACGCTTGAGAAACTCAAAATTTTCGCAGTTCTGATGCTCGAAATGAATAACTGGAACGGCCTAGGGGAAAACTACATATACCGTTGTAATCGGGCGAGTTTCTACTTTCAGATGCAACAGAAATTTTGCGGACTGGTCTATCCGTTCGCGAGATGTGGCAGTTTGGAAGTAAGAAACGCTTGAGAAACTCAAAATTTTCGCAGTTCTGATTCTCGAAACGAATAACTAGAACGGCCTAGGGGAAAACTACACCTACTGTTGTAATCGGGCGAGTTTCTACTTTCAGAAGCTACAGAAATTTTGCGGATTGGTCAATCCGTTCGCGAGATATGGCAGTTTGCAGGTAAGAAACGCTTGAGAAACTCAAAATTTTCGCAGTTCTGATGCTCGAAACGAATAACTGGAACGGCCTAGGGGGAAACTACACATACCATTGTTATCGGGCGAGTTTCTACTTTCAGATGCAACAGAAACTTTGCGGATTGGTCAATCCGTTCGCGAGATGTGGCAGTTTGGATGTAAGAAATGCTTGAGAAACACAAAATTTTCGAAGTTCTGATTCTCGAAACGAATAACTAGAACGGCCTAGGGGAAAACTACACCTACTGTTGTAATCGGGCGAGTTTCTACTTTCAGATGCAATAGAAATTTTGCGGATTGATCAATCCGTTCGCGAGATATGGCAGTTTGGAGATAAGAAACGCTTGAGAAACTCAAAATTTTCGCAGTTCTGATGCTCGAAACGAATAACTGGAACGGCCTACGGGGAAACTACACATACCATTGTAATCGGGCGAGTTTCTACTTTCAGATGCAACAGAAACTTTGCGGATTGGTCAATCCGTTCGCGAGATGTGGCCGTTTGGAAGTAAGAAACGCTTGAGAAACTCAAAATTTTCGCTGTTCTGATGCGCGAAACGAATAACTAGCACGGCCTAGGGGAAAAGTACGCATACCGATATAATTGGGCGAGTTTCTACTTTCAGATGCAACAGAAATTTTGCGGATTGGTCAATCCGTTCGAGAGATATGGCAGTTTGGAAGTAAGAGACGCTTGAGAAACTCAAAATTTTCGCCGTTCTGATGCTCGAAACGAATAACTAGAACGGCCTAGGGGAAAAGTACGCATACCGTTTTAATCGGGCGAGTTTCTACTTTCAGATGCAACAGAAATTTTGCGGATTGGTCAATCCGTTCGCGAGATATGGCAGTTTGGAGGTAAGAAACGCTTGAGAAACTCAAAATTATCGCAGTTCTGATGCTCGAAACGAATAACTGGAACGGCCTAGGGGGAAACTACGCATACCATTGTAATCGGGCGAGTTTCTACTTTCAGATGCAACAGAAACTTTGCGGATTGGTCAATCCGTTCGCGAGATGTGGCAGTTTGGAAGTAGGAAACGCTTAAGAAACTCAAAATTTTCGCAGTTCTGATTCTCGAAACGAATAACTAGAACGGCCTAGGGGAAAAGTACGCATACCGATGCAATCGGGCGAGTTTCTACATTCAGACGCAACAGAAATTTTGCGGATTGGTCGATCCGTTCGCGAGATATGGCAGTTTGGAAGTAAGAAACGCTTGAGAAACTCAAAATTTTCGCAGTTCTGATGCTCGAAACGCGTAACTAGAACGGCCTAGGGGAAAAGTACGCATACCGTTTTAATCGGGCGAGCTTCTACTTTCAGATGCAACAGAAACTTTGCGGATTGGTCAATCCGTTCGCGAGATGTGGCAGTTTGGAAGTAGGAAACGCTTGAGAAACTCAAAATTTTCGCAGTTCTGATTCTCGAAACGAATAACTAGAACGGCCTAGGGGAAAAGTACGCATACCGTTTTAATCGGGCGAGTTTCTACTTTCGGATGCAACAGAAATTTTGCGGATTGGTCAATCCGTTCGCGAGACATGGCAGTTTGGAGATAAGAAACGCTTGAGAAACTCAAAATTTTCGCAGTTCTGATGCTCGAAACGAATAACTGGAACGGCCTAGGGGGAAACTACACAAACCATTGTAATCGGGCGAGTTTCTACTTTCAGATGCAACAGAAACTTTGCGGATTGGTCAATCCGTTCGCGAGATGTGGCCGTTTGGAAGTAAGAAACGCTTGAGAAACTCAAAATTTTCGCTGTTCTGATGCGCGAAACGAATAACTAGCACGGCCTAGGGGAAAAGTACGCATACCGATATAATCGGGCGAGTTTCTACTTTCAGATGCAACAGAAATTTTGCGGATTGGTCAATCCGTTCGAGAGATATGGCAGTTTGGAAGTAAGAAACGCTTGAGAAACTCAAAATTTTCGCCGTTCTGCTAAGCGAAACGAATAACTAGCACGGCCTAGGGGAAAAGTACGCATACCGATGTAATCGGGCGAGTTTCTACTTTCAGATGCAACAGAAATTTTGCGGATTGGACGATCCGTTCGCGAGATATGGCAGTTTGGAAGTAAGAAACGCTTGAGAAACTCAAAATTTTCGCAGTTCTGATGCTCGAAACGAGTAACTAGAACGGCCTAGGGGAAAAGTACGCATACCGTTTTAATCGGGCGAGCTTCTACTTTCAGATGCAACAGAAATTTTGCGGATTGGTCAATCCGTTCGAGAGATATGGCAGTTTGGAAGTAAGAAACGCTTGAGAAACTCAAAATTTTCGCCGTTCTGCTGCGCGAAACGAATAACTAGCACGGCCTAGGGGAAAAGTACGCATACCGATGTAATCGGGCGAGTTTCTACTTTCAGATGCAACAGAAATTTTGCGGATTGGACGATCCGTTCGCGAGATATGGCAGTTTGGAAGTAAGAAACGCTTGAGAAACTCAAAATTTTCGCAGTTCTGATGCTCGAAACGAGTAACTAGAACGGCCTAGGGGAAAAGTACGCATTCCGTTGTAATCGGGCGTGTTTCCACTTTCAGATGCAACAGAAATTTTGCGGATTGGACAATCCGTTCGCGAGATATGGCAGTTTGGAAGCAAGAAACGCTTGAGAAACTCATAATTTTCGCAGTTCTGATGCTCGAAACGAATAACTGGAACGGCCTAGGGGGAAACTACACATGCCATTCTAATCGGGCGAGTTTCTACTTTCAGATGCAACAGAAACTTTGCGGATTGGTCAATCCATTCGCGAGATGTGGCAGTTTGGAAGTAAGAAACGCTTGAGAAACTCAAAATTTTCGCAGTTCTGATTCTCGAAACGAATAACTAGAACGGCCTAGGGGAAAACTACACCTACTGTTGTAATGGGGCGAGTTTCTACTTTCAGATGCAACAGAAATTTTGCGGATTGATCAATCCGTTCGCGAGATATGGCAGCTTGGAGATAAGAAACGCTTGAGAAACTCAAAATTTTCGCAGTTCTGATGCTCGAAACGAATAACTGGAACGGCCTAGGGGGAAACTGCACATACCATTGTAATCGGGCGAGTTTCTACTTTCAGATGCAACAGAAACTTTGCGGATTGGTCAATCCGTTCGCGAGATGTGGCCGTTTGGAAGTAAGAAACGCTTGAGAAACTCAAAATTTTCGCAGTTCTGATGCTCGAAATGAACAACTAGAGCGGCCTAGGGGAAAAGTGCGCATACCGTTGTAATCGGGCGAGTTTCTACTTTCAGAAGCTACAGAAATTTTGCGGATGGGTCAATCCGTTCGCGAGATATGGCAGTTTGGAGGTAAGAAACGCTTGAGAAACTCAAAATTTTCGCAGTTCTGATGCTCGAAATGAATAACTGGGACCGCCTAGGGGAAAACTACACATACCGTTGTAATCGGGCGAGTTTCTACTTTCAGATGCAACAGAAATTTTGCGGACTGGTCGATCCGTTCGCGAGATGTGGCAGTTTGGAAGGAAGTAACGCTTGAGAAACTCAAAATTTTCGCAGTTCTGATTCTCGAAACGAAGAACTAGAACGGCCTAGGGGAAAACTACACCAACTTTTGTAATCGGGCGAGTTTCTACTTTCAGATGCAACAGAAATTTTGCGGATTGATCAATCCGTTCGCGAGATATGGCAGTTTGGAGATAAGAAACGCTTGAGAAACTCAAAATTTTCGCAGTTCTGATGCTCGAAACGAATAACTGGAACGGCCTATGGGGAAACTACACATGCCATTCTAATCGGGCGAGTTTCTACTTTCAGATGCAACAGAAACTTTGCGGATTGGTCAATCCATTCGCGAGATGTGGCAGTTTGGAAGTAAGAAACGCTTGAGAAACTCAAAATTTTCGCAGTTCTGATTCTCGAAACGAATAACTAGAACGGCCTAGGGGAAAACTACACCTACTGTTGTAATGGGGCGAGTTTCTACTTTCAGATGCAACAGAAATTTTGCGGATTGATCAATCCGTTCGCGAGATATGGCAGTTTGGAGATAAGAAACGCTTGAGAAACTCAAAATTTTCGCAGTTCTGATGCTCGAAACGAATAACTGGAACGGCCTAGGGGGAAACTGCACATATCATTGTAATCGGGCGAGTTTCTACTTTCAGATGCAACAGAAACTTTGCGGATTGGTCAATCCGTTCGCGAGATGTGGCCGTTTGGAAGTAAGAAACGCTTGAGAAACTCAAAATTTTCGCAGTTCTGATGCTCGAAATGAACAACTAGAGCGGCCTAGGGGAAAAGTGCGCATACCGTTGTAATCGGGCGAGTTTCTACTTTCAGAAGCTACAGAAATTTTGCGGATGGGTCAATCCGTTCGCGAGATATGGCAGTTTGGAGGTAAGAAACGCTTGAGAAACTCAAAATTTTCGCAGTTCTGATGCTCGAAATGAATAACTGGGACGGCCTAGGGGAAAACTACACATACCGTTGTAATCGGGCGAGTTTCTACTTTCAGATGCAACAGAAATTTTGCGGACTGGTCGATCCGTTCGCGAGATGTGGCAGTTTGGAAGGAAGTAACGCTTGAGAAACTCAAAATTTTCGCAGTTCTGATTCTCGAAACGAATAACTAGAACGGCCTAGGGGAAAACTACACCTACTGTTGTAATCGGGCGAGTTTCTACTTTCAGATGCAACAGAAATTTTGCGGATTGATCAATCCCTTCGCGAGATATGGCAGCTTGGAGTTAAGAAACGCTTGAGAAACTCAAAATTTTCGCAGTTCTGATGCTCGAAACGAATAACTGGAACGGCCTAGGGGGAAACTACACATACCATTGTAATCGGGCGAGTTTCTACTTTCAGATGCAACAGAAACTTTGCGGATTGGTCAATCCGTTCGCGAGATGTGGCCGTTTGGAAGTAAGAAACGCTTGAGAAACTCAAAATTTTCGCTGTTCTGATGCGCGAAACGAATAACTAGCACGGCCTAGGGGAAAAGTACGCATACCGATGTAATCGGGCGAGTTTCTACTTTCAGATACAACAGAAATTTTGCGGATTGATCAATCCGTTCGCGAGATATGGCAGTTTGGAGATAAGAAACGCTTGAGAAACTCAAAATTTGCGCAGTTGTGATGCTCGAAACGAATAACTAGAACGGCCTAGGGGAAAAGTACGCATACACTTGTAATCGGCCGACTTTCTACTTTCAGAAGCAACAGAAATTTTGGGGATTGGTCAATCCGTCCGCGAGATATGGCAGTTTGGAGGTAAGAAACGCTTGAGAAACTCAAAATTTTCGCAGTTCTGATGCTCGAAATGAATAACTGGAACGGCCTAGGGGAAAACTACATATACCGTTGTAATCGGGCGAGTTTCTACTTTCAGATGCAACAGAAATTTTGCGGACTGGTCTATCCGTTCGCGAGATGTGGCAGTTTGGAAGTAAGAAACGCTTGAGAAACTCAAAATTTTCGCAGTTCTGATTCTCGAAACGAATAACTAGAACGGCCTAGGGGAAAACTACACCTACTGTTGTAATCGGGCGAGCTTCTACTTTCAGAAGCTACAGAAATTTTGCGGATTGGTCAATCCGTTCGCGAGATATGGCAGTTTGCAGGTAAGAAACGCTTGAGAAACTCAAAATTTTCGCAGTTCTGATGCTCGAAACGAATAACTGGAACGGCCTAGGGGGAAACTACACATACCATTGTTATCGGGCGAGTTTCTACTTTCAGATGCAACAGAAACTTTGCGGATTGGTCAATCCGTTCGCGAGATGTGGCAGTTTGGATGTAAGAAATGCTTGAGAAACACAAAATTTTCGCAGTTCTGATTCTCGAAACGAATAACTAGAACGGCCTAGGGGAAAACTACACCTACTGTTGTAATCGGGCGAGTTTCTACTTTCAGATGCAATAGAAATTTTGCGGATTGATCAATCCGTTCGCGAGATATGGCAGTTTGGAGATAAGAAACGCTTGAGAAACTCAAAATTTTCGCAGTTCTGATGCTCGAAACGAATAACTGGAACGGCCTACGGGGAAACTACACATACCATTGTAATCGGGCGAGTTTCTACTTTCAGATGCAACAGAAACTTTGCGGATTGGTCAATCCGTTCGCGAGATGTGGCCGTTTGGAAGTAAGAAACGCTTGAGAAACTCAAAATTTTCGCTGTTCTGATGCGCGAAACGAGTAACTAGAACGGCCTAGGGGAAAAGTACGCATTCCGTTGTAATCGGGCGTGTTTCCACTTTCAGATGCAACAGAAATTTTGCGGATTGGACAATCCGTTCGCGAGATATGGCAGTTTGGAAGCAAGAAACGCTTGAGAAACTCATAATTTTCGCAGTTCTGATGCTCGAAACGAATAACTGGAACGGCCTAGGGGGAAACTACACATGCCATTCTAATCGGGCGAGTTTCTACTTTCAGATGCAACAGAAACTTTGCGGATTGGTCAATCCATTCGCGAGATGTGGCAGTTTGGAAGTAAGAAACGATTGAGAAACTCAAAATTTTCGCAGTTCTGATTCTCGAAACGAATAACTAGAACGGCCTAGGGGAAAACTACACCTACTGTTGTAATGGGGCGAGTTTCTACTTTCAGATGCAACAGAAATTTTGCGGATTGATCAATCCGTTCGCGAGATATGGCAGTTTGGAGATAAGAAACGCTTGAGAAACTCAAAATTTTCGCAGTTCTGATGCTCGAAACGAATAACTGGAACGGCCTAGGGGGAAACTGCACATACCATTGTAATCGGGCGAGTTTCTACTTTCAGATGCAACAGAAACTTTGCGGATTGGTCAATCCGTTCGCGAGATGTGGCCGTTTGGAAGTAAGAAACGCTTGAGAAACTCAAAATTTTCGCAGTTCTGATGCTCGAAATGAACAACTAGAGCGGCCTAGGGGAAAAGTGCGCATACCGTTGTAATCGGGCGAGTTTCTACTTTCAGAAGCTACAGAAATTTTGCGGATGGGTCAATCCGTTCGCGAGATATGGCAGTTTGGAGGTAAGAAACGCTTGAGAAACTCAAAATTTTCGCAGTTCTGATGCTCGAAATGAATAACTGGGACCGCCTAGGGGAAAACTACACATACCGTTGTAATCGGGCGAGTTTCTACTTTCAGATGCAACAGAAATTTTGCGGACTGGTCGATCCGTTCGCGAGATGTGGCAGTTTGGAAGGAAGTAACGCTTGAGAAACTCAAAATTTTCGCAGTTCTGATTCTCGAAACGAATAACTAGAACGGCCTAGGGGAAAACTACACCAACTTTTGTAATCGGGCGAGTTTCTACTTTCAGATGCAACAGAAATTTTGCGGATTGATCAATCCGTTCGCGAGATATGGCAGTTTGGAGATAAGAAACGCTTGAGAAACTCAAAATTTTCGCAGTTCTGATGCTCGAAACGAGTAACTAGAACGGCCTAGGGGAAAAGTACGCATTCCGTTGTAATCGGGCGTGTTTCCACTTTCAGATGCAACAGAAATTTTGCGGATTGGACAATCCGTTCGCGAGATATGGCAGTTTGGAAGCAAGAAACGCTTGAGAAACTCATAATTTTCGCAGTTCTGATGCTCGAAACGAATAACTGGAACGGCCTATGGGGAAACTACACATGCCATTCTAATCGGGCGAGTTTCTACTTTCAGATGCAACAGAAACTTTGCGGATTGGTCAATCCATTCGCGAGATGTGGCAGTTTGGAAGTAAGAAACGCTTGAGAAACTCAAAATTTTCGCAGTTCTGATTCTCGAAACGAATAACTAGAACGGCCTAGGGGAAAACTACACCTACTGTTGTAATGGGGCGAGTTTCTACTTTCAGATGCAACAGAAATTTTGCGGATTGATCAATCCGTTCGCGAGATATGGCAGTTTGGAGATAAGAAACGCTTGAGAAACTCAAAATTTTCGCAGTTCTGATGCTCGAAACGAATAACTGGAACGGCCTAGGGGGAAACTGCACATACCATTGTAATCGGGCGAGTTTCTACTTTCAGATGCAACAGAAACTTTGCGGATTGGTCAATCCGTTCGCGAGATGTGGCCGTTTGGAAGTAAGAAACGCTTGAGAAACTCAAAATTTTCGCAGTTCTGATGCTCGAAATGAACAACTAGAGCGGCCTAGGGGAAAAGTGCGCATACCGTTGTAATCGGGCGAGTTTCTACTTTCAGAAGCTACAGAAATTTTGCGGATGGGTCAATCCGTTCGCGAGATATGGCAGTTTGGAGGTAAGAAACGCTTGAGAAACTCAAAATTTTCGCAGTTCTGATGCTCGAAATGAATAACTGGGACGGCCTAGGGGAAAACTACACATACCGTTGTAATCGGGCGAGTTTCTACTTTCAGATGCAACAGAAATTTTGCGGACTGGTCGATCCGTTCGCGAGATGTGGCAGTTTGGAAGGAAGTAACGCTTGAGAAACTCAAAATTTTCGCAGTTCTGATTCTCGAAACGAATAACTAGAACGGCCTAGGGGAAAACTACACCTACTGTTGTAATCGGGCGAGTTTCTACTTTCAGATGCAACAGAAATTTTGCGGATTGATCAATCCCTTCGCGAGATATGGCAGCTTGGAGTTAAGAAACGCTTGAGAAACTCAAAATTTTCGCAGTTCTGATGCTCGAAACGAATAACTGGAACGGCCTAGGGGGAAACTACACATACCATTGTAATCGGGCGAGTTTCTACTTTCAGATGCAACAGAAACTTTGCGGATTGGTCAATCCGTTCGCGAGACGTGGCCGTTTGGAAGTAAGAAACGCTTGAGAAACTCAAAATTTTCGCTGTTCTGATGCGCGAAACGAATAACTAGCACGGCCTAGGGGAAAAGTACGCATACCGATGTAATCGGGCGAGTTTCTACTTTCAGATACAACAGAAATTTTGCGGATTGATCAATCCGTTCGCGAGATATGGCAGTTTGGAGATAAGAAACGCTTGAGAAACTCAAAATTTTCGCAGTTCTGATTCTCGAAACGAATAACTAGAACGGCCTAGGGGAAAACTACACCTACTGTTGTAATCGGGCGAGTTTCTACTTTCAGATGCAATAGAAATTTTGCGGATTGATCAATCCGTTCGCGAGATATGGCAGTTTGGAGATAAGAAACGCTTGAGAAACTCAAAATTTTCGCAGTTCTGATGCTCGAAACGAATAACTGGAACGGCCTACGGGGAAACTACACATACCATTGTAATCGGGCGAGTTTCTACTTTCAGATGCAACAGAAACTTTGCGGATTGGTCAATCCGTTCGCGAGATGTGGCCGTTTGGAAGTAAGAAACGCTTGAGAAACTCAAAATTTTCGCTGTTCTGATGCGCGAAACGAGTAACTAGAACGGCCTAGGGGAAAAGTACGCATTCCGTTGTAATCGGGCGTGTTTCCACTTTCAGATGCAACAGAAATTTTGCGGATTGGACAATCCGTTCGCGAGATATGGCAGTTTGGAAGCAAGAAACGCTTGAGAAACTCATAATTTTCGCAGTTCTGATGCTCGAAACGAATAACTGGAACGGCCTAGGGGGAAACTACACATGCCATTCTAATCGGGCGAGTTTCTACTTTCAGATGCAACAGAAACTTTGCGGATTGGTCAATCCATTCGCGAGATGTGGCAGTTTGGAAGTAAGAAACGATTGAGAAACTCAAAATTTTCGCAGTTCTGATTCTCGAAACGAATAACTAGAACGGCCTAGGGGAAAACTACACCTACTGTTGTAATGGGGCGAGTTTCTACTTTCAGATGCAACAGAAATTTTGCGGATTGATCAATCCGTTCGCGAGATATGGCAGTTTGGAGATAAGAAACGCTTGAGAAACTCAAAATTTTCGCAGTTCTGATGCTCGAAACGAATAACTGGAACGGCCTAGGGGGAAACTGCACATACCATTGTAATCGGGCGAGTTTCTACTTTCAGATGCAACAGAAACTTTGCGGATTGGTCAATCCGTTCGCGAGATGTGGCCGTTTGGAAGTAAGAAACGCTTGAGAAACTCAAAATTTTCGCAGTTCTGATGCTCGAAATGAACAACTAGAGCGGCCTAGGGGAAAAGTGCGCATACCGTTGTAATCGGGCGAGTTTCTACTTTCAGAAGCTACAGAAATTTTGCGGATGGGTCAATCCGTTCGCGAGATATGGCAGTTTGGAGGTAAGAAACGCTTGAGAAACTCAAAATTTTCGCAGTTCTGATGCTCGAAATGAATAACTGGGACCGCCTAGGGGAAAACTACACATACCGTTGTAATCGGGCGAGTTTCTACTTTCAGATGCAACAGAAATTTTGCGGACTGGTCGATCCGTTCGCGAGATGTGGCAGTTTGGAAGGAAGTAACGCTTGAGAAACTCAAAATTTTCGCAGTTCTGATTCTCGAAACGAATAACTAGAACGGCCTAGGGGAAAACTACACCAACTTTTGTAATCGGGCGAGTTTCTACTTTCAGATGCAACAGAAATTTTGCGGATTGATCAATCCGTTCGCGAGATATGGCAGTTTGGAGATAAGAAACGCTTGAGAAACTCAAAATTTTCGCAGTTCTGATGCTCGAAACGAGTAACTAGAACGGCCTAGGGGAAAAGTACGCATTCCGTTGTAATCGGGCGTGTTTCCACTTTCAGATGCAACAGAAATTTTGCGGATTGGACAATCCGTTCGCGAGATATGGCAGTTTGGAAGCAAGAAACGCTTGAGAAACTCATAATTTTCGCAGTTCTGATGCTCGAAACGAATAACTGGAACGGCCTATGGGGAAACTACACATGCCATTCTAATCGGGCGAGTTTCTACTTTCAGATGCAACAGAAACTTTGCGGATTGGTCAATCCATTCGCGAGATGTGGCAGTTTGGAAGTAAGAAACGCTTGAGAAACTCAAAATTTTCGCAGTTCTGATTCTCGAAACGAATAACTAGAACGGCCTAGGGGAAAACTACACCTACTGTTGTAATGGGGCGAGTTTCTACTTTCAGATGCAACAGAAATTTTGCGGATTGATCAATCCGTTCGCGAGATATGGCAGTTTGGAGATAAGAAACGCTTGAGAAACTCAAAATTTTCGCAGTTCTGATGCTCGAAACGAATAACTGGAACGGCCTAGGGGGAAACTGCACATACCATTGTAATCGGGCGAGTTTCTACTTTCAGATGCAACAGAAACTTTGCGGATTGGTCAATCCGTTCGCGAGATGTGGCCGTTTGGAAGTAAGAAACGCTTGAGAAACTCAAAATTTTCGCAGTTCTGATGCTCGAAATGAACAACTAGAGCGGCCTAGGGGAAAAGTGCGCATACCGTTGTAATCGGGCGAGTTTCTACTTTCAGAAGCTACAGAAATTTTGCGGATGGGTCAATCCGTTCGCGAGATATGGCAGTTTGGAGGTAAGAAACGCTTGAGAAACTCAAAATTTTCGCAGTTCTGATGCTCGAAATGAATAACTGGGACGGCCTAGGGGAAAACTACACATACCGTTGTAATCGGGCGAGTTTCTACTTTCAGATGCAACAGAAATTTTGCGGACTGGTCGATCCGTTCGCGAGATGTGGCAGTTTGGAAGGAAGTAACGCTTGAGAAACTCAAAATTTTCGCAGTTCTGATTCTCGAAACGAATAACTAGAACGGCCTAGGGGAAAACTACACCTACTGTTGTAATCGGGCGAGTTTCTACTTTCAGATGCAACAGAAATTTTGCGGATTGATCAATCCCTTCGCGAGATATGGCAGCTTGGAGTTAAGAAACGCTTGAGAAACTCAAAATTTTCGCAGTTCTGATGCTCGAAACGAATAACTGGAACGGCCTAGGGGGAAACTACACATACCATTGTAATCGGGCGAGTTTCTACTTTCAGATGCAACAGAAACTTTGCGGATTGGTCAATCCGTTCGCGAGACGTGGCCGTTTGGAAGTAAGAAACGCTTGAGAAACTCAAAATTTTCGCTGTTCTGATGCGCGAAACGAATAACTAGCACGGCCTAGGGGAAAAGTACGCATACCGATGTAATCGGGCGAGTTTCTACTTTCAGATACAACAGAAATTTTGCGGATTGATCAATCCGTTCGCGAGATATGGCAGTTTGGAGATAAGAAACGCTTGAGAAACTCAAAATTTGCGCAGTTGTGATGCTCGAAACGAATAACTAGAACGGCCTAGGGGAAAAGTACGCATACATTTGTAATCGGCCGACTTTCTACTTTCAGAAGCAACAGAAATTTTGGGGATTGGTCAATCCGTCCGCGAGATATGGCAGTTTGGAGGTAAGAAACGCTTGAGAAACTCAAAATTTTCGCAGTTCTGATGCTCGAAATGAATAACTGGAACGGCCTAGGGGAAAACTACATATACCGTTGTAATCGGGCGAGTTTCTACTTTCAGATGCAACAGAAATTTTGCGGACTGGTCTATCCGTTCGCGAGATGTGGCAGTTTGGAAGTAAGAAACGCTTGAGAAACTCAAAATTTTCGCAGTTCTGATTCTCGAAACGAATAACTAGAACGGCCTAGGGGAAAACTACACCTACTGTTGTAATCGGGCGAGTTTCTACTTTCAGAAGCTACAGAAATTTTGCGGATTGGTCAATCCGTTCGCGAGATATGGCAGTTTGCAGGTAAGAAACGCTTGAGAAACTCAAAATTTTCGCAGTTCTGATGCTCGAAACGAATAACTGGAACGGCCTAGGGGGAAACTACACATACCATTGTTATCGGGCGAGTTTCTACTTTCAGATACAACAGAAACTTTGCGGATTGGTCAATCCGTTCGCGAGATGTGGCAGTTTGGATGTAAGAAATGCTTGAGAAACACAAAATTTTCGCAGTTCTGATTCTCGAAACGAATAACTAGAACGGCCTAGGGGAAAACTACACCTACTGTTGTAATCGGGCGAGTTTCTACTTTCAGATGCAATAGAAATTTTGCGGATTGATCAATCCGTTCGCGAGATATGGCAGTTTGGAGATAAGAAACGCTTGAGAAACTCAAAATTTTCGCAGTTCTGATGCTCGAAACGAATAACTGGAACGGCCTACGGGGAAACTACACATACCATTGTAATCGGGCGAGTTTCTACTTTCAGATGCAACAGAAACTTTGCGGATTGGTCAATCCGTTCGCGAGATGTGGCCGTTTGGAAGTAAGAAACGCTTGAGAAACTCAAAATTTTCGCTGTTCTGATGCGCGAAACGAATAACTAGCACGGCCTAGGGGAAAAGTACGCATACCGATATAATCGGGCGAGTTTCTACTTTCAGATGCAACAGAAATTTTGCGGATTGGTCCATCCGTTCGAGAGATATGGCAGTTTGGAAGTAAGAAACGCTTGAGAAACTCAAAATTTTCGCCGTTCTGATGCTCGAAACGAATAACTAGAACGGCCTAGGGGAAAAGTACGCATACCGTTTTAATCGGGCGAGTTTCTACTTTCAGATGCAACAGAAATTTTGCGGATTGGTCAATCCGTTCGCGAGATATGGCAGTTTGGAGGTAAGAAACGCTTGAGAAACTCAAAATTATCGCAGTTCTGATGCTCGAAACGAATAACTGGAACGGCCTAGGGGGAAACTACGCATACCATTGTAATCGGGCGAGTTTCTACTTTCAGATGCAACAGAAACTTTGCGGATTGGTCAATCCGTTCGCGAGATGTGGCAGTTTGGAAGTAGGAAACGCTTAAGAAACTCAAAATTTTCGCAGTTCTGATTCTCGAAACGAATAACTAGAACGGCCTAGGGGAAAACTACACCTACTGTTGTAATCGGGCGAGTTTCTACTTTCAGAAGCTACAGAAATTTTGCGGATTGGTCAATCCGTTCGCGAGATATGGCAGTTTGCAGGTAAGAAACGCTTGAGAAACTCAAAATTTTCGCAGTTCTGATGCTCGAAACGAATAACTGGAACGGCCTAGGGGGAAACTACACATACCATTGTTATCGGGCGAGTTTCTACTTTCAGATACAACAGAAACTTTGCGGATTGGTCAATCCGTTCGCGAGATGTGGCAGTTTGGATGTAAGAAATGCTTGAGAAACACAAAATTTTCGCAGTTCTGATTCTCGAAACGAATAACTAGAACGGCCTAGGGGAAAACTACACCTACTGTTGTAATCGGGCGAGTTTCTACTTTCAGATGCAATAGAAATTTTGCGGATTGATCAATCCGTTCGCGAGATATGGCAGTTTGGAGATAAGAAACGCTTGAGAAACTCAAAATTTTCGCAGTTCTGATGCTCGAAACGAATAACTGGAACGGCCTACGGGGAAACTACACATACCATTGTAATCGGGCGAGTTTCTACTTTCAGATGCAACAGAAACTTTGCGGATTGGTCAATCCGTTCGCGAGATGTGGCCGTTTGGAAGTAAGAAACGCTTGAGAAACTCAAAATTTTCGCTGTTCTGATGCGCGAAACGAATAACTAGCACGGCCTAGGGGAAAAGTACGCATACCGATATAATCGGGCGAGTTTCTACTTTCAGATGCAACAGAAATTTTGCGGATTGGTCCATCCGTTCGAGAGATATGGCAGTTTGGAAGTAAGAAACGCTTGAGAAACTCAAAATTTTCGCCGTTCTGATGCTCGAAACGAATAACTAGAACGGCCTAGGGGAAAAGTACGCATACCGTTTTAATCGGGCGAGTTTCTACTTTCAGATGCAACAGAAATTTTGCGGATTGGTCAATCCGTTCGCGAGATATGGCAGTTTGGAGGTAAGAAACGCTTGAGAAACTCAAAATTATCGCAGTTCTGATGCTCGAAACGAATAACTGGAACGGCCTAGGGGGAAACTACGCATACCATTGTAATCGGGCGAGTTTCTACTTTCAGATGCAACAGAAACTTTGCGGATTGGTCAATCCGTTCGCGAGATGTGGCAGTTTGGAAGTAGGAAACGCTTAAGAAACTCAAAATTTTCGCAGTTCTGATTCTCGAAACGAATAACTAGAACGGCCTAGGGGAAAAGTACGCATACCGATGCAATCGGGCGAGTTTCTACTTTCAGACGCAACAGAAATTTTGCGGATTGGTCGATCCGTTCGAGAGATATGGCAGTTTGGAAGTAAGAAACGCTTGAGAAACTCAAAATTTTCGCAGTTCTGATGCTCGAAACGCGTAACTAGAACGGCCTAGGGGAAAAGTACGCATACCGTTTTAATCGGGCGAGCTTCTACTTTCAGATGCAACAGAAACTTTGCGGATTGGTCAATCCGTTCGCGAGATGTGGCAGTTTGGAAGTAGGAAACGCTTGAGAAACTCAAAATTTTCGCAGTTCTGATTCTCGAAACGAATAACTAGAACGGCCTAGGGGAAAAGTACGCATACCGTTTTAATCGGGCGAGTTTCTACTTTCGGATGCAACAGAAATTTTGCGGATTGGTCAATCCGTTCGCGAGACATGGCAGTTTGGAGATAAGAAACGCTTGAGAAACTCAAAATTTTCGCAGTTCTGATGCTCGAAACGAATAACTGGAACGGCCCAGGGGGAAACTACACAAACCATTGTAATCGGGCGAGTTTCTACTTTCAGATGCAACAGAAACTTTGCGGATTGGTCAATCCGTTCGCGAGATGTGGCCGTTTGGATGTAAGAAACGCTTGAGAAACTCAAAATTTTCGCTGTTCTGATGCGCGAAACGAATAACTAGCACGGCCTAGGGGAAAAGTACGCATACCGATATAATCGGGCGAGTTTCTACTTTCAGATGCAACAGAAATTTTGCGGATTGGTCAATCCGTTCGAGAGATATGGCAGTTTGGAAGTAAGAAACGCTTGAGAAACTCAAAATTTTCGCCGTTCTGCTGCGCGAAACGAATAACTAGCACGGCCTAGGGGAAAAGTACGCATACCGATGTAATCGGGCGAGTTTCTACTTTCAGATGCAACAGAAATTTTGCGGATTGGACGATCCGTTCGCGAGATATGGCAGTTTGGAAGTAAGAAACGCTTGAGAAACTCAAAATTTTCGCAGTTCTGATGCCCGAAACGAGTAACTAGAACGGCCTAGGGGAAAAGTACGCATTCCGTTGTAATCGGGCGTGTTTCCACTTTCAGATGCAACAGAAATTTTGCGGATTGGACAATCCGTTCGCGAGATATGGCACTTTGGAAGCAAGAAACGCTTGAGAAACTCATAATTTTCGCAGTTCTGATGCTCGAAACGAATAACTGGAACGGCCTAGGGGGAAACTACACATGCCATTCTAATCGGGCGAGTTTCTACTTTCAGATGCAACAGAAACTTTGCGGATTGGTCAATCCATTCGCGAGATGTGGCAGTTTGGAAGTAAGAAACGCTTGAGAAACTCAAAATTTTCGCAGTTCTGATTCTCGAAACGAATAACTAGAACGGCCTAGGGGAAAACTACACCTACTGTTGTAATGGGGCGAGTTTCTACTTTCAGATGCAACAGAAATTTTGCGGATTGATCAATCCGTTCGCGAGATATGGCAGTTTGGAGATAAGAAACGCTTGAGAAACTCAAAATTTTCGCAGTTCTGATGCTCGAAACGAATAACTGGAACGGCCTAGGGGGAAACTGCACATACCATTGTAATCGGGCGAGTTTCTACTTTCAGATGCAACAGAAACTTTGCGGATTGGTCAATCCGTTCGCGAGATGTGGCCGTTTGGAAGTAAGAAACGCTTGAGAAACTCAAAATTTTCGCAGTTCTGATGCTCGAAATGAACAACTAGGGCGGCCTAGGGGAAAAGTGCGCATACCGTTGTAATCGGGCGAGTTTCTACTTTCAGAAGCTACAGAAATTTTGCGGATGGGTCAATCCGTTCGCGAGATATGGCAGTTTGGAGGTAAGAAACGCTTGAGAAACTCAAAATTTTCGCAGTTCTGATGCTCGAAATGAATAACTGGGACCGCCTAGGGGAAAACTACACATACCGTTGTAAACGGGCGAGTTTCTACTTTCAGATGCAACAGAAATTTTGTGGACTGGTCGATCCGTTCGCGAGATGTGGCAGTTTGGAAGGAAGTAACGCTTGAGAAACTCAAAATTTTCGCAGTTCTGATTCTCGAAACGAATAACTAGAACGGCCTAGGGGAAAACTACACCAACTTTTGTAATCGGGCGAGTTTCTACTTTCAGATGCAGCAGAAATTTTGCGGATTGATCAATCCGTTCGCGAGATATGGCAGTTTGGAGATAAGAAACGCTTGAGAAACTCAAAATTTTCGCAGTTCTGATGCTCGAAACGAATAACTGGAACGGCCTAGGGGGAAACTACACATGCCATTGTTATCGGGCGAGTTTCTACTTTCAGATGCAACAGAAACTTTGCGGTTTGGTCAATCCGTTCGCGAGATGTGGCCGTTTGGAAGTAAGAAACGCTTGAGAAACTCAAAATTTTCGCAGTTATGATGCTCGAAACGAGTAACTAGAACGGCCTAGGGGAAAAGTACGCATTCCGTTGTAATCGGGCGTGTTTCCACTTTCAGATGCAACAGAAATTTTGCGGATTGGACAATCCGTTCGCGAGATATGGCAGTTTGGAAGCAAGAAACGCTTGAGAAACTCATAATTTTCGCAGTTCTGATGCTCGAAACGAATAACTGGAACGGCCTATGGGGAAACTACACATGCCATTCTAATCGGGCGAGTTTCTACTTTCAGATGCAACAGAAATTTTGCGGACTGGTCGATCCGTTCGCGAGATGTGGCAGTTTGGAAGGAAGTAACGCTTGAGAAACTCAAAATTTTCGCAGTTCTGATTCTCGAAACGAATAACTAGAACGGCCTAGGGGAAAACTACACCAACTTTTGTAATCGGGCGAGTTTCTACTTTCAGATGCAACAGAAATTTTGCGGATTGATCAATCCGTTCGCGAGATATGGCAGTTTGGAGATAAGAAACGCTTGAGAAACTCAAAATTTTCGCAGTTCTGATGCTCGAAACGAATAACTGGAACGGCCTAGGGGGAAACTACACATACCATTGTTATCGGGCGAGTTTCTACTTTCAGATGCAACAGAAACTTTGCGGTTTGGTCAATCCGTTCGCGAGATGTGGCCGTTTGGAAGTAAGAAACGCTTGAGAAACTCAAAATTTTCGCAGTTATGATGCTCGAAACGAGTAACTAGAACGGCCTAGGGGAAAAGTACGCATTCCGTTGTAATCGGGCGTGTTTCCACTTTCAGATGCAACAGAAATTTTGCGGATTGGACAATCCGTTCGCGAGATATGGCAGTTTGGAAGCAAGAAACGCTTGAGAAACTCATAATTTTCGCAGTTCTGATGCTCGAAACGAATAACTGGAACGGCCTATGGGGAAACTACACATGCCATTCTAATCGGGCGAGTTTCTACTTTCAGATGCAACAGAAACTTTGCGGATTGGTCAATCCATTCGCGAGATGTGGCAGTTTGGAAGTAAGAAACGCTTGAGAAACTCAAAATTTTCGCAGTTCTGATTCTCGAAACGAATAACTAGAACGGCCTAGGGGAAAACTACACCTACTGTTGTAATGGGGCGAGTTTCTACTTTCAGATGCAACAGAAATTTTGCGGATTGATCAATCCGTTCGCGAGATATGGCAGTTTGGAGATAAGAAACGCTTGAGAAACTCAAAATTTTCGCAGTTCTGATGCTCGAAACGAATAACTGGAACGGCCTAGGGGGAAACTGCACATACCATTGTAATCGGGCGAGTTTCTACTTTCAGATGCAACAGAAACTTTGCGGATTGGTCAATCCGTTCGCGAGATGTGGCCGTTTGGAAGTAAGAAACGCTTGAGAAACTCAAAATTTTCGCAGTTCTGATGCTCGAAATGAACAACTAGAGCGGCCTAGGGGAAAAGTGCGCATACCGTTGTAATCGGGCGAGTTTCTACTTTCAGAAGCTACAGAAATTTTGCGGATGGGTCAATCCGTTCGCGAGATATGGCAGTTTGGAGGTAAGAAACGCTTGAGAAACTCAAAATTTTCGCAGTTCTGATGCTCGAAATGAATAACTGGGACGGCCTAGGGGAAAACTACACATACCGTTGTAATCGGGCGAGTTTCTACTTTCAGATGCAACAGAAATTTTGCGGACTGGTCGATCCGTTCGCGAGATGTGGCAGTTTGGAAGGAAGTAACGCTTGAGAAACTCAAAATTTTCGCAGTTCTGATTCTCGAAACGAATAACTAGAACGGCCTAGGGGAAAACTACACCAACTTTTGTAATCGGGCGAGTTTCTACTTTCAGATGCAACAGAAATTTTGCGGATTGATCAATCCGTTCGCGAGATATGGCAGTTTGGAGATAAGAAACGCTTGAGAAACTCAAAATTTTCGCAGTTCTGATGCTCGAAACGAATAACTGGAACGGCCTAGGGGGAAACTACACATACCATTGTTATCGGGCGAGTTTCTACTTTCAGATGCAACAGAAACTTTGCGGTTTGGTCAATCCGTTCGCGAGATGTGGCCGTTTGGAAGTAAGAAACGCTTGAGAAACTCAAAATTTTCGCAGTTCTGATGCTCGAAACGAGTAACTAGAACGGCCTAGGGGAAAAGTACGCATTCCGTTGTAATCGGGCGTGTTTCCACTTTCAGATGCAACAGAAATTTTGCGGATTGGACGATCCGTTCGCGAGATATGGCAGTTTGGAAGCAAGAAACGCTTGAGAAACTCATAATTTTCGCAGTTCTGATGCTCGAAACGAATAACTGGAACGGCCTATGGGGAAACTACACATGCCATTCTAATCGGGCGAGTTTCTACTTTCAGATGCAACAGAAACTTTGCGGATTGGTCAATCCATTCGCGAGATGTGGCAGTTTGGAAGTAAGAAACGCTTGAGAAACTCAAAATTTTCGCAGTTCTGATTCTCGAAACGAATAACTAGAACGGCCTAGGGGAAAACTACACATACTGTTGTAATGGGGCGAGTTTCTACTTTCAGATGCAACAGAAATTTTGCGGATTGATCAATCCGTTCGCGAGATATGGCAGTTTTGAGATAAGAAACGCTTGAGAAACTCAAAATTTTCGCAGTTCTGATGCTCGAAACGAATAACTGGAACGGCCTAGGGGGAAACTGCACATACCATTGTAATCGGGCGAGTTTCTACTTTCAGATGCAACAGAAACTTTGCGGATTGGTCAATCCGTTCGCGAGATGTGGCCGTTTGGAAGTAAGAAACGCTTGAGAAACTCAAAATTTTCGCAGTTCTGATGCTCGAAATGAACAACTAGAGCGGCCTAGGGGAAAAGTGCGCATACCGTTGTAATCGGGCGAGTTTCTACTTTCAGAAGCTACAGAAATTTTGCGGATGGGTCAATCCGTTCGCGAGATATGGCAGTTTGGAGGTAAGAAACGCTTGAGAAACTCAAAATTTTCGCAGTTCTGATGCTCGAAATGAATAACTGGGACGGCCTAGGGGAAAACTACACATACCGTTGTAATCGGGCGAGTTTCTACTTTCAGATGCAACAGAAATTTTGCGGACTGGTCGATCCGTTCGCGAGATGTGGCAGTTTGGAAGGAAGTAACGCTTGAGAAACTCAAAATTTTCGCAGTTCTGATTCTCGAAACGAATATCTAGAACGTCCTAGGGGAAAACTACACCAACTTTTGTAATCGGGCGAGTTTCTACTTTCAGATGCAACAGAAATTTTGCGGATTGATCAATCCGTTCGCGAGATATGGCAGTTTGGAGATAAGAAACGCTTGAGAAACTCAAAATTTTCGCAGTTCTGATGCTCGAAACGAATAACTGGAACGGCCTAGGGGGAAACTACACATACCATTGTTATCGGGCGAGTTTCTACTTTCAGATGCAACAGAAACTTTGCGGTTTGGTCAATCCGTTCGCGAGATGTGGCCGTTTGGAAGTAAGAAACGCTTGAGAAACTCAAAATTTTCGCTGTTCTGATGCGCGAAACGAATAACTAGCACGGCCTAGGGGAAAAGTACGCATACCGATGTAATCGGGCGAGTTTCTACTTTCAGATGCAACAGAAATTTTGCGGATTGGTCGATCCGTTCGCGAGATATGGCAGTTTGGAAGTAAGAAACGCTTGAGAAACTCAAAATTTTCGTAGTTCTGATGCTCGAAACGAGTAACTAGAACGGCCTAGGGGAAAAGTACGCATACCGTTTTAATCGGGCGAGTTTCTACTTTCAGATGAAATAGGAATTTTGCGGATTGGTCAATCCGTTCGCGAGATATGGCAGTTTGGAGGTAAGAAACGCTTGAGAAACTCAAAATTTTCGCCGTTCTGATGCTCGAAACGAATAACTAGAACGGCCTAGGGGAAAAGTACGCCTACCGTTTTAATCGGGCGAGTTTATACTTTCAGATGCAACAGAAATTTTGCGGATTGGTCAATCCGTCCGCGAGATATGGCAGTTTGGAGGTAAGAAACGCTTGAGAAACTCAAAATTTTCGCAGTTCTGATGCTCGAAATGAATAACTGGGACGGCCTAGGGGAAAACTACACATACCGTTGTAATCGGGCGAGTTTCTACTTTCAGATGCAACAGAAATTTTGCGGACTGGTCGATCCGTTCGCGAGATGTGGCAGTTTGGAAGTAAGAAACGCTTGAGAAACTCAAAATTTGCGCAGTTGTGATGCTCGAAACGAATAACTAGAACGGCCTAGGGGAAAAGTGCGCATACCGTTGTAATCGGGCGAGTTTCTACTTTCAGATGCAACAGAAATTTTGCGGACTGGTCGATCCGTTCGCGAGGTATGGCAGTTTGGAGGTAAGAAACGCTTGAGAAACTCAAAATTTGCGCAGTTGTGATGCTCGAAACGAATAACTAGAACGGCCTAGGGGAAAAGTGCGCATACCGTTGTAATCAGGCGAGTTTCTACTTTCAGAAGCTACAGAAATTTTGCGGATTGGTCAATCCGTTCGCGAGATATGGCAGTTTGGAGGTAAGAAACGCTTGAGAAACACAAAATTTTCGCCGTTCTGATGATCGAAACGAATAACTAGAACGGCCTAGGGGAAAAGTACGCATACAGTTGTAATCGGCCGACTTTCTACTTTCAGAAGCAACAGAAATTTTGCGGATTGGTCAATCCGTCCGCGAGATATGGCAGTTTGGAGGTAAGAAACGCTTGAGAAACTCAAAATTTTCGCAGTTCTGATGCTCGAAACGAATAACTGGAACGGCCTAGGGGGAAACTACACATACCATTGTAATCGGGCGAGTTTCTACTTTCAGATGCAACAGAAATTTTGCGGATTGGTCAATCCTTTCGCGAGATGTGGCAGTTTGGAAGTAAGAAACGCTTGAGAAACTCAAAATTTTCGCCGTTCTGATGCTCGAAACGAATAACTAGAACGGCCTAGGGGAAAACTACACCTACTGTTGTAATCGGGCGAGTTTCTACTTTCAGATGCAACAGAAATTTTGCGGATTGATCAATCCCTTCGCGAGATATGGCAGCTTGGAGTTAATCAACGCTTGAGAAACTCAAAATTTTCGCAGTTCTGATGCTCGAAACGAATAACTGGAACGGCCTAGGGGGAAACTACACATACCATTGTAATCGGGCGAGTTTCTGCTTTCAGATGCAACAGAAACTTTGCGGATTGGTCAATCCGTTCGCGAGATGTGGCCGTTTGGAGGTAAGAAACGCTTGAGAAACTCAAAATTTTCGCTGTTCTGATGCGCGAAACGAATAACTAGCACGGCCTAGGGGAAAAGTACGCATACCGATGTAATCGGGCGAGTTTCTACTTTCAGATACAACAGAAATTTTGCGGATTGATCAATCCGTTCGCGAGATATGGCAGTTTGGAGATAAGAAACGCTTGAGAAACTCAAAATTTGCGCAGTTGTGATGCTCGAAACGAATAACTAGAACGGCCTAGGGGAAAAGTACGCATACATTTGTAATCGGCCGACTTTCTACTTTCAGAAGCAACAGAAATTTTGGGGATTGGTCAATCCGTCCGCGAGATATGGCAGTTTGGAGGTAAGAAACGCTTGAGAAACTCAAAATTTTCGCAGTTCTGATGCTCGAAATGAATAACTGGAACGGCCTAGGGGAAAACTACATATACCGTTGTAATCGGGCGAGTTTCTACTTTCAGATGCAACAGAAATTTTGCGGACTGGTCTATCCGTTCGCGAGATGTGGCAGTTTGGAAGTAAGAAACGCTTGAGAAACTCAAAATTTTCGCAGTTCTGATGCTCGAAACGAATGACTAGAACGGCCTAGGGGAGAAGTACGCATACCGTTGTAATCGGGCGAGTTTCTACTTTCAGATGCAACAGAAATTTTGCGGATTGATCAATCCGTTCGCGAGATATGGCAGTTTGGAGATAAGAAACGCTTGAGAAACTCAAAATTTTCGCAGTTCTGATGCTCGAAACGAATAACTGGAACGGCCTAGGGGGAAACTACACATACCATTGTTATCGGGCTAGTTTCTACTTTCAGATGCAACAGAAACTTTGCGGATTGGTCAATCCGTTCGCGAGATGTGGCAGTTTGGATGTAAGAAATGCTTGAGAAACACAAAATATTCGCAGTTCTGATTCTCGAAACGAATAACTAGAACGGCCTAGGGGAAAACTACACCTACTGTTGTAATCGGGCGAGTTTCTACTTTCAGATGCAATAGAAATTTTGCGGATTGATCAATCCGTTCGCGAGATATGGCAGTTTGGAGATAAGAAACGCTTGAGAAACTCAAAATTTTCGCAGTTCTGATGCTCGAAACGAATAACTGGAACGGCCTAGGGGGAAACTACACATACGATTGTAATCGGGCGAGTTTCTACTTTCAGATGCAACAGAAATTTTGCGGATTGGTCAATCCGTTCGCGAGATGTGGCAGTTTGGAAGTAAGAAACGCTTGAGAAACTCAAAATTTTCGCAGTTCTGATGCTCGAAACGAATAACTGGAACGGCCTAGGGGGAAACTGCACATACCATTGTAATCGGGCGAGTTTCTACTTTCAGATGCAACAGAAACTTTGCGGTTTGGTCAATCCGTTCGCGAGATGTGGCCGTTTGGAAGTAAGAAACGCTTGAGAAACTCAAAATTTTCGCTGTTCTGATGCGCGAAACGAATAACTAGCACGGCCTAGGGGAAAAGTACGCATACCGATGTAATCGGGCGAGTTTCTACTTTCAGATGCAACAGAAATTTTGCGGATTGGTCGATCCGTTCGCGAGATATGGCAGTTTGGAAGTAAGAAACGCTTGAGAAACTCAAAATTTTCGTAGTTCTGATGCTCGAAACGAGTAACTAGAACGGCCTAGGGGAAAAGTACGCATACCGTTTTAATCGGGCGAGTTTCTACTTTCAGATGAAATAGGAATTTTGCGGATTGGTCAATCCGTTCGCGAGATATGGCAGTTTGGAGGTAAGAAACGCTTGAGAAACTCAAAATTTTCGCCGTTCTGATGCTCGAAACGAATAACTAGAACGGCCTAGGGGAAAAGTACGCCTACCGTTTTAATCGGGCGAGTTTATACTTTCAGATGCAACAGAAATTTTGCGGATTGGTCAATCCGTCCGCGAGATATGGCAGTTTGGAGGTAAGAAACGCTTGAGAAACTCAAAATTTTCGCAGTTCTGATGCTCGAAATGAATAACTGGGACGGCCTAGGGGAAAACTACACATACCGTTGTAATCGGGCGAGTTTCTACTTTCAGATGCAACAGAAATTTTGCGGACTGGTCGATCCGTTCGCGAGATGTGGCAGTTTGGAAGTAAGAAACGCTTGAGAAACTCAAAATTTGCGCAGTTGTGATGCTCGAAACGAATAACTAGAACGGCCTAGGGGAAAAGTGCGCATACCGTTGTAATCGGGCGAGTTTCTACTTTCAGATGCAACAGAAATTTTGCGGACTGGTCGATCCGTTCGCGAGGTATGGCAGTTTGGAGGTAAGAAACGCTTGAGAAACTCAAAATTTGCGCAGTTGTGATGCTCGAAACGAATAACTAGAACGGCCTAGGGGAAAAGTGCGCATACCGTTGTAATCAGGCGAGTTTCTACTTTCAGAAGCTACAGAAATTTTGCGGATTGGTCAATCCGTTCGCGAGATATGGCAGTTTGGAGGTAAGAAACGCTTGAGAAACTCAAAATTTGCGCAGTTGTGATGCTCGAAACGAATAACTAGAACGGCCTAGGGGAAAAGTACGCATACATTTGTAATCGGCCGACTTTCTACTTTCAGAAGCAACAGAAATTTTGGGGATTGGTCAATCCGTCCGCGAGATATGGCAGTTTGGAGGTAAGAAACGCTTGAGAAACTCAAAATTTTCGCAGTTCTGATGCTCGAAATGAATAACTGGAACGGCCTAGGGGAAAACTACATATACCGTTGTAATCGGGCGAGTTTCTACTTTCAGATGCAACAGAAATTTTGCGGACTGGTCTATCCGTTCGCGAGATGTGGCAGTTTGGAAGTAAGAATCGCTTGAGAAACTCAAAATTTTCGCAGTTCTGATTCTCGAAACGAATAACTAGAACGGCCTAGGGGAAAACTACACCTACTGTTGTAATCGGGCGAGTTTCTACTTTCAGAAGCTACAGAAATTTTGCGGATTGGTCAATCCGTTCGCGAGATATGGCAGTTTGGAGGTAAGAAACGCTTGAGAAACTCAAAATTTGCGCAGTTGTGATGCTCGAAACGAATAACTAGAACGGCCTAGGGGAAAAGTGCGCATACCGTTGTAATCAGGCGAGTTTCTACTTTCAGAAGCTACAGAAATTTTGCGGATGGGTCAATCCGTTCGCGAGATATGGCAGTTTGGAGGTAAGAAACGCTTGAGAAACTCAAAATTTTCGCAGTTCTGATGCTCGAAATGAATAACTGGGACCGCCTAGGGGAAAACTACACATACCGTTGTAATCGGGCGAGTTTCTACTTTCAGATGCAACAGAAATTTTGTGGACTGGTCGATCCGTTCGCGAGATGTGGCAGTTTGGAAGGAAGTAACGCTTGAGAAACTCAAAATTTTCGCAGTTCTGATTCTCGAAACGAATAACTAGAACGGCCTAGGGGAAAACTACACCAACTTTTGTAATCGGGCGAGTTTCTACTTTCAGATGCAACAGAAATTTTGCGGATTGATCAATCCGTTCGCGAGATATGGCAGTTTGGAGATAAGAAACGCTTGAGAAACTCAAAATTTTCGCAGTTCTGATGCTCGAAACGAATAACTGGAACGGCCTAGGGGGAAACTACACATGCCATTGTTATCGGGCGAGTTTCTACTTTCAGATGCAACAGAAACTTTGCGGTTTGGTCAATCCGTTCGCGAGATGTGGCCGTTTGGAAGTAAGAAACGCTTGAGAAACTCAAAATTTTCGCAGTTATGATGCTCGAAACGAGTAACTAGAACGGCCTAGGGGAAAAGTACGCATTCCGTTGTAATCGGGCGTGTTTCCACTTTCAGATGCAACAGAAATTTTGCGGATTGGACAATCCGTTCGCGAGATATGGCAGTTTGGAAGCAAGAAACGCTTGAGAAACTCATAATTTTCGCAGTTCTGATGCTCGAAACGAATAACTGGAACGGCCTATGGGGAAACTACACATGCCATTCTAATCGGGCGAGTTTCTACTTTCAGATGCAACAGAAATTTTGCGGACTGGTCGATCCGTTCGCGAGATGTGGCAGTTTGGAAGGAAGTAACGCTTGAGAAACTCAAAATTTTCGCAGTTCTGATTCTCGAAACGAATAACTAGAACGGCCTAGGGGAAAACTACACCAACTTTTGTAATCGGGCGAGTTTCTACTTTCAGATGCAACAGAAATTTTGCGGATTGATCAATCCGTTCGCGAGATATGGCAGTTTGGAGATAAGAAACGCTTGAGAAACTCAAAATTTTCGCAGTTCTGATGCTCGAAACGAATAACTGGAACGGCCTAGGGGGAAACTACACATACCATTGTTATCGGGCGAGTTTCTACTTTCAGATGCAACAGAAACTTTGCGGTTTGGTCAATCCGTTCGCGAGATGTGGCCGTTTGGAAGTAAGAAACGCTTGAGAAACTCAAAATTTTCGCAGTTATGATGCTCGAAACGAGTAACTAGAACGGCCTAGGGGAAAAGTACGCATTCCGTTGTAATCGGGCGTGTTTCCACTTTCAGATGCAACAGAAATTTTGCGGATTGGACAATCCGTTCGCGAGATATGGCAGTTTGGAAGCAAGAAACGCTTGAGAAACTCATAATTTTCGCAGTTCTGATGCTCGAAACGAATAACTGGAACGGCCTATGGGGAAACTACACATGCCATTCTAATCGGGCGAGTTTCTACTTTCAGATGCAACAGAAACTTTGCGGATTGGTCAATCCATTCGCGAGATGTGGCAGTTTGGAAGTAAGAAACGCTTGAGAAACTCAAAATTTTCGCAGTTCTGATTCTCGAAACGAATAACTAGAACGGCCTAGGGGAAAACTACACCTACTGTTGTAATGGGGCGAGTTTCTACTTTCAGATGCAACAGAAATTTTGCGGATTGATCAATCCGTTCGCGAGATATGGCAGTTTGGAGATAAGAAACGCTTGAGAAACTCAAAATTTTCGCAGTTCTGATGCTCGAAACGAATAACTGGAACGGCCTAGGGGGAAACTGCACATACCATTGTAATCGGGCGAGTTTCTACTTTCAGATGCAACAGAAACTTTGCGGATTGGTCAATCCGTTCGCGAGATGTGGCCGTTTGGAAGTAAGAAACGCTTGAGAAACTCAAAATTTTCGCAGTTCTGATGCTCGAAATGAACAACTAGAGCGGCCTAGGGGAAAAGTGCGCATACCGTTGTAATCGGGCGAGTTTCTACTTTCAGAAGCTACAGAAATTTTGCGGATGGGTCAATCCGTTCGCGAGATATGGCAGTTTGGAGGTAAGAAACGCTTGAGAAACTCAAAATTTTCGCAGTTCTGATGCTCGAAATGAATAACTGGGACGGCCTAGGGGAAAACTACACATACCGTTGTAATCGGGCGAGTTTCTACTTTCAGATGCAACAGAAATTTTGCGGACTGGTCGATCCGTTCGCGAGATGTGGCAGTTTGGAAGGAAGTAACGCTTGAGAAACTCAAAATTTTCGCAGTTCTGATTCTCGAAACGAATAACTAGAACGGCCTAGGGGAAAACTACACCAACTTTTGTAATCGGGCGAGTTTCTACTTTCAGATGCAACAGAAATTTTGCGGATTGATCAATCCGTTCGCGAGATATGGCAGTTTGGAGATAAGAAACGCTTGAGAAACTCAAAATTTTCGCAGTTCTGATGCTCGAAACGAATAACTGGAACGGCCTAGGGGGAAACTACACATACCATTGTTATCGGGCGAGTTTCTACTTTCAGATGCAACAGAAACTTTGCGGTTTGGTCAATCCGTTCGCGAGATGTGGCCGTTTGGAAGTAAGAAACGCTTGAGAAACTCAAAATTTTCGCAGTTCTGATGCTCGAAACGAGTAACTAGAACGGCCTAGGGGAAAAGTACGCATTCCGTTGTAATCGGGCGTGTTTCCACTTTCAGATGCAACAGAAATTTTGCGGATTGGACGATCCGTTCGCGAGATATGGCAGTTTGGAAGCAAGAAACGCTTGAGAAACTCATAATTTTCGCAGTTCTGATGCTCGAAACGAATAACTGGAACGGCCTATGGGGAAACTACACATGCCATTCTAATCGGGCGAGTTTCTACTTTCAGATGCAACAGAAACTTTGCGGATTGGTCAATCCATTCGCGAGATGTGGCAGTTTGGAAGTAAGAAACGCTTGAGAAACTCAAAATTTTCGCAGTTCTGATTCTCGAAACGAATAACTAGAACGGCCTAGGGGAAAACTACACATACTGTTGTAATGGGGCGAGTTTCTACTTTCAGATGCAACAGAAATTTTGCGGATTGATGATCCGTTCGCGAGATATGGCAGTTTTGAGATAAGAAACGCTTGAGAAACTCAAAATTTTCGCAGTTCTGATGCTCGAAACGAATAACTGGAACGGCCTAGGGGGAAACTGCACATACCATTGTAATCGGGCGAGTTTCTACTTTCAGATGCAACAGAAACTTTGCGGATTGGTCAATCCGTTCGCGAGATGTGGCCGTTTGGAAGTAAGAAACGCTTGAGAAACTCAAAATTTTCGCAGTTCTGATGCTCGAAATGAACAACTAGAGCGGCCTAGGGGAAAAGTGCGCATACCGATGTAATCGGGCGAGTTTCTACTTTCAGATGCAACAGAAATTTTGCGGATTGGTCGATCCGTTCGCGAGATGTGGCAGTTTGGAAGGAAGTAACGCTTGAGAAACTCAAAATTTTCGCAGTTCTGATTCTCGAAACGAATATCTAGAACGTCCTAGGGGAAAACTACACCAACTTTTGTAATCGGGCGAGTTTCTACTTTCAGATGCAACAGAAATTTTGCGGATTGATCAATCCGTTCGCGAGATATGGCAGTTTGGAGATAAGAAACGCTTGAGAAACTCAAAATTTTCGCAGTTCTGATGCTCGAAACGAATAACTGGAACGGCCTAGGGGGAAACTACACATACCATTGTTATCGGGCGAGTTTCTACTTTCAGATGCAACAGAAACTTTGCGGTTTGGTCAATCCGTTCGCGAGATGTGGCCGTTTGGAAGTAAGAAACGCTTGAGAAACTCAAAATTTTCGCTGTTCTGATGCGCGAAACGAATAACTAGCACGGCCTAGGGGAAAAGTACGCATACCGATGTAATCGGGCGAGTTTCTACTTTCAGATGCAACAGAAATTTTGCGGATTGGTCGATCCGTTCGCGAGATATGGCAGTTTGGAAGTAAGAAACGCTTGAGAAACTCAAAATTTTCGTAGTTCTGATGCTCGAAACGAGTAACTAGAACGGCCTAGGGGAAAAGTACGCATACCGTTTTAATCGGGCGAGTTTCTACTTTCAGATGAAATAGGAATTTTGCGGATTGGTCAATCCGTTCGCGAGATATGGCAGTTTGGAGGTAAGAAACGCTTGAGAAACTCAAAATTTTCGCCGTTCTGATGCTCGAAACGAATAACTAGAACGGCCTAGGGGAAAAGTACGCCTACCGTTTTAATCGGGCGAGTTTATACTTTCAGATGCAACAGAAATTTTGCGGATTGGTCAATCCGTCCGCGAGATATGGCAGTTTGGAGGTAAGAAACGCTTGAGAAACTCAAAATTTTCGCAGTTCTGATGCTCGAAATGAATAACTGGGACGGCCTAGGGGAAAACTACACATACCGTTGTAATCGGGCGAGTTTCTACTTTCAGATGCAACAGAAATTTTGCGGACTGGTCGATCCGTTCGCGAGATGTGGCAGTTTGGAAGTAAGAAACGCTTGAGAAACTCAAAATTTGCGCAGTTGTGATGCTCGAAACGAATAACTAGAACGGCCTAGGGGAAAAGTGCGCATACCGTTGTAATCGGGCGAGTTTCTACTTTCAGATGCAACAGAAATTTTGCGGACTGGTCGATCCGTTCGCGAGGTATGGCAGTTTGGAGGTAAGAAACGCTTGAGAAACTCAAAATTTGCGCAGTTGTGATGCTCGAAACGAATAACTAGAACGGCCTAGGGGAAAAGTGCGCATACCGTTGTAATCAGGCGAGTTTCTACTTTCAGAAGCTACAGAAATTTTGCGGATTGGTCAATCCGTTCGCGAGATATGGCAGTTTGGAGGTAAGAAACGCTTGAGAAACACAAAATTTTCGCCGTTCTGATGATCGAAACGAATAACTAGAACGGCCTAGGGGAAAAGTACGCATACAGTTGTAATCGGCCGACTTTCTACTTTCAGAAGCAACAGAAATTTTGCGGATTGGTCAATCCGTCCGCGAGATATGGCAGTTTGGAGGTAAGAAACGCTTGAGAAACTCAAAATTTTCGCAGTTCTGATGCTCGAAACGAATAACTGGAACGGCCTAGGGGGAAACTACACATACCATTGTAATCGGGCGAGTTTCTACTTTCAGATGCAACAGAAATTTTGCGGATTGGTCAATCCTTTCGCGAGATGTGGCAGTTTGGAAGTAAGAAACGCTTGAGAAACTCAAAATTTTCGCCGTTCTGATGCTCGAAACGAATAACTAGAACGGCCTAGGGGAAAACTACACCTACTGTTGTAATCGGGCGAGTTTCTACTTTCAGATGCAACAGAAATTTTGCGGATTGATCAATCCCTTCGCGAGATATGGCAGCTTGGAGTTAATCAACGCTTGAGAAACTCAAAATTTTCGCAGTTCTGATGCTCGAAACGAATAACTGGAACGGCCTAGGGGGAAACTACACATACCATTGTAATCGGGCGAGTTTCTGCTTTCAGATGCAACAGAAACTTTGCGGATTGGTCAATCCGTTCGCGAGATGTGGCCGTTTGGAAGTAAGAAACGCTTGAGAAACTCAAAATTTTCGCTGTTCTGATGCGCGAAACGAATAACTAGCACGGCCTAGGGGAAAAGTACGCATACCGATGTAATCGGGCGAGTTTCTACTTTCAGATACAACAGAAATTTTGCGGATTGATCAATCCGTTCGCGAGATATGGCAGTTTGGAGATAAGAAACGCTTGAGAAACTCAAAATTTGCGCAGTTGTGATGCTCGAAACGAATAACTAGAACGGCCTAGGGGAAAAGTACGCATACATTTGTAATCGGCCGACTTTCTACTTTCAGAAGCAACAGAAATTTTGGGGATTGGTCAATCCGTCCGCGAGATATGGCAGTTTGGAGGTAAGAAACGCTTGAGAAACTCAAAATTTTCGCAGTTCTGATGCTCGAAATGAATAACTGGAACGGCCTAGGGGAAAACTACATATACCGTTGTAATCGGGCGAGTTTCTACTTTCAGATGCAACAGAAATTTTGCGGACTGGTCTATCCGTTCGCGAGATGTGGCAGTTTGGAAGTAAGAAACGCTTGAGAAACTCAAAATTTTCGCAGTTCTGATGCTCGAAACGAATGACTAGAACGGCCTAGGGGAGAAGTACGCATACCGTTGTAATCGGGCGAGTTTCTACTTTCAGATGCAACAGAAATTTTGCGGATTGATCAATCCGTTCGCGAGATATGGCAGTTTGGAGATAAGAAACGCTTGAGAAACTCAAAATTTTCGCAGTTCTGATGCTCGAAACGAATAACTGGAACGGCCTAGGGGGAAACTACACATACCATTGTTATCGGGCTAGTTTCTACTTTCAGATGCAACAGAAACTTTGCGGATTGGTCAATCCGTTCGCGAGATGTGGCAGTTTGGATGTAAGAAATGCTTGAGAAACACAAAATATTCGCAGTTCTGATTCTCGAAACGAATAACTAGAACGGCCTAGGGGAAAACTACACCTACTGTTGTAATCGGGCGAGTTTCTACTTTCAGATGCAATAGAAATTTTGCGGATTGATCAATCCGTTCGCGAGATATGGCAGTTTGGAGATAAGAAACGCTTGAGAAACTCAAAATTTTCGCAGTTCTGATGCTCGAAACGAATAACTGGAACGGCCTAGGGGGAAACTACACATACGATTGTAATCGGGCGAGTTTCTACTTTCAGATGCAACAGAAATTTTGCGGATTGGTCAATCCGTTCGCGAGATGTGGCAGTTTGGAAGTAAGAAACGCTTGAGAAACTCAAAATTTTCGCAGTTCTGATGCTCGAAACGAATAACTGGAACGGCCTAGGGGGAAACTGCACATACCATTGTAATCGGGCGAGTTTCTACTTTCAGATGCAACAGAAACTTTGCGGTTTGGTCAATCCGTTCGCGAGATGTGGCCGTTTGGAAGTAAGAAACGCTTGAGAAACTCAAAATTTTCGCTGTTCTGATGCGCGAAACGAATAACTAGAACGGCCTAGGGGAAAAGTACGCCTACCGTTTTAATCGGGCGAGTTTATACTTTCAGATGCAACAGAAATTTTGCGGATTGGTCAATCCGTCCGCGAGATATGGCAGTTTGGAGGTAAGAAACGCTTGAGAAACTCAAAATTTTCGCAGTTCTGATGCTCGAAATGAATAACTGGGACGGCCTAGGGGAAAACTACACATACCGTTGTAATCGGGCGAGTTTCTACTTTCAGATGCAACAGAAATTTTGCGGACTGGTCGATCCGTTCGCGAGATGTGGCAGTTTGGAAGTAAGAAACGCTTGAGAAACTCAAAATTTGCGCAGTTGTGATGCTCGAAACGAATAACTAGAACGGCCTAGGGGAAAAGTGCGCATACCGTTGTAATCGGGCGAGTTTCTACTTTCAGATGCAACAGAAATTTTGCGGACTGGTCGATCCGTTCGCGAGGTATGGCAGTTTGGAGGTAAGAAACGCTTGAGAAACTCAAAATTTGCGCAGTTGTGATGCTCGAAACGAATAACTAGAACGGCCTAGGGGAAAAGTGCGCATACCGTTGTAATCAGGCGAGTTTCTACTTTCAGAAGCTACAGAAATTTTGCGGATTGGTCAATCCGTTCGCGAGATATGGGCAGTTTGGAGGTAAGAAACGCTTGAGAAACTCAAAATTTGCGCAGTTGTGATGCTCGAAACGAATAACTAGAACGGCCTAGGGGAAAAGTACGCATACATTTGTAATCGGCCGACTTTCTACTTTCAGAAGCAACAGAAATTTTGGGGATTGGTCAATCCGTCCGCGAGATATGGCAGTTTGGAGGTAAGAAACGCTTGAGAAACTCAAAATTTTCGCAGTTCTGATGCTCGAAATGAATAACTGGAACGGCCTAGGGGAAAACTACATATACCGTTGTAATCGGGCGAGTTTCTACTTTCAGATGCAACAGAAATTTTGCGGACTGGTCTATCCGTTCGCGAGATGTGGCAGTTTGGAAGTAAGAATCGCTTGAGAAACTCAAAATTTTCGCAGTTCTGATTCTCGAAACGAATAACTAGAACGGCCTAGGGGAAAACTACACCTACTGTTGTAATCGGGCGAGTTTCTACTTTCAGAAGCTACAGAAATTTTGCGGATTGGTCAATCCGTTCGCGAGATATGGCAGTTTGCAGGTAAGAAACGCTTGAGAAACTCAAAATTTTCGCAGTTCTGATGCTCGAAACGAATAACTGGAACGGCCTAGGGGGAAACTACACATACCATTGTTATCGGGCGAGTTTCTACTTTCAGATGCAACAGAAACTTTGCGGATTGGTCAATCCGTTCGCGAGATGTGGCAGTTTGGATGTAAGAAATGCTTGAGAAACACAAAATTTTCGCAGTTCTGATTCTCGAAACGAATAACTAGAACGGCCTAGGGGAAAACTACACCTACTGTTGTAATCGGGCGAGTTTCTACTTTCAGATGCAATAGAAATTTTGCGGATTGATCAATCCGTTCGCGAGATATGGCAGTTTGGAGATAAGAAACGCTTGAGAAACTCAAAATTTTCGCAGTTCTGATGCTCGAAACGAATAACTGGAACGGCCTACGGGGAAACTACACATACCATTGTAATCGGGCGAGTTTCTACTTTCAGATGCAACAGAAACTTTGCGGATTGGTCAATCCGTTCGCGAGATGTGGCCGTTTGGAAGTAAGAAACGCTTGAGAAACTCAAAATTTTCGCTGTTTTGATGCGCGAAACGAATAACTAGCACGGCCTAGGGGAAAAGTACGCATACCGATATAATCGGGCGAGTTTCTACTTTCAGATGCAACAGAAATTTTGCGGATTGGTCCATCCGTTCGAGAGATATGGCAGTTTGGAAGTAAGAAACGCTTGAGAAACTCAAAATTTTCGCCGTTCTGATGCTCGAAACGAATAACTAGAACGGCCTAGGGGAAAAGTACGCATACCGTTTTAATCGGGCGAGTTTCTACTTTCAGATGCAACAGAAATTTTGCGGATTGGTCAATCCGTTCGCGAGATATGGCAGTTTGGAGGTAAGAAACGCTTGAGAAACTCAAAATTATCGCAGTTCTGATGCTCGAAACGAATAACTGGAACGGCCTAGGGGGAAACTACGCATACCATTGTAATCGGGCGAGTTTCTACTTTCAGATGCAACAGAAACTTTGCGGATTGGTCAATCCGTTCGCGAGATGTGGCAGTTTGGAAGTAGGAAACGCTTAAGAAACTCAAAATTTTCGCAGTTCTGATTCTCGAAACGAATAACTAGAACGGCCTAGGGGAAAAGTACGCATACCGATGCAATCGGGCGAGTTTCTACTTTCAGACGCAACAGAAATTTTGCGGATTGGTCGATCCGTTCGAGAGATATGGCAGTTTGGAAGTAAGAAACGCTTGAGAAACTCAAAATTTTCGCAGTTCTGATGCTCGAAACGCGTAACTAGAACGGCCTAGGGGAAAAGTACGCATACCGTTTTAATCGGGCGAGCTTCTACTTTCAGATGCAACAGAAACTTTGCGGATTGGTCAATCCGTTCGCGAGATGTGGCAGTTTGGAAGTAGGAAACGCTTGAGAAACTCAAAATTTTCGCAGTTCTGATTCTCGAAACGAATAACTAGAACGGCCTAGGGGAAAAGTACGCATACCGTTTTAATCGGGCGAGTTTCTACTTTCGGATGCAACAGAAATTTTGCGGATTGGTCAATCCGTTCGCGAGACATGGCAGTTTGGAGATAAGAAACGCTTGAGAAACTCAAAATTTTCGCAGTTCTGATGCTCGAAACGAATAACTGGAACGGCCCAGGGGGAAACTACACAAACCATTGTAATCGGGCGAGTTTCTACTTTCAGATGCAACAGAAACTTTGCGGATTGGTCAATCCGTTCGCGAGATGTGGCCGTTTGGATGTAAGAAACGCTTGAGAAACTCAAAATTTTCGCTGTTCTGATGCGCGAAACGAATAACTAGCACGGCCTAGGGGAAAAGTACGCATACCGATATAATCGGGCGAGTTTCTACTTTCAGATGCAACAGAAATTTTGCGGATTGGTCAATCCGTTCGAGAGATATGGCAGTTTGGAAGTAAGAAACGCTTGAGAAACTCAAAATTTTCGCCGTTCTGCTGCGCGAAACGAATAACTAGCACGGCCTAGGGGAAAAGTACGCATACCGATGTAATCGGGCGAGTTTCTACTTTCAGATGCAACAGAAATTTTGCGGATTGGACGATCCGTTCGCGAGATATGGCAGTTTGGAAGTAAGAAACGCTTGAGAAACTCAAAATTTTCGCAGTTCTGATGCCCGAAACGAGTAACTAGAACGGCCTAGGGGAAAAGTACGCATTCCGTTGTAATCGGGCGTGTTTCCACTTTCAGATGCAACAGAAATTTTGCGGATTGGACAATCCGTTCGCGAGATATGGCACTTTGGAAGCAAGAAACGCTTGAGAAACTCATAATTTTCGCAGTTCTGATGCTCGAAACGAATAACTGGAACGGCCTAGGGGGAAACTACACATGCCATTCTAATCGGGCGAGTTTCTACTTTCAGATGCAACAGAAACTTTGCGGATTGGTCAATCCATTCGCGAGATGTGGCAGTTTGGAAGTAAGAAACGCTTGAGAAACTCAAAATTTTCGCAGTTCTGATTCTCGAAACGAATAACTAGAACGGCCTAGGGGAAAACTACACCTACTGTTGTAATGGGGCGAGTTTCTACTTTCAGATGCAACAGAAATTTTGCGGATTGATCAATCCGTTCGCGAGATATGGCAGTTTGGAGATAAGAAACGCTTGAGAAACTCAAAATTTTCGCAGTTCTGATGCTCGAAACGAATAACTGGAACGGCCTAGGGGGAAACTGCACATACCATTGTAATCGGGCGAGTTTCTACTTTCAGATGCAACAGAAACTTTGCGGATTGGTCAATCCGTTCGCGAGATGTGGCCGTTTGGAAGTAAGAAACGCTTGAGAAACTCAAAATTTTCGCAGTTCTGATGCTCGAAATGAACAACTAGGGCGGCCTAGGGGAAAAGTGCGCATACCGTTGTAATCGGGCGAGTTTCTACTTTCAGAAGCTACAGAAATTTTGCGGATGGGTCAATCCGTTCGCGAGATATGGCAGTTTGGAGGTAAGAAACGCTTGAGAAACTCAAAATTTTCGCAGTTCTGATGCTCGAAATGAATAACTGGGACCGCCTAGGGGAAAACTACACATACCGTTGTAATCGGGCGAGTTTCTACTTTCAGATGCAACAGAAATTTTGTGGACTGGTCGATCCGTTCGCGAGATGTGGCAGTTTGGAAGGAAGTAACGCTTGAGAAACTCAAAATTTTCGCAGTTCTGATTCTCGAAACGAATAACTAGAACGGCCTAGGGGAAAACTACACCAACTTTTGTAATCGGGCGAGTTTCTACTTTCAGATGCAACAGAAATTTTGCGGATTGATCAATCCGTTCGCGAGATATGGCAGTTTGGAGATAAGAAACGCTTGAGAAACTCAAAATTTTCGCAGTTCTGATGCTCGAAACGAATAACTGGAACGGCCTAGGGGGAAACTACACATGCCATTGTTATCGGGCGAGTTTCTACTTTCAGATGCAACAGAAACTTTGCGGTTTGGTCAATCCGTTCGCGAGATGTGGCCGTTTGGAAGTAAGAAACGCTTGAGAAACTCAAAATTTTCGCAGTTATGATGCTCGAAACGAGTAACTAGAACGGCCTAGGGGAAAAGTACGCATTCCGTTGTAATCGGGCGTGTTTCCACTTTCAGATGCAACAGAAATTTTGCGGATTGGACAATCCGTTCGCGAGATATGGCAGTTTGGAAGCAAGAAACGCTTGAGAAACTCATAATTTTCGCAGTTCTGATGCTCGAAACGAATAACTGGAACGGCCTATGGGGAAACTACACATGCCATTCTAATCGGGCGAGTTTCTACTTTCAGATGCAACAGAAATTTTGCGGACTGGTCGATCCGTTCGCGAGATGTGGCAGTTTGGAAGGAAGTAACGCTTGAGAAACTCAAAATTTTCGCAGTTCTGATTCTCGAAACGAATAACTAGAACGGCCTAGGGGAAAACTACACCAACTTTTGTAATCGGGCGAGTTTCTACTTTCAGATGCAACAGAAATTTTGCGGATTGATCAATCCGTTCGCGAGATATGGCAGTTTGGAGATAAGAAACGCTTGAGAAACTCAAAATTTTCGCAGTTCTGATGCTCGAAACGAATAACTGGAACGGCCTAGGGGGAAACTACACATACCATTGTTATCGGGCGAGTTTCTACTTTCAGATGCAACAGAAACTTTGCGGTTTGGTCAATCCGTTCGCGAGATGTGGCCGTTTGGAAGTAAGAAACGCTTGAGAAACTCAAAATTTTCGCAGTTATGATGCTCGAAACGAGTAACTAGAACGGCCTAGGGGAAAAGTACGCATTCCGTTGTAATCGGGCGTGTTTCCACTTTCAGATGCAACAGAAATTTTGCGGATTGGACAATCCGTTCGCGAGATATGGCAGTTTGGAAGCAAGAAACGCTTGAGAAACTCATAATTTTCGCAGTTCTGATGCTCGAAACGAATAACTGGAACGGCCTATGGGGAAACTACACATGCCATTCTAATCGGGCGAGTTTCTACTTTCAGATGCAACAGAAACTTTGCGGATTGGTCAATCCATTCGCGAGATGTGGCAGTTTGGAAGTAAGAAACGCTTGAGAAACTCAAAATTTTCGCAGTTCTGATTCTCGAAACGAATAACTAGAACGGCCTAGGGGAAAACTACACCTACTGTTGTAATGGGGCGAGTTTCTACTTTCAGATGCAACAGAAATTTTGCGGATTGATCAATCCGTTCGCGAGATATGGCAGTTTGGAGATAAGAAACGCTTGAGAAACTCAAAATTTTCGCAGTTCTGATGCTCGAAACGAATAACTGGAACGGCCTAGGGGGAAACTACACATACCATTGTTATCGGGCGAGTTTCTACTTTCAGATGCAACAGAAACTTTGCGGTTTGGTCAATCCGTTCGCGAGATGTGGCCGTTTGGAAGTAAGAAACGCTTGAGAAACTCAAAATTTTCGCAGTTATGATGCTCGAAACGAGTAACTAGAACGGCCTAGGGGAAAAGTACGCATTCCGTTGTAATCGGGCGTGTTTCCACTTTCAGATGCAACAGAAATTTTGCGGATTGGACGATCCGTTCGCGAGATATGGCAGTTTGGAAGTAAGAAACGCTTGAGAAACTCAAAATTTTCGCCGTTCTGATGCTCGAAACGAATAACTAGAACGGCCTAGGGGAAAAGTACGCATACCGTTTTAATCGGGCGAGTTTCTACTTTCAGATGCAACAGAAATTTTGCGGATTGGTCAATCCGTTCGCGAGATATGGCAGTTTGGAGGTAAGAAACGCTTGAGAAACTCAAAATTATCGCAGTTCTGATGCTCGAAACGAATAACTGGAACGGCCTAGGGGGAAACTACGCATACCATTGTAATCGGGCGAGTTTCTACTTTCAGATGCAACAGAAACTTTGCGGATTGGTCAATCCGTTCGCGAGATGTGGCAGTTTGGAAGTAGGAAACGCTTAAGAAACTCAAAATTTTCGCAGTTCTGATTCTCGAAACGAATAACTAGAACGGCCTAGGGGAAAAGTACGCATACCGATGCAATCGGGCGAGTTTCTACTTTCAGACGCAACAGAAATTTTGCGGATTGGTCGATCCGTTCGAGAGATATGGCAGTTTGGAAGTAAGAAACGCTTGAGAAACTCAAAATTTTCGCAGTTCTGATGCTCGAAACGCGTAACTAGAACGGCCTAGGGGAAAAGTACGCATACCGTTTTAATCGGGCGAGCTTCTACTTTCAGATGCAACAGAAACTTTGCGGATTGGTCAATCCGTTCGCGAGATGTGGCAGTTTGGAAGTAGGAAACGCTTGAGAAACTCAAAATTTTCGCAGTTCTGATTCTCGAAACGAATAACTAGAACGGCCTAGGGGAAAAGTACGCATACCGTTTTAATCGGGCGAGTTTCTACTTTCGGATGCAACAGAAATTTTGCGGATTGGTCAATCCGTTCGCGAGACATGGCAGTTTGGAGATAAGAAACGCTTGAGAAACTCAAAATTTTCGCAGTTCTGATGCTCGAAACGAATAACTGGAACGGCCCAGGGGGAAACTACACAAACCATTGTAATCGGGCGAGTTTCTACTTTCAGATGCAACAGAAACTTTGCGGATTGGTCAATCCGTTCGCGAGATGTGGCCGTTTGGATGTAAGAAACGCTTGAGAAACTCAAAATTTTCGCTGTTCTGATGCGCGAAACGAATAACTAGCACGGCCTAGGGGAAAAGTACGCATACCGATATAATCGGGCGAGTTTCTACTTTCAGATGCAACAGAAATTTTGCGGATTGGTCCATCCGTTCGAGAGATATGGCAGTTTGGAAGTAAGAAACGCTTGAGAAACTCAAAATTTTCGCCGTTCTGATGCTCGAAACGAATAACTAGAACGGCCTAGGGGAAAAGTACGCATACCGTTTTAATCGGGCGAGTTTCTACTTTCAGATGCAACAGAAATTTTGCGGATTGGTCAATCCGTTCGCGAGATATGGCAGTTTGGAGGTAAGAAACGCTTGAGAAACTCAAAATTATCGCAGTTCTGATGCTCGAAACGAATAACTGGAACGGCCTAGGGGGAAACTACGCATACCATTGTAATCGGGCGAGTTTCTACTTTCAGATGCAACAGAAACTTTGCGGATTGGTCAATCCGTTCGCGAGATGTGGCAGTTTGGAAGTAGGAAACGCTTAAGAAACTCAAAATTTTCGCAGTTCTGATTCTCGAAACGAATAACTAGAACGGCCTAGGGGAAAAGTACGCATACCGATGCAATCGGGCGAGTTTCTACTTTCAGACGCAACAGAAATTTTGCGGATTGGTCGATCCGTTCGAGAGATATGGCAGTTTGGAAGTAAGAAACGCTTGAGAAACTCAAAATTTTCGCAGTTCTGATGCTCGAAACGCGTAACTAGAACGGCCTAGGGGAAAAGTACGCATACCGTTTTAATCGGGCGAGCTTCTACTTTCAGATGCAACAGAAACTTTGCGGATTGGTCAATCCGTTCGCGAGATGTGGCAGTTTGGAAGTAGGAAACGCTTGAGAAACTCAAAATTTTCGCAGTTCTGATTCTCGAAACGAATAACTAGAACGGCCTAGGGGAAAAGTACGCATACCGTTTTAATCGGGCGAGTTTCTACTTTCGGATGCAACAGAAATTTTGCGGATTGGTCAATCCGTTCGCGAGACATGGCAGTTTGGAGATAAGAAACGCTTGAGAAACTCAAAATTTTCGCAGTTCTGATGCTCGAAACGAATAACTGGAACGGCCCAGGGGGAAACTACACAAACCATTGTAATCGGGCGAGTTTCTACTTTCAGATGCAACAGAAACTTTGCGGATTGGTCAATCCGTTCGCGAGATGTGGCCGTTTGGATGTAAGAAACGCTTGAGAAACTCAAAATTTTCGCTGTTCTGATGCGCGAAACGAATAACTAGCACGGCCTAGGGGAAAAGTACGCATACCGATATAATCGGGCGAGTTTCTACTTTCAGATGCAACAGAAATTTTGCGGATTGGTCAATCCGTTCGAGAGATATGGCAGTTTGGAAGTAAGAAACGCTTGAGAAACTCAAAATTTTCGCCGTTCTGCTGCGCGAAACGAATAACTAGCACGGCCTAGGGGAAAAGTACGCATACCGATGTAATCGGGCGAGTTTCTACTTTCAGATGCAACAGAAATTTTGCGGATTGGACGATCCGTTCGCGAGATATGGCAGTTTGGAAGTAAGAAACGCTTGAGAAACTCAAAATTTTCGCAGTTCTGATGCCCGAAACGAGTAACTAGAACGGCCTAGGGGAAAAGTACGCATTCCGTTGTAATCGGGCGTGTTTCCACTTTCAGATGCAACAGAAATTTTGCGGATTGGACAATCCGTTCGCGAGATATGGCACTTTGGAAGCAAGAAACGCTTGAGAAACTCATAATTTTCGCAGTTCTGATGCTCGAAACGAATAACTGGAACGGCCTAGGGGGAAACTACACATGCCATTCTAATCGGGCGAGTTTCTACTTTCAGATGCAACAGAAACTTTGCGGATTGGTCAATCCATTCGCGAGATGTGGCAGTTTGGAAGTAAGAAACGCTTGAGAAACTCAAAATTTTCGCAGTTCTGATTCTCGAAACGAATAACTAGAACGGCCTAGGGGAAAACTACACCTACTGTTGTAATGGGGCGAGTTTCTACTTTCAGATGCAACAGAAATTTTGCGGATTGATCAATCCGTTCGCGAGATATGGCAGTTTGGAGATAAGAAACGCTTGAGAAACTCAAAATTTTCGCAGTTCTGATGCTCGAAACGAATAACTGGAACGGCCTAGGGGGAAACTGCACATACCATTGTAATCGGGCGAGTTTCTACTTTCAGATGCAACAGAAACTTTGCGGATTGGTCAATCCGTTCGCGAGATGTGGCCGTTTGGAAGTAAGAAACGCTTGAGAAACTCAAAATTTTCGCAGTTCTGATGCTCGAAATGAACAACTAGGGCGGCCTAGGGGAAAAGTGCGCATACCGTTGTAATCGGGCGAGTTTCTACTTTCAGAAGCTACAGAAATTTTGCGGATGGGTCAATCCGTTCGCGAGATATGGCAGTTTGGAGGTAAGAAACGCTTGAGAAACTCAAAATTTTCGCAGTTCTGATGCTCGAAATGAATAACTGGGACCGCCTAGGGGAAAACTACACATACCGTTGTAATCGGGCGAGTTTCTACTTTCAGATGCAACAGAAATTTTGTGGACTGGTCGATCCGTTCGCGAGATGTGGCAGTTTGGAAGGAAGTAACGCTTGAGAAACTCAAAATTTTCGCAGTTCTGATTCTCGAAACGAATAACTAGAACGGCCTAGGGGAAAACTACACCAACTTTTGTAATCGGGCGAGTTTCTACTTTCAGATGCAACAGAAATTTTGCGGATTGATCAATCCGTTCGCGAGATATGGCAGTTTGGAGATAAGAAACGCTTGAGAAACTCAAAATTTTCGCAGTTCTGATGCTCGAAACGAATAACTGGAACGGCCTAGGGGGAAACTACACATGCCATTGTTATCGGGCGAGTTTCTACTTTCAGATGCAACAGAAACTTTGCGGTTTGGTCAATCCGTTCGCGAGATGTGGCCGTTTGGAAGTAAGAAACGCTTGAGAAACTCAAAATTTTCGCAGTTATGATGCTCGAAACGAGTAACTAGAACGGCCTAGGGGAAAAGTACGCATTCCGTTGTAATCGGGCGTGTTTCCACTTTCAGATGCAACAGAAATTTTGCGGATTGGACAATCCGTTCGCGAGATATGGCAGTTTGGAAGCAAGAAACGCTTGAGAAACTCATAATTTTCGCAGTTCTGATGCTCGAAACGAATAACTGGAACGGCCTATGGGGAAACTACACATGCCATTCTAATCGGGCGAGTTTCTACTTTCAGATGCAACAGAAATTTTGCGGACTGGTCGATCCGTTCGCGAGATGTGGCAGTTTGGAAGGAAGTAACGCTTGAGAAACTCAAAATTTTCGCAGTTCTGATTCTCGAAACGAATAACTAGAACGGCCTAGGGGAAAACTACACCAACTTTTGTAATCGGGCGAGTTTCTACTTTCAGATGCAACAGAAATTTTGCGGATTGATCAATCCGTTCGCGAGATATGGCAGTTTGGAGATAAGAAACGCTTGAGAAACTCAAAATTTTCGCAGTTCTGATGCTCGAAACGAATAACTGGAACGGCCTAGGGGGAAACTACACATACCATTGTTATCGGGCGAGTTTCTACTTTCAGATGCAACAGAAACTTTGCGGTTTGGTCAATCCGTTCGCGAGATGTGGCCGTTTGGAAGTAAGAAACGCTTGAGAAACTCAAAATTTTCGCAGTTATGATGCTCGAAACGAGTAACTAGAACGGCCTAGGGGAAAAGTACGCATTCCGTTGTAATCGGGCGTGTTTCCACTTTCAGATGCAACAGAAATTTTGCGGATTGGACAATCCGTTCGCGAGATATGGCAGTTTGGAAGCAAGAAACGCTTGAGAAACTCATAATTTTCGCAGTTCTGATGCTCGAAACGAATAACTGGAACGGCCTATGGGGAAACTACACATGCCATTCTAATCGGGCGAGTTTCTACTTTCAGATGCAACAGAAACTTTGCGGATTGGTCAATCCATTCGCGAGATGTGGCAGTTTGGAAGTAAGAAACGCTTGAGAAACTCAAAATTTTCGCAGTTCTGATTCTCGAAACGAATAACTAGAACGGCCTAGGGGAAAACTACACCTACTGTTGTAATGGGGCGAGTTTCTACTTTCAGATGCAACAGAAATTTTGCGGATTGATCAATCCGTTCGCGAGATATGGCAGTTTGGAGATAAGAAACGCTTGAGAAACTCAAAATTTTCGCAGTTCTGATGCTCGAAACGAATAACTGGAACGGCCTAGGGGGAAACTACACATACCATTGTTATCGGGCGAGTTTCTACTTTCAGATGCAACAGAAACTTTGCGGTTTGGTCAATCCGTTCGCGAGATGTGGCCGTTTGGAAGTAAGAAACGCTTGAGAAACTCAAAATTTTCGCAGTTATGATGCTCGAAACGAGTAACTAGAACGGCCTAGGGGAAAAGTACGCATTCCGTTGTAATCGGGCGTGTTTCCACTTTCAGATGCAACAGAAATTTTGCGGATTGGACGATCCGTTCGCGAGATATGGCAGTTTGGAAGTAAGAAACGCTTGAGAAACTCAAAATTTTCGCCGTTCTGATGCTCGAAACGAATAACTAGAACGGCCTAGGGGAAAAGTACGCATACCGTTTTAATCGGGCGAGTTTCTACTTTCAGATGCAACAGAAATTTTGCGGATTGGTCAATCCGTTCGCGAGATATGGCAGTTTGGAGGTAAGAAACGCTTGAGAAACTCAAAATTATCGCAGTTCTGATGCTCGAAACGAATAACTGGAACGGCCTAGGGGGAAACTACGCATACCATTGTAATCGGGCGAGTTTCTACTTTCAGATGCAACAGAAACTTTGCGGATTGGTCAATCCGTTCGCGAGATGTGGCAGTTTGGAAGTAGGAAACGCTTAAGAAACTCAAAATTTTCGCAGTTCTGATTCTCGAAACGAATAACTAGAACGGCCTAGGGGAAAAGTACGCATACCGATGCAATCGGGCGAGTTTCTACTTTCAGACGCAACAGAAATTTTGCGGATTGGTCGATCCGTTCGAGAGATATGGCAGTTTGGAAGTAAGAAACGCTTGAGAAACTCAAAATTTTCGCAGTTCTGATGCTCGAAACGCGTAACTAGAACGGCCTAGGGGAAAAGTACGCATACCGTTTTAATCGGGCGAGCTTCTACTTTCAGATGCAACAGAAACTTTGCGGATTGGTCAATCCGTTCGCGAGATGTGGCAGTTTGGAAGTAGGAAACGCTTGAGAAACTCAAAATTTTCGCAGTTCTGATTCTCGAAACGAATAACTAGAACGGCCTAGGGGAAAAGTACGCATACCGTTTTAATCGGGCGAGTTTCTACTTTCGGATGCAACAGAAATTTTGCGGATTGGTCAATCCGTTCGCGAGACATGGCAGTTTGGAGATAAGAAACGCTTGAGAAACTCAAAATTTTCGCAGTTCTGATGCTCGAAACGAATAACTGGAACGGCCCAGGGGGAAACTACACAAACCATTGTAATCGGGCGAGTTTCTACTTTCAGATGCAACAGAAACTTTGCGGATTGGTCAATCCGTTCGCGAGATGTGGCCGTTTGGATGTAAGAAACGCTTGAGAAACTCAAAATTTTCGCTGTTCTGATGCGCGAAACGAATAACTAGCACGGCCTAGGGGAAAAGTACGCATACCGATATAATCGGGCGAGTTTCTACTTTCAGATGCAACAGAAATTTTGCGGATTGGTCAATCCGTTCGAGAGATATGGCAGTTTGGAAGTAAGAAACGCTTGAGAAACTCAAAATTTTCGCCGTTCTGCTGCGCGAAACGAATAACTAGCACGGCCTAGGGGAAAAGTACGCATACCGATGTAATCGGGCGAGTTTCTACTTTCAGATGCAACAGAAATTTTGCGGATTGGACGATCCGTTCGCGAGATATGGCAGTTTGGAAGTAAGAAACGCTTGAGAAACTCAAAATTTTCGCAGTTCTGATGCCCGAAACGAGTAACTAGAACGGCCTAGGGGAAAAGTACGCATTCCGTTGTAATCGGGCGTGTTTCCACTTTCAGATGCAACAGAAATTTTGCGGATTGGACAATCCGTTCGCGAGATATGGCACTTTGGAAGCAAGAAACGCTTGAGAAACTCATAATTTTCGCAGTTCTGATGCTCGAAACGAATAACTGGAACGGCCTAGGGGGAAACTACACATGCCATTCTAATCGGGCGAGTTTCTACTTTCAGATGCAACAGAAACTTTGCGGATTGGTCAATCCATTCGCGAGATGTGGCAGTTTGGAAGTAAGAAACGCTTGAGAAACTCAAAATTTTCGCAGTTCTGATTCTCGAAACGAATAACTAGAACGGCCTAGGGGAAAACTACACCTACTGTTGTAATGGGGCGAGTTTCTACTTTCAGATGCAACAGAAATTTTGCGGATTGATCAATCCGTTCGCGAGATATGGCAGTTTGGAGATAAGAAACGCTTGAGAAACTCAAAATTTTCGCAGTTCTGATGCTCGAAACGAATAACTGGAACGGCCTAGGGGGAAACTGCACATACCATTGTAATCGGGCGAGTTTCTACTTTCAGATGCAACAGAAACTTTGCGGATTGGTCAATCCGTTCGCGAGATGTGGCCGTTTGGAAGTAAGAAACGCTTGAGAAACTCAAAATTTTCGCAGTTCTGATGCTCGAAATGAACAACTAGGGCGGCCTAGGGGAAAAGTGCGCATACCGTTGTAATCGGGCGAGTTTCTACTTTCAGAAGCTACAGAAATTTTGCGGATGGGTCAATCCGTTCGCGAGATATGGCAGTTTGGAGGTAAGAAACGCTTGAGAAACTCAAAATTTTCGCAGTTCTGATGCTCGAAATGAATAACTGGGACCGCCTAGGGGAAAACTACACATACCGTTGTAATCGGGCGAGTTTCTACTTTCAGATGCAACAGAAATTTTGTGGACTGGTCGATCCGTTCGCGAGATGTGGCAGTTTGGAAGGAAGTAACGCTTGAGAAACTCAAAATTTTCGCAGTTCTGATTCTCGAAACGAATAACTAGAACGGCCTAGGGGAAAACTACACCAACTTTTGTAATCGGGCGAGTTTCTACTTTCAGATGCAACAGAAATTTTGCGGATTGATCAATCCGTTCGCGAGATATGGCAGTTTGGAGATAAGAAACGCTTGAGAAACTCAAAATTTTCGCAGTTCTGATGCTCGAAACGAATAACTGGAACGGCCTAGGGGGAAACTACACATGCCATTGTTATCGGGCGAGTTTCTACTTTCAGATGCAACAGAAACTTTGCGGTTTGGTCAATCCGTTCGCGAGATGTGGCCGTTTGGAAGTAAGAAACGCTTGAGAAACTCAAAATTTTCGCAGTTATGATGCTCGAAACGAGTAACTAGAACGGCCTAGGGGAAAAGTACGCATTCCGTTGTAATCGGGCGTGTTTCCACTTTCAGATGCAACAGAAATTTTGCGGATTGGACAATCCGTTCGCGAGATATGGCAGTTTGGAAGCAAGAAACGCTTGAGAAACTCATAATTTTCGCAGTTCTGATGCTCGAAACGAATAACTGGAACGGCCTATGGGGAAACTACACATGCCATTCTAATCGGGCGAGTTTCTACTTTCAGATGCAACAGAAATTTTGCGGACTGGTCGATCCGTTCGCGAGATGTGGCAGTTTGGAAGGAAGTAACGCTTGAGAAACTCAAAATTTTCGCAGTTCTGATTCTCGAAACGAATAACTAGAACGGCCTAGGGGAAAACTACACCAACTTTTGTAATCGGGCGAGTTTCTACTTTCAGATGCAACAGAAATTTTGCGGATTGATCAATCCGTTCGCGAGATATGGCAGTTTGGAGATAAGAAACGCTTGAGAAACTCAAAATTTTCGCAGTTCTGATGCTCGAAACGAATAACTGGAACGGCCTAGGGGGAAACTACACATACCATTGTTATCGGGCGAGTTTCTACTTTCAGATGCAACAGAAACTTTGCGGTTTGGTCAATCCGTTCGCGAGATGTGGCCGTTTGGAAGTAAGAAACGCTTGAGAAACTCAAAATTTTCGCAGTTATGATGCTCGAAACGAGTAACTAGAACGGCCTAGGGGAAAAGTACGCATTCCGTTGTAATCGGGCGTGTTTCCACTTTCAGATGCAACAGAAATTTTGCGGATTGGACAATCCGTTCGCGAGATATGGCAGTTTGGAAGCAAGAAACGCTTGAGAAACTCATAATTTTCGCAGTTCTGATGCTCGAAACGAATAACTGGAACGGCCTATGGGGAAACTACACATGCCATTCTAATCGGGCGAGTTTCTACTTTCAGATGCAACAGAAACTTTGCGGATTGGTCAATCCATTCGCGAGATGTGGCAGTTTGGAAGTAAGAAACGCTTGAGAAACTCAAAATTTTCGCAGTTCTGATTCTCGAAACGAATAACTAGAACGGCCTAGGGGAAAACTACACCTACTGTTGTAATGGGGCGAGTTTCTACTTTCAGATGCAACAGAAATTTTGCGGATTGATCAATCCGTTCGCGAGATATGGCAGTTTGGAGATAAGAAACGCTTGAGAAACTCAAAATTTTCGCAGTTCTGATGCTCGAAACGAATAACTGGAACGGCCTAGGGGGAAACTGCACATACCATTGTAATCGGGCGAGTTTCTACTTTCAGATGCAACAGAAACTTTGCGGATTGGTCAATCCGTTCGCGAGATGTGGCCGTTTGGAAGTAAGAAACGCTTGAGAAACTCAAAATTTTCGCAGTTCTGATGCTCGAAATGAACAACTAGGGCGGCCTAGGGGAAAAGTGCGCATACCGTTGTAATCGGGCGAGTTTCTACTTTCAGAAGCTACAGAAATTTTGCGGATGGGTCAATCCGTTCGCGAGATATGGCAGTTTGGAGGTAAGAAACGCTTGAGAAACTCAAAATTTTCGCAGTTCTGATGCTCGAAATGAATAACTGGGACCGCCTAGGGGAAAACTACACATACCGTTGTAATCGGGCGAGTTTCTACTTTCAGATGCAACAGAAATTTTGTGGACTGGTCGATCCGTTCGCGAGATGTGGCAGTTTGGAAGGAAGTAACGCTTGAGAAACTCAAAATTTTCGCAGTTCTGATTCTCGAAACGAATAACTAGAACGGCCTAGGGGAAAACTACACCAACTTTTGTAATCGGGCGAGTTTCTACTTTCAGATGCAACAGAAATTTTGCGGATTGATCAATCCGTTCGCGAGATATGGCAGTTTGGAGATAAGAAACGCTTGAGAAACTCAAAATTTTCGCAGTTCTGATGCTCGAAACGAATAACTGGAACGGCCTAGGGGGAAACTACACATGCCATTGTTATCGGGCGAGTTTCTACTTTCAGATGCAACAGAAACTTTGCGGTTTGGTCAATCCGTTCGCGAGATGTGGCCGTTTGGAAGTAAGAAACGCTTGAGAAACTCAAAATTTTCGCAGTTATGATGCTCGAAACGAGTAACTAGAACGGCCTAGGGGAAAAGTACGCATTCCGTTGTAATCGGGCGTGTTTCCACTTTCAGATGCAACAGAAATTTTGCGGATTGGACAATCCGTTCGCGAGATATGGCAGTTTGGAAGCAAGAAACGCTTGAGAAACTCATAATTTTCGCAGTTCTGATGCTCGAAACGAATAACTGGAACGGCCTATGGGGAAACTACACATGCCATTCTAATCGGGCGAGTTTCTACTTTCAGATGCAACAGAAATTTTGCGGACTGGTCGATCCGTTCGCGAGATGTGGCAGTTTGGAAGGAAGTAACGCTTGAGAAACTCAAAATTTTCGCAGTTCTGATTCTCGAAACGAATAACTAGAACGGCCTAGGGGAAAACTACACCAACTTTTGTAATCGGGCGAGTTTCTACTTTCAGATGCAACAGAAATTTTGCGGATTGATCAATCCGTTCGCGAGATATGGCAGTTTGGAGATAAGAAACGCTTGAGAAACTCAAAATTTTCGCAGTTCTGATGCTCGAAACGAATAACTGGAACGGCCTAGGGGGAAACTACACATACCATTGTTATCGGGCGAGTTTCTACTTTCAGATGCAACAGAAACTTTGCGGTTTGGTCAATCCGTTCGCGAGATGTGGCCGTTTGGAAGTAAGAAACGCTTGAGAAACTCAAAATTTTCGCAGTTATGATGCTCGAAACGAGTAACTAGAACGGCCTAGGGGAAAAGTACGCATTCCGTTGTAATCGGGCGTGTTTCCACTTTCAGATGCAACAGAAATTTTGCGGATTGGACAATCCGTTCGCGAGATATGGCAGTTTGGAAGCAAGAAACGCTTGAGAAACTCATAATTTTCGCAGTTCTGATGCTCGAAACGAATAACTGGAACGGCCTATGGGGAAACTACACATGCCATTCTAATCGGGCGAGTTTCTACTTTCAGATGCAACAGAAACTTTGCGGATTGGTCAATCCATTCGCGAGATGTGGCAGTTTGGAAGTAAGAAACGCTTGAGAAACTCAAAATTTTCGCAGTTCTGATTCTCGAAACGAATAACTAGAACGGCCTAGGGGAAAACTACACCTACTGTTGTAATGGGGCGAGTTTCTACTTTCAGATGCAACAGAAATTTTGCGGATTGATCAATCCGTTCGCGAGATATGGCAGTTTGGAGATAAGAAACGCTTGAGAAACTCAAAATTTTCGCAGTTCTGATGCTCGAAACGAATAACTGGAACGGCCTAGGGGGAAACTACACATACCATTGTTATCGGGCGAGTTTCTACTTTCAGATGCAACAGAAACTTTGCGGTTTGGTCAATCCGTTCGCGAGATGTGGCCGTTTGGAAGTAAGAAACGCTTGAGAAACTCAAAATTTTCGCAGTTATGATGCTCGAAACGAGTAACTAGAACGGCCTAGGGGAAAAGTACGCATTCCGTTGTAATCGGGCGTGTTTCCACTTTCAGATGCAACAGAAATTTTGCGGATTGGACGATCCGTTCGCGAGATATGGCAGTTTGGAAGTAAGAAACGCTTGAGAAACTCAAAATTTTCGCAGTTCTGATGCCCGAAACGAGTAACTAGAACGGCCTAGGGGAAAAGTACGCATTCCGTTGTAATCGGGCGTGTTTCCACTTTCAGATGCAACAGAAATTTTGCGGATTGGACAATCCGTTCGCGAGATATGGCACTTTGGAAGCAAGAAACGCTTGAGAAACTCATAATTTTCGCAGTTCTGATGCTCGAAACGAATAACTGGAACGGCCTAGGGGGAAACTACACATGCCATTCTAATCGGGCGAGTTTCTACTTTCAGATGCAACAGAAACTTTGCGGATTGGTCAATCCATTCGCGAGATGTGGCAGTTTGGAAGTAAGAAACGCTTGAGAAACTCAAAATTTTCGCAGTTCTGATTCTCGAAACGAATAACTAGAACGGCCTAGGGGAAAACTACACCTACTGTTGTAATGGGGCGAGTTTCTACTTTCAGATGCAACAGAAATTTTGCGGATTGATCAATCCGTTCGCGAGATATGGCAGTTTGGAGATAAGAAACGCTTGAGAAACTCAAAATTTTCGCAGTTCTGATGCTCGAAACGAATAACTGGAACGGCCTAGGGGGAAACTGCACATACCATTGTAATCGGGCGAGTTTCTACTTTCAGATGCAACAGAAACTTTGCGGATTGGTCAATCCGTTCGCGAGATGTGGCCGTTTGGAAGTAAGAAACGCTTGAGAAACTCAAAATTTTCGCAGTTCTGATGCTCGAAATGAACAACTAGGGCGGCCTAGGGGAAAAGTGCGCATACCGTTGTAATCGGGCGAGTTTCTACTTTCAGAAGCTACAGAAATTTTGCGGATGGGTCAATCCGTTCGCGAGATATGGCAGTTTGGAGGTAAGAAACGCTTGAGAAACTCAAAATTTTCGCAGTTCTGATGCTCGAAATGAATAACTGGGACCGCCTAGGGGAAAACTACACATACCGTTGTAATCGGGCGAGTTTCTACTTTCAGATGCAACAGAAATTTTGTGGACTGGTCGATCCGTTCGCGAGATGTGGCAGTTTGGAGATAAGAAACGCTTGAGAAACTCAAAATTTTCGCAGTTCTGATGCTCGAAACGAATAACTGGAACGGCCTAGGGGGAAACTACACATGCCATTGTTATCGGGCGAGTTTCTACTTTCAGATGCAACAGAAACTTTGCGGTTTGGTCAATCCGTTCGCGAGATGTGGCCGTTTGGAAGTAAGAAACGCTTGAGAAACTCAAAATTTTCGCAGTTATGATGCTCGAAACGAGTAACTAGAACGGCCTAGGGGAAAAGTACGCATTCCGTTGTAATCGGGCGTGTTTCCACTTTCAGATGCAACAGAAATTTTGCGGATTGGACAATCCGTTCGCGAGATACGGCAGTTTGGAAGCAAGAAACGCTTGAGAAACTCATAATTTTCGCAGTTCTGATGCTCGAAACGAATAACTGGAACGGCCTATGGGGAAACTACACATGCCATTCTAATCGGGCGAGTTTCTACTTTCAGATGCAACAGAAATTTTGCGGACTGGTCGATCCGTTCGCGAGATGTGGCAGTTTGGAAGGAAGTAACGCTTGAGAAACTCAAAATTTTCGCAGTTCTGATTCTCGAAACGAATAACTAGAACGGCCTAGGGGAAAACTACACCAACTTTTGTAATCGGGCGAGTTTCTACTTTCAGAAGCTACAGAAATTTTGCGGATTGGTCAATCCGTTCGCGAGATATGGCAGTTTGCAGGTAAGAAACGCTTGAGAAACTCAAAATTTTCGCAGTTCTGATGCTCGAAACGAATAACTGGAACGGCCTAGGGGGAAACTACACATACCATTGTTATCGGGCGAGTTTCTACTTTCAGATGCAACAGAAACTTTGCGGATTGGTCAATCCGTTCGCGAGATGTGGCAGTTTGGATGTAAGAAATGCTTGAGAAACACAAAATTTTCGCAGTTCTGATTCTCGAAACGAATAACTAGAACGGCCTAGGGGAAAACTACACCTACTGTTGTAATCGGGCGAGTTTCTACTTTCAGATGCAATAGAAATTTTGCGGATTGATCAATCCGTTCGCGAGATATGGCAGTTTGGAGATAAGAAACGCTTGAGAAACTCAAAATTTTCGCAGTTCTGATGCTCGAAACGAATAACTGGAACGGCCTACGGGGAAACTACACATACCATTGTAATCGGGCGAGTTTCTACTTTCAGATGCAACAGAAACTTTGCGGATTGGTCAATCCGTTCGCGAGATGTGGCCGTTTGGAAGTAAGAAACGCTTGAGAAACTCAAAATTTTCGCAGTTCTGATTCTCGAAACGAATAACTAGAACGGCCTAGGGGAAAACTACACCTACTGTTGTAATGGGGCGAGTTTCTACTTTCAGATGCAACAGAAATTTTGCGGATTGATCAATCCGTTCGCGAGATATGGCAGTTTGGAGATAAGAAACGCTTGAGAAACTCAAAATTTTCGCAGTTCTGATGCTCGAAACGAATAACTGGAACGGCCTAGGGGGAAACTGCACATACCATTGTAATCGGGCGAGTTTCTACTTTCAGATGCAACAGAAACTTTGCGGATTGGTCAATCCGTTCGCGAGATGTGGCCGTTTGGAAGTAAGAAACGCTTGAGAAACTCAAAATTTTCGCAGTTCTGATGCTCGAAATGAACAACTAGGGCGGCCTAGGGGAAAAGTGCGCATACCGTTGTAATCGGGCGAGTTTCTACTTTCAGAAGCTACAGAAATTTTGCGGATGGGTCAATCCGTTCGCGAGATATGGCAGTTTGGAGGTAAGAAACGCTTGAGAAACTCAAAATTTTCGCAGTTCTGATGCTCGAAATGAATAACTGGGACCGCCTAGGGGAAAACTACACATACCGTTGTAATCGGGCGAGTTTCTACTTTCAGATGCAACAGAAATTTTGTGGACTGGTCGATCCGTTCGCGAGATGTGGCAGTTTGGAGATAAGAAACGCTTGAGAAACTCAAAATTTTCGCAGTTCTGATGCTCGAAACGAATAACTGGAACGGCCTAGGGGGAAACTACACATGCCATTGTTATCGGGCGAGTTTCTACTTTCAGATGCAACAGAAACTTTGCGGTTTGGTCAATCCGTTCGCGAGATGTGGCCGTTTGGAAGTAAGAAACGCTTGAGAAACTCAAAATTTTCGCAGTTATGATGCTCGAAACGAGTAACTAGAACGGCCTAGGGGAAAAGTACGCATTCCGTTGTAATCGGGCGTGTTTCCACTTTCAGATGCAACAGAAATTTTGCGGATTGGACAATCCGTTCGCGAGATACGGCAGTTTGGAAGCAAGAAACGCTTGAGAAACTCATAATTTTCGCAGTTCTGATGCTCGAAACGAATAACTGGAACGGCCTATGGGGAAACTACACATGCCATTCTAATCGGGCGAGTTTCTACTTTCAGATGCAACAGAAATTTTGCGGACTGGTCGATCCGTTCGCGAGATGTGGCAGTTTGGAAGGAAGTAACGCTTGAGAAACTCAAAATTTTCGCAGTTCTGATTCTCGAAACGAATAACTAGAACGGCCTAGGGGAAAACTACACCAACTTTTGTAATCGGGCGAGTTTCTACTTTCAGAAGCTACAGAAATTTTGCGGATTGGTCAATCCGTTCGCGAGATATGGCAGTTTGCAGGTAAGAAACGCTTGAGAAACTCAAAATTTTCGCAGTTCTGATGCTCGAAACGAATAACTGGAACGGCCTAGGGGGAAACTACACATACCATTGTTATCGGGCGAGTTTCTACTTTCAGATGCAACAGAAACTTTGCGGATTGGTCAATCCGTTCGCGAGATGTGGCAGTTTGGATGTAAGAAATGCTTGAGAAACACAAAATTTTCGCAGTTCTGATTCTCGAAACGAATAACTAGAACGGCCTAGGGGAAAACTACACCTACTGTTGTAATCGGGCGAGTTTCTACTTTCAGATGCAATAGAAATTTTGCGGATTGATCAATCCGTTCGCGAGATATGGCAGTTTGGAGATAAGAAACGCTTGAGAAACTCAAAATTTTCGCAGTTCTGATGCTCGAAACGAATAACTGGAACGGCCTACGGGGAAACTACACATACCATTGTAATCGGGCGAGTTTCTACTTTCAGATGCAACAGAAACTTTGCGGATTGGTCAATCCGTTCGCGAGATGTGGCCGTTTGGAAGTAAGAAACGCTTGAGAAACTCAAAATTTTCGCTGTTTTGATGCGCGAAACGAATAACTAGCACGGCCTAGGGGAAAAGTACGCATACCGATATAATCGGGCGAGTTTCTACTTTCAGATGCAACAGAAATTTTGCGGATTGGTCCATCCGTTCGAGAGATATGGCAGTTTGGAAGTAAGAAACGCTTGAGAAACTCAAAATTTTCGCCGTTCTGATGCTCGAAACGAATAACTAGAACGGCCTAGGGGAAAAGTACGCATACCGTTTTAATCGGGCGAGTTTCTACTTTCAGATGCAACAGAAATTTTGCGGATTGGTCAATCCGTTCGCGAGATATGGCAGTTTGGAGGTAAGAAACGCTTGAGAAACTCAAAATTATCGCAGTTCTGATGCTCGAAACGAATAACTGGAACGGCCTAGGGGGAAACTACGCATACCATTGTAATCGGGCGAGTTTCTACTTTCAGATGCAACAGAAACTTTGCGGATTGGTCAATCCGTTCGCGAGATGTGGCAGTTTGGAAGTAGGAAACGCTTAAGAAACTCAAAATTTTCGCAGTTCTGATTCTCGAAACGAATAACTAGAACGGCCTAGGGGAAAAGTACGCATACCGATGCAATCGGGCGAGTTTCTACTTTCAGACGCAACAGAAATTTTGCGGATTGGTCGATCCGTTCGAGAGATATGGCAGTTTGGAAGTAAGAAACGCTTGAGAAACTCAAAATTTTCGCAGTTCTGATGCTCGAAACGCGTAACTAGAACGGCCTAGGGGAAAAGTACGCATACCGTTTTAATCGGGCGAGCTTCTACTTTCAGATGCAACAGAAACTTTGCGGATTGGTCAATCCGTTCGCGAGATGTGGCAGTTTGGAAGTAGGAAACGCTTGAGAAACTCAAAATTTTCGCAGTTCTGATTCTCGAAACGAATAACTAGAACGGCCTAGGGGAAAAGTACGCATACCGTTTTAATCGGGCGAGTTTCTACTTTCGGATGCAACAGAAATTTTGCGGATTGGTCAATCCGTTCGCGAGACATGGCAGTTTGGAGATAAGAAACGCTTGAGAAACTCAAAATTTTCGCAGTTCTGATGCTCGAAACGAATAACTGGAACGGCCCAGGGGGAAACTACACAAACCATTGTAATCGGGCGAGTTTCTACTTTCAGATGCAACAGAAACTTTGCGGATTGGTCAATCCGTTCGCGAGATGTGGCCGTTTGGATGTAAGAAACGCTTGAGAAACTCAAAATTTTCGCTGTTCTGATGCGCGAAACGAATAACTAGCACGGCCTAGGGGAAAAGTACGCATACCGATATAATCGGGCGAGTTTCTACTTTCAGATGCAACAGAAATTTTGCGGATTGGTCAATCCGTTCGAGAGATATGGCAGTTTGGAAGTAAGAAACGCTTGAGAAACTCAAAATTTTCGCCGTTCTGCTGCGCGAAACGAATAACTAGCACGGCCTAGGGGAAAAGTACGCATACCGATGTAATCGGGCGAGTTTCTACTTTCAGATGCAACAGAAATTTTGCGGATTGGACGATCCGTTCGCGAGATATGGCAGTTTGGAAGTAAGAAACGCTTGAGAAACTCAAAATTTTCGCAGTTCTGATGCCCGAAACGAGTAACTAGAACGGCCTAGGGGAAAAGTACGCATTCCGTTGTAATCGGGCGTGTTTCCACTTTCAGATGCAACAGAAATTTTGCGGATTGGACAATCCGTTCGCGAGATATGGCACTTTGGAAGCAAGAAACGCTTGAGAAACTCATAATTTTCGCAGTTCTGATGCTCGAAACGAATAACTGGAACGGCCTAGGGGGAAACTACACATGCCATTCTAATCGGGCGAGTTTCTACTTTCAGATGCAACAGAAACTTTGCGGATTGGTCAATCCATTCGCGAGATGTGGCAGTTTGGAAGTAAGAAACGCTTGAGAAACTCAAAATTTTCGCAGTTCTGATTCTCGAAACGAATAACTAGAACGGCCTAGGGGAAAACTACACCTACTGTTGTAATGGGGCGAGTTTCTACTTTCAGATGCAACAGAAATTTTGCGGATTGATCAATCCGTTCGCGAGATATGGCAGTTTGGAGATAAGAAACGCTTGAGAAACTCAAAATTTTCGCAGTTCTGATGCTCGAAACGAATAACTGGAACGGCCTAGGGGGAAACTGCACATACCATTGTAATCGGGCGAGTTTCTACTTTCAGATGCAACAGAAACTTTGCGGATTGGTCAATCCGTTCGCGAGATGTGGCCGTTTGGAAGTAAGAAACGCTTGAGAAACTCAAAATTTTCGCAGTTCTGATGCTCGAAATGAACAACTAGGGCGGCCTAGGGGAAAAGTGCGCATACCGTTGTAATCGGGCGAGTTTCTACTTTCAGAAGCTACAGAAATTTTGCGGATGGGTCAATCCGTTCGCGAGATATGGCAGTTTGGAGGTAAGAAACGCTTGAGAAACTCAAAATTTTCGCAGTTCTGATGCTCGAAATGAATAACTGGGACCGCCTAGGGGAAAACTACACATACCGTTGTAATCGGGCGAGTTTCTACTTTCAGATGCAACAGAAATTTTGTGGACTGGTCGATCCGTTCGCGAGATGTGGCAGTTTGGAAGGAAGTAACGCTTGAGAAACTCAAAATTTTCGCAGTTCTGATTCTCGAAACGAATAACTAGAACGGCCTAGGGGAAAACTACACCAACTTTTGTAATCGGGCGAGTTTCTACTTTCAGATGCAACAGAAATTTTGCGGATTGATCAATCCGTTCGCGAGATATGGCAGTTTGGAGATAAGAAACGCTTGAGAAACTCAAAATTTTCGCAGTTCTGATGCTCGAAACGAATAACTGGAACGGCCTAGGGGGAAACTACACATGCCATTGTTATCGGGCGAGTTTCTACTTTCAGATGCAACAGAAACTTTGCGGTTTGGTCAATCCGTTCGCGAGATGTGGCCGTTTGGAAGTAAGAAACGCTTGAGAAACTCAAAATTTTCGCAGTTATGATGCTCGAAACGAGTAACTAGAACGGCCTAGGGGAAAAGTACGCATTCCGTTGTAATCGGGCGTGTTTCCACTTTCAGATGCAACAGAAATTTTGCGGATTGGACAATCCGTTCGCGAGATATGGCAGTTTGGAAGCAAGAAACGCTTGAGAAACTCATAATTTTCGCAGTTCTGATGCTCGAAACGAATAACTGGAACGGCCTATGGGGAAACTACACATGCCATTCTAATCGGGCGAGTTTCTACTTTCAGATGCAACAGAAATTTTGCGGACTGGTCGATCCGTTCGCGAGATGTGGCAGTTTGGAAGGAAGTAACGCTTGAGAAACTCAAAATTTTCGCAGTTCTGATTCTCGAAACGAATAACTAGAACGGCCTAGGGGAAAACTACACCAACTTTTGTAATCGGGCGAGTTTCTACTTTCAGATGCAACAGAAATTTTGCGGATTGATCAATCCGTTCGCGAGATATGGCAGTTTGGAGATAAGAAACGCTTGAGAAACTCAAAATTTTCGCAGTTCTGATGCTCGAAACGAATAACTGGAACGGCCTAGGGGGAAACTACACATACCATTGTTATCGGGCGAGTTTCTACTTTCAGATGCAACAGAAACTTTGCGGTTTGGTCAATCCGTTCGCGAGATGTGGCCGTTTGGAAGTAAGAAACGCTTGAGAAACTCAAAATTTTCGCAGTTATGATGCTCGAAACGAGTAACTAGAACGGCCTAGGGGAAAAGTACGCATTCCGTTGTAATCGGGCGTGTTTCCACTTTCAGATGCAACAGAAATTTTGCGGATTGGACAATCCGTTCGCGAGATATGGCAGTTTGGAAGCAAGAAACGCTTGAGAAACTCATAATTTTCGCAGTTCTGATGCTCGAAACGAATAACTGGAACGGCCTATGGGGAAACTACACATGCCATTCTAATCGGGCGAGTTTCTACTTTCAGATGCAACAGAAACTTTGCGGATTGGTCAATCCATTCGCGAGATGTGGCAGTTTGGAAGTAAGAAACGCTTGAGAAACTCAAAATTTTCGCAGTTCTGATTCTCGAAACGAATAACTATAACGGCCTAGGGGAAAACTACACCTACTGTTGTAATGGGGCGAGTTTCTACTTTCAGATGCAACAGAAATTTTGCGGATTGATCAATCCGTTCGCGAGATATGGCAGTTTGGAGATAAGAAACGCTTGAGAAACTCAAAATTTTCGCAGTTCTGATGCTCGAAACGAATAACTGGAACGGCCTAGGGGGAAACTGCACATACCATTGTAATCGGGCGAGTTTCTACTTTCAGATGCAACAGAAACTTTGCGGATTGGTCAATCCGTTCGCGAGATGTGGCCGTTTGGAAGTAAGAAACGCTTGAGAAACTCAAAATTTTCGCAGTTCTGATGCTCGAAATGAACAACTAGAGCGGCCTAGGGGAAAAGTGCGCATACCGTTGTAATCGGGCGAGTTTCTACTTTCAGAAGCTACAGAAATTTTGCGGATGGGTCAATCCGTTCGCGAGATATGGCAGTTTGGAGGTAAGAAACGCTTGAGAAACTCAAAATTTTCGCAGTTCTGATGCTCGAAATGAATAACTGGGACGGCCTAGGGGAAAACTACACATACCGTTGTAATCGGGCGAGTTTCTACTTTCAGATGCAACAGAAATTTTGCGGACTGGTCGATCCGTTCGCGAGATGTGGCAGTTTGGAAGGAAGTAACGCTTGAGAAACTCAAAATTTTCGCAGTTCTGATTCTCGAAACGAATAACTAGAACGGCCTAGGGGAAAACTACACCAACTTTTGTAATCGGGCGAGTTTCTACTTTCAGATGCAACAGAAATTTTGCGGATTGATCAATCCGTTCGCGAGATATGGCAGTTTGGAGATAAGAAACGCTTGAGAAACTCAAAATTTTCGCAGTTCTGATGCTCGAAACGAATAACTGGAACGGCCTAGGGGGAAACTACACATACCATTGTTATCGGGCGAGTTTCTACTTTCAGATGCAACAGAAACTTTGCGGTTTGGTCAATCCGTTCGCGAGATGTGGCCGTTTGGAAGTAAGAAACGCTTGAGAAACTCAAAATTTTCGCAGTTCTGATGCTCGAAACGAGTAACTAGAACGGCCTAGGGGAAAAGTACGCATTCCGTTGTAATCGGGCGTGTTTCCACTTTCAGATGCAACAGAAATTTTGCGGATTGGACGATCCGTTCGCGAGATATGGCAGTTTGGAAGCAAGAAACGCTTGAGAAACTCATAATTTTCGCAGTTCTGATGCTCGAAACGAATAACTGGAACGGCCTATGGGGAAACTACACATGCCATTCTAATCGGGCGAGTTTCTACTTTCAGATGCAACAGAAACTTTGCGGATTGGTCAATCCATTCGCGAGATGTGGCAGTTTGGAAGTAAGAAACGCTTGAGAAACTCAAAATTTTCGCAGTTCTGATTCTCGAAACGAATAACTAGAACGGCCTAGGGGAAAACTACACATACTGTTGTAATGGGGCGAGTTTCTACTTTCAGATGCAACAGAAATTTTGCGGATTGATCAATCCGTTCGCGAGATATGGCAGTTTTGAGATAAGAAACGCTTGAGAAACTCAAAATTTTCGCAGTTCTGATGCTCGAAACGAATAACTGGAACGGCCTAGGGGGAAACTGCACATACCATTGTAATCGGGCGAGTTTCTACTTTCAGATGCAACAGAAACTTTGCGGATTGGTCAATCCGTTCGCGAGATGTGGCCGTTTGGAAGTAAGAAACGCTTGAGAAACTCAAAATTTTCGCAGTTCTGATGCTCGAAATGAACAACTAGAGCGGCCTAGGGGAAAAGTGCGCATACCGTTGTAATCGGGCGAGTTTCTACTTTCAGAAGCTACAGAAATTTTGCGGATGGGTCAATCCGTTCGCGAGATATGGCAGTTTGGAGGTAAGAAACGCTTGAGAAACTCAAAATTTTCGCAGTTCTGATGCTCGAAATGAATAACTGGGACGGCCTAGGGGAAAACTACACATACCGTTGTAATCGGGCGAGTTTCTACTTTCAGATGCAACAGAAATTTTGCGGACTGGTCGATCCGTTCGCGAGATGTGGCAGTTTGGAAGGAAGTAACGCTTGAGAAACTCAAAATTTTCGCAGTTCTGATTCTCGAAACGAATATCTAGAACGTCCTAGGGGAAAACTACACCAACTTTTGTAATCGGGCGAGTTTCTACTTTCAGATGCAACAGAAATTTTGCGGATTGATCAATCCGTTCGCGAGATATGGCAGTTTGGAGATAAGAAACGCTTGAGAAACTCAAAATTTTCGCAGTTCTGATGCTCGAAACGAATAACTGGAACGGCCTAGGGGGAAACTACACATACCATTGTTATCGGGCGAGTTACTACTTTCAGATGCAACAGAAACTTTGCGGTTTGGTCAATCCGTTCGCGAGATGTGGCCGTTTGGAAGTAAGAAACGCTTGAGAAACTCAAAATTTTCGCTGTTCTGATGCGCGAAACGAATAACTAGCACGGCCTAGGGGAAAAGTACGCATACCGATGTAATCGGGCGAGTTTCTACTTTCAGATGCAACAGAAATTTTGCGGATTGGTCGATCCGTTCGCGAGATATGGCAGTTTGGAAGTAAGAAACGCTTGAGAAACTCAAAATTTTCGTAGTTCTGATGCTCGAAACGAGTAACTAGAACGGCCTAGGGGAAAAGTACGCATACCGTTTTAATCGGGCGAGTTTCTACTTTCAGATGAAATAGGAATTTTGCGGATTGGTCAATCCGTTCGCGAGATATGGCAGTTTGGAGGTAAGAAACGCTTGAGAAACTCAAAATTTTCGCCGTTCTGATGCTCGAAACGAATAACTAGAACGGCCTAGGGGAAAAGTACGCCTACCGTTTTAATCGGGCGAGTTTATACTTTCAGATGCAACAGAAATTTTGCGGATTGGTCAATCCGTCCGCGAGATATGGCAGTTTGGAGGTAAGAAACGCTTGAGAAACTCAAAATTTTCGCAGTTCTGATGCTCGAAATGAATAACTGGGACGGCCTAGGGGAAAACTACACATACCGTTGTAATCGGGCGAGTTTCTACTTTCAGATGCAACAGAAATTTTGCGGACTGGTCGATCCGTTCGCGAGATGTGGCAGTTTGGAAGTAAGAAACGCTTGAGAAACTCAAAATTTGCGCAGTTGTGATGCTCGAAACGAATAACTAGAACGGCCTAGGGGAAAAGTGCGCATACCGTTGTAATCGGGCGAGTTTCTACTTTCAGATGCAACAGAAATTTTGCGGACTGGTCGATCCGTTCGCGAGGTATGGCAGTTTGGAGGTAAGAAACGCTTGAGAAACTCAAAATTTGCGCAGTTGTGATGCTCGAAACGAATAACTAGAACGGCCTAGGGGAAAAGTGCGCATACCGTTGTAATCAGGCGAGTTTCTACTTTCAGAAGCTACAGAAATTTTGCAGATTGGTCAATCCGTTCGCGAGATATGGCAGTTTGGAGGTAAGAAACGCTTGAGAAACACAAAATTTTCGCCGTTCTGATGATCGAAACGAATAACTAGAACGGCCTAGGGGAAAAGTACGCATACAGTTGTAATCGGCCGACTTTCTACTTTCAGAAGCAACAGAAATTTTGCGGATTGGTCAATCCGTCCGCGAGATATGGCAGTTTGGAGGTAAGAAACGCTTGAGAAACTCAAAATTTTCGCAGTTGTGATGCTCGAAACGAATAACTAGAACGGCCTAGGGGAAAAGTGCGCATACCGTTGTAATCGGGCGAGTTTCTACTTTCAGATGCAACAGAAATTTTGCGGACTGGTCGATCCGTTCGCGAGGTATGGCAGTTTGGAGGTAAGAAACGCTTGAGAAACTCAAAATTTTCGCAGTTCTGATGCTCGAAATGAATAACTGGGACGGCCTAGGGGAAAACTACACATACCGTTGTAATCGGGCGAGTTTCTACTTTCAGATGCAACAGAAATTTTGCGGACTGGTCGATCCGTTCGCGAGATGTGGCAGTTTGGAAGTAAGAAACGCTTGAGAAACTCAAAATTTGCGCAGTTGTGATGCTCGAAACGAATAACTAGAACGGCCTAGGGGAAAAGTGCGCATACCGTTGTAATCGGGCGAGTTTCTACTTTCAGATGCAACAGAAATTTTGCGGACTGGTCGATCCGTTCGCGAGGTATGGCAGTTTGGAGGTAAGAAACGCTTGAGAAACTCAAAATTTGTGCAGTTGTGATGCTCGAAACGAATAACTAGAACGGCCTAGGGGAAATGTGCGCATACCGTTGTAATCAGGCGAGTTTCTACTTTCAGAAGCTACAGAAATTTTGCGGATTGGTCAATCCGTTCGCGAGATATGGCAGTTTGGAGGTAAGAAACGCTTGAGAAACACAAAATTTTCGCCGTTCTGATGATCGAAACGAATAACTAGAACGGCCTAGGGGAAAAGTACGCATACAGTTGTAATCGGCCGACTTTCTACTTTCAGAAGCAACAGAAATTTTGCGGATTGGTCAATCCGTCCGCGAGATATGGCAGTTTGGAGGTAAGAAACGCTTGAGAAACTCAAAATTTTCGCAGTTCTGATGCTCGAAACGAATAACTGGAACGGCCTAGGGGGAAACTACACATACCATTGTAATCGGGCGAGTTTCTACTTTTAGATGCAACAGAAATTTTGCGGATTGGTCAATCCGTTCGCGAGATGTGGCAGTTTGGAAGTAAGAAACGCTTGACAAACTCAAAATTTTCGCCGTTCTGATGCTCGAAACGAATAACTAGAACGGCCTAGGGGAAAACTACACCTACTGTTGTAATCGGGCGAGTTTCTACTTTCAGATGCAACAGAAATTTTGCGGATTGATCAATCCCTTCGCGAGATATGGCAGCTTGGAGTTAATCAACGCTTGAGAAACTCAAAATTTTCGCAGTTCTGATGCTCGAAACGAATAACTGGAACGGCCTAGGGGGAAACTACACATACCATTGTAATCGGGCGAGTTTCTGCTTTCAGATGCAACAGAAACTTTGCGGATTGGTCAATCCGTTCGCGAGATGTGGCCGTTTGGAAGTAAGAAACGCTTGAGAAACTCAAAATTTTCGCTGTTCTGATGCGCGAAACGAATAACTAGCACGGCCTAGGGGAAAAGTACGCATACCGATGTAATCGGGCGAGTTTCTACTTTCAGATACAACAGAAATTTTGCGGATTGATCAATCCGTTCGCGAGATATGGCAGTTTGGAGATAAGAAACGCTTGAGAAACTCAAAATTTGCGCAGTTGTGATGCTCGAAACGAATAACTAGAACGGCCTAGGGGAAAAGTACGCATACATTTGTAATCGGCCGACTTTCTACTTTCAGAAGCAACAGAAATTTTGGGGATTGGTCAATCCGTCCGCGAGATATGGCAGTTTGGAGGTAAGAAACACTTGAGAAACTCAAAATTTTCGCAGTTCTGATGCTCGAAATGAATAACTGGAACGGCCTAGGGGAAAACTACATATACCGTTGTAATCGGGCGAGTTTCTACTTTCAGATGCAACAGAAATTTTGCGGACTGGTCTATCCGTTCGCGAGATGTGGCAGTTTGGAAGTAAGAAACGCTTGAGAAACTCAAAATTTTCGCAGTTCTGATGCTCGAAACGAATGACTAGAACGGCCTAGGGGAGAAGTACGCATACCGTTGTAATCGGGCGAGTTTCTACTTTCAGATGCAACAGAAATTTTGCGGATTGATCAATCCGTTCGCGAGATATGGCAGTTTGGAGATAAGAAACGCTTGAGAAACTCAAAATTTTCGCAGTTCTGATGCTCGAAACGAATAACTGGAACGGCCTAGGGGGAAACTACACATACCATTGTTATCGGGCTAGTTTCTACTTTCAGATGCAACAGAAACTTTGCGGATTGGTCAATCCGTTCGCGAGATGTGGCAGTTTGGATGTAAGAAATGCTTGAGAAACACAAAATATTCGCAGTTCTGATTCTCGAAACGAATAACTAGAACGGCCTAGGGGAAAACTACACCTACTGTTGTAATCGGGCGAGTTTCTACTTTCAGATGCAATAGAAATTTTGCGGATTGATCAATCCGTTCGCGAGATATGGCAGTTTGGAGATAAGAAACGCTTGAGAAACTCAAAATTTTCGCAGTTCTGATGCTCGAAACGAATAACTGGAACGGCCTAGGGGGAAACTACACATACGATTGTAATCGGGCGAGTTTCTACTTTCAGATGCAACAGAAATTTTGCGGATTGGTCAATCCGTTCGCGAGATGTGGCAGTTTGGAAGTAAGAAACGCTTGAGAAACTCAAAATTTTCGCAGTTCTGATGCTCGAAACGAATAACTGGAACGGCCTAGGGGGAAACTGCACATACCATTGTAATCGGGCGAGTTTCTACTTTCAGATGCAACAGAAACTTTGCGGTTTGGTCAATCCGTTCGCGAGATGTGGCCGTTTGGAAGTAAGAAACGCTTGAGAAACTCAAAATTTTCGCTGTTCTGATGCGCGAAACGAATAACTAGCACGGCCTAGGGGAAAAGTACGCATACCGATGTAATCGGGCGAGTTTCTACTTTCAGATGCAACAGAAATTTTGCGGATTGGTCGATCCGTTCGCGAGATATGGCAGTTTGGAAGTAAGAAACGCTTGAGAAACTCAAAATTTTCGTAGTTCTGATGCTCGAAACGAGTAACTAGAACGGCCTAGGGGAAAAGTACGCATACCGTTTTAATCGGGCGAGTTTCTACTTTCAGATGAAATAGGAATTTTGCGGATTGGTCAATCCGTTCGCGAGATATGGCAGTTTGGAGGTAAGAAACGCTTGAGAAACTCAAAATTTTCGCCGTTCTGATGCTCGAAACGAATAACTAGAACGGCCTAGGGGAAAAGTACGCCTACCGTTTTAATCGGGCGAGTTTATACTTTCAGATGCAACAGAAATTTTGCGGATTGGTCAATCCGTCCGCGAGATATGGCAGTTTGGAGGTAAGAAACGCTTGAGAAACTCAAAATTTTCGCAGTTCTGATGCTCGAAATGAATAACTGGGACGGCCTAGGGGAAAACTACACATACCGTTGTAATCGGGCGAGTTTCTACTTTCAGATGCAACAGAAATTTTGCGGACTGGTCGATCCGTTCGCGAGATGTGGCAGTTTGGAAGTAAGAAACGCTTGAGAAACTCAAAATTTGCGCAGTTGTGATGCTCGAAACGAATAACTAGAACGGCCTAGGGGAAAAGTGCGCATACCGTTGTAATCGGGCGAGTTTCTACTTTCAGATGCAACAGAAATTTTGCGGACTGGTCGATCCGTTCGCGAGGTATGGCAGTTTGGAGGTAAGAAACGCTTGAGAAACTCAAAATTTGCGCAGTTGTGATGCTCGAAACGAATAACTAGAACGGCCTAGGGGAAAAGTGCGCATACCGTTGTAATCAGGCGAGTTTCTACTTTCAGAAGCTACAGAAATTTTGCAGATTGGTCAATCCGTTCGCGAGATATGGCAGTTTGGAGGTAAGAAACGCTTGAGAAACACAAAATTTTCGCCGTTCTGATGATCGAAACGAATAACTAGAACGGCCTAGGGGAAAAGTACGCATACAGTTGTAATCGGCCGACTTTCTACTTTCAGAAGCAACAGAAATTTTGCGGATTGGTCAATCCGTCCGCGAGATATGGCAGTTTGGAGGTAAGAAACGCTTGAGAAACTCAAAATTTTCGCAGTTGTGATGCTCGAAACGAATAACTAGAACGGCCTAGGGGAAAAGTGCGCATACCGTTGTAATCGGGCGAGTTTCTACTTTCAGATGCAACAGAAATTTTGCGGACTGGTCGATCCGTTCGCGAGGTATGGCAGTTTGGAGGTAAGAAACGCTTGAGAAACTCAAAATTTTCGCAGTTCTGATGCTCGAAATGAATAACTGGGACGGCCTAGGGGAAAACTACACATACCGTTGTAATCGGGCGAGTTTCTACTTTCAGATGCAACAGAAATTTTGCGGACTGGTCGATCCGTTCGCGAGATGTGGCAGTTTGGAAGTAAGAAACGCTTGAGAAACTCAAAATTTGCGCAGTTGTGATGCTCGAAACGAATAACTAGAACGGCCTAGGGGAAAAGTGCGCATACCGTTGTAATCGGGCGAGTTTCTACTTTCAGATGCAACAGAAATTTTGCGGACTGGTCGATCCGTTCGCGAGGTATGGCAGTTTGGAGGTAAGAAACGCTTGAGAAACTCAAAATTTGTGCAGTTGTGATGCTCGAAACGAATAACTAGAACGGCCTAGGGGAAATGTGCGCATACCGTTGTAATCAGGCGAGTTTCTACTTTCAGAAGCTACAGAAATTTTGCGGATTGGTCAATCCGTTCGCGAGATATGGCAGTTTGGAGGTAAGAAACGCTTGAGAAACACAAAATTTTCGCCGTTCTGATGATCGAAACGAATAACTAGAACGGCCTAGGGGAAAAGTACGCATACAGTTGTAATCGGCCGACTTTCTACTTTCAGAAGCAACAGAAATTTTGCGGATTGGTCAATCCGTCCGCGAGATATGGCAGTTTGGAGGTAAGAAACGCTTGAGAAACTCAAAATTTTCGCAGTTCTGATGCTCGAAACGAATAACTGGAACGGCCTAGGGGGAAACTACACATACCATTGTAATCGGGCGAGTTTCTACTTTTAGATGCAACAGAAATTTTGCGGATTGGTCAATCCGTTCGCGAGATGTGGCAGTTTGGAAGTAAGAAACGCTTGAGAAACTCAAAATTTTCGCCGTTCTGATGCTCGAAACGAATAACTAGAACGGCCTAGGGGAAAACTACACCTACTGTTGTAATCGGGCGAGTTTCTACTTTCAGATGCAACAGAAATTTTGCGGATTGATCAATCCCTTCGCGAGATATGGCAGCTTGGAGTTAATCAACGCTTGAGAAACTCAAAATTTTCGCAGTTCTGATGCTCGAAACGAATAACTGGAACGGCCTAGGGGGAAACTACACATACCATTGTAATCGGGCGAGTTTCTGCTTTCAGATGCAACAGAAACTTTGCGGATTGGTCAATCCGTTCGCGAGATGTGGCCGTTTGGAAGTAAGAAACGCTTGAGAAACTCAAAATTTTCGCTGTTCTGATGCGCGAAACGAATAACTAGCACGGCCTAGGGGAAAAGTACGCATACCGATGTAATCGGGCGAGTTTCTACTTTCAGATACAACAGAAATTTTGCGGATTGATCAATCCGTTCGCGAGATATGGCAGTTTGGAGATAAGAAACGCTTGAGAAACTCAAAATTTGCGCAGTTGTGATGCTCGAAACGAATAACTAGAACGGCCTAGGGGAAAAGTACGCATACATTTGTAATCGGCCGACTTTCTACTTTCAGAAGCAACAGAAATTTTGGGGATTGGTCAATCCGTCCGCGAGATATGGCAGTTTGGAGGTAAGAAACGCTTGAGAAACTCAAAATTTTCGCAGTTCTGATGCTCGAAATGAATAACTGGAACGGCCTAGGGGGAAACTACATATACCGTTGTAATCGGGCGAGTTTCTACTTTCAGATGCAACAGAAATTTTGCGGACTGGTCTATCCGTTCGCGAGATGTGGCAGTTTGGAAGTAAGAAACGCTTGAGAAACTCAAAATTTTCGCAGTTCTGATGCTCGAAACGAATGACTAGAACGGCCTAGGGGAGAAGTACGCATACCGTTGTAATCGGGCGAGTTTCTACTTTCAGATGCAACAGAAATTTTGCGGATTGATCAATCCGTTCGCGAGATATGGCAGTTTGGAGATAAGAAACGCTTGAGAAACTCAAAATTTTCGCAGTTCTGATGCTCGAAACGAATAACTGGAACGGCCTAGGGGGAAACTACACATACCATTGTTATCGGGCTAGTTTCTACTTTCAGATGCAACAGAAACTTTGCGGATTGGTCAATCCGTTCGCGAGATGTGGCAGTTTGGATGTAAGAAATGCTTGAGAAACACAAAATATTCGCAGTTCTGATTCTCGAAACGAATAACTAGAACGGCCTAGGGGAAAACTACACCTACTGTTGTAATCGGGCGAGTTTCTACTTTCAGATGCAATAGAAATTTTGCGGATTGATCAATCCGTTCGCGAGATATGGCAGTTTGGAGATAAGAAACGCTTGAGAAACTCAAAATTTTCGCAGTTCTGATGCTCGAAACGAATAACTGGAACGGCCTAGGGGGAAACTACACATACGATTGTAATCGGGCGAGTTTCTACTTTCAGATGCAACAGAAATTTTGCGGATTGGTCAATCCGTTCGCGAGATGTGGCAGTTTGGAAGTAAGAAACGCTTGAGAAACTCAAAATTTTCGCAGTTCTGATGCTCGAAACGAATAACTGGAACGGCCTAGGGGGAAACTGCACATACCATTGTAATCGGGCGAGTTTCTACTTTCAGATGCAACAGAAACTTTGCGGTTTGGTCAATCCGTTCGCGAGATGTGGCCGTTTGGAAGTAAGAAACGCTTGAGAAACTCAAAATTTTCGCTGTTCTGATGCGCGAAACGAATAACTAGCACGGCCTAGGGGAAAAGTACGCATACCGATGTAATCGGGCGAGTTTCTACTTTCAGATGCAACAGAAATTTTGCGGATTGGTCGATCCGTTCGCGAGATATGGCAGTTTGGAAGTAAGAAACGCTTGAGAAACTCAAAATTTTCGTAGTTCTGATGCTCGAAACGAGTAACTAGAACGGCCTAGGGGAAAAGTACGCATACCGTTTTAATCCGGCGAGTTTCTACTTTCAGATGAAATAGGAATTTTGCGGATTGGTCAATCCGTTCGCGAGATATGGCAGTTTGGAGGTAAGAAACGCTTGAGAAACTCAAAATTTTCGCCGTTCTGATGCTCGAAACGAATAACTAGAACGGCCTAGGGGAAAAGTACGCCTACCGTTTTAATCGGGCGAGTTTATACTTTCAGATGCAACAGAAATTTTGCGGATTGGTCAATCCGTCCGCGAGATATGGCAGTTTGGAGGTAAGAAACGCTTGAGAAACTCAAAATTTTCGCAGTTCTGATGCTCGAAATGAATAACTGGGACGGCCTAGGGGAAAACTACACATACCGTTGTAATCGGGCGAGTTTCTACTTTCAGATGCAACAGAAATTTTGCGGACTGGTCGATCCGTTCGCGAGATGTGGCAGTTTGGAAGTAAGAAACGCTTGAGAAACTCAAAATTTGCGCAGTTGTGATGCTCGAAACGAATAACTAGAACGGCCTAGGGGAAAAGTGCGCATACCGTTGTAATCGGGCGAGTTTCTACTTTCAGATGCAACAGAAATTTTGGGGACTGGTCGATCCGTTCGCGAGGTATGGCAGTTTGGAGGTAAGAAACGCTTGAGAAACTCAAAATTTGCGCAGTTGTGATGCTCGAAACGAATAACTAGAACGGCCTAGGGGAAAAGTGCGCATACCGTTGTAATCAGGCGAGTTTCTACTTTCAGAAGCTACAGAAATTTTGCGGATTGGTCAATCCGTTCGCGAGATATGGCAGTTTGGAGGTAAGAAACGCTTGAGAAACACAAAATTTTCGCCGTTCTGATGATCGAAACGAATAACTAGAACGGCCTAGGGGAAAAGTACGCATACAGTTGTAATCGGCCGACTTTCTACTTTCAGAAGCAACAGAAATTTTGCGGATTGGTCAATCCGTCCGCGAGATATGGCAGTTTGGAGGTAAGAAACGCTTGAGAAACTCAAAATTTTCGCAGTTCTGATGCTCGAAACGAATAACTGGAACGGCCTAGGGGGAAACTACACATACCATTGTAATCGGGCGAGTTTCTACTTTCAGATGCAACAGAAATTTTGCGGATTGGTCAATCCGTTCGCGAGATGTGGCAGTTTGGAAGTAAGGAACGCTTGAGAAACTCAAAATTTTCGCCGTTCTGATGCTCGAAACGAATAACTAGAACGGCCTAGGGGAAAACTACACCTACTGTTGTAATCGGGCGAGTTTCTACTTTCAGATGCAACAGAAATTTTGCGGATTGATCAATCCCTTCGCGAGATATGGCAGCTTGGAGTTAATCAACGCTTGAGAAACTCAAAATTTTCGCAGTTCTGATGCTCGAAACGAATAACTGGAACGGCCTAGGGGGAAACTACACATACCATTGTAATCGGGCGAGTTTCTACTTTCAGATGCAACAGAAACTTTGCGGATTGGTCAATCCGTTCGCGAGATGTGGCCGTTTGGAAGTAAGAAACGCTTGAGAAACTCAAAATTTTCGCTGTTCTGATGCGCGAAACGAATAACTAGCACGGCCTAGGGGAAAAGTACGCATACCGATGTAATCGGGCGAGTTTCTACTTTCAGATACAACAGAAATTTTGCGGATTGATCAATCCGTTCGCGAGATATGGCAGTTTGGAGATAAGAAACGCTTGAGAAACTCAAAATTTGCGCAGTTGTGATGCTCGAAACGAATAACTAGAACGGCCTAGGGGAAAAGTACGCATACATTTGTAATCGGCCGACTTTCTACTTTCAGAAGCAACAGAAATTTTGGGGATTGGTCAATCCGTCCGCGAGATATGGCAGTTTGGAGGTAAGAAACGCTTGAGAAACTCAAAATTTTCGCAGTTCTGATGCTCGAAATGAATAACTGGAACGGCCTAGGGGAAAACTACATATACCGTTGTAATCGGGCGAGTTTCTACTTTCAGATGCAACAGAAATTTTGCGGACTGGTCTATCCGTTCGCGAGATGTGGCAGTTTGGAAGTAAGAAACGCTTGAGAAACTCAAAATTTTCGCAGTTCTGATGCTCGAAACGAATGACTAGAACGGCCTAGGGGAGAAGTACGCATACCGTTGTAATCGGGCGAGTTTCTACTTTCAGATGCAACAGAAATTTTGCGGATTGATCAATCCGTTCGCGAGATATGGCAGTTTGGAGATAAGAAACGCTTGAGAAACTCAAAATTTTCGCAGTTCTGATGCTCGAAACGAATAACTGGAACGGCCTAGGGGGAAACTACACATACCATTGTTATCGGGCTAGTTTCTACTTTCAGATGCAACAGAAACTTTGCGGATTGGTCAATCCGTTCGCGAGATGTGGCAGTTTGGATGTAAGAAATGCTTGAGAAACACAAAATATTCGCAGTTCTGATTCTCGAAACGAATAACTAGAACGGCCTAGGGGAAAACTACACCTACTGTTGTAATCGGGCGAGTTTCTACTTTCAGATGCAATAGAAATTTTGCGGATTGATCAATCCGTTCGCGAGATATGGCAGTTTGGAGATAAGAAACGCTTGAGAAACTCAAAATTTTCGCAGTTCTGATGCTCGAAACGAATAACTGGAACGGCCTAGGGGGAAACTACACATACGATTGTAATCGGGCGAGTTTCTACTTTCAGATGCAACAGAAATTTTGCGGATTGGTCAATCCGTTCGCGAGATGTGGCAGTTTGGAAGTAAGAAACGCTTGAGAAACTCAAAATTTTCGCAGTTCTGATGCTCGAAACGAATAACTGGAACGGCCTAGGGGGAAACTGCACATACCATTGTAATCGGGCGAGTTTCTACTTTCAGATGCAACAGAAACTTTGCGGATTGGTCAATCCGTTCGCGAGATGTGGCCGTTTGGAAGTAAGAAACGCTTGAGAAACTCAAAATTTTCGCAGTTCTGATGCTCGAAATGAACAACTAGAGCGGCCTAGGGGAAAAGTGCGCATACCGTTGTAATCGGGCGAGTTTCTACTTTCAGAAGCTACAGAAATTTTGCGGATGGGTCAATCCGTTCGCGAGATATGGCAGTTTGGATGTAAGAAACGCTTGAGAAACTCAAAATTTTCGCAGTTCTGATGCTCGAAATGAATAACTGGGACGGCCTAGGGGAAAACTACACATACCGTTGTAATCGGGCGAGTTTCTACTTTCAGATGCAACAGAAATTTTGCAGACTGGTCGATCCGTTCGCGAGATGTGGCAGTTTGGAAGAAAGTAACGCTTGAGAAACTCAAAATTTTCGCAGTTCTGATTCTCGAAACGAATAACTAGAACGGCCTAGGGGAAAACTACACCAACTTTTGTAATCGGGCGAGTTTCTACTTTCAGATGCAACAGAAATTTTGCGGATTGATCAATCCGTTCGCGAGATATGGCAGTTTGGAGATAAGAAACGCTTGAGAAACTCAAAATTTTCGCAGTTCTGATGCTCGAAACGAATAACTGGAACGGCCTAGGGGGAAACTACACATACCATTGTTATCGGGCGAGTTTCTACTTTCAGATGCAACAGAAACTTTGCGGTTTGGTCAATCCGTTCGCGAGATGTGGCCGTTTGGAAGTAAGAAACGCTTGAGAAACTCAAAATTTTCGCAGTTCTGATGCTCGAAACGAGTAACTAGAACGGCCTAGGGGAAAAGTACGCATTCCGTTGTAATCGGGCGTGTTTCCACTTTCAGATGCAACAGAAATTTTGCGGATTGGACAATCCGTTCGCGAGATATGGCAGTTTGGAAGCAAGAAACGCTTGAGAAACTCATAATTTTCGCAGTTCTGATGCTCGAAACGAATAACTGGAACGGCCTATGGGGAAACTACACATGCCATTCTAATCGGGCGAGTTTCTACTTTCAGATGCAACAGAAACTTTGCGGATTGGTCAATCCATTCGCGAGATGTGGCAGTTTGGAAGTAAGAAACGCTTGAGAAACTCAAAATTTTCGCAGTTCTGATTCTCGAAACGAATAACTAGAACGGCCTAGGGGAAAACTACACCTACTGTTGTAATGGGGCGAGTTTCTACTTTCAGATGCAACAGAAATTTTGCGGATTGATCAATCCGTTCGCGAGATATGGCAGTTTGGAGATAAGAAACGCTTGAGAAACTCAAAATTTTCGCAGTTCTGATGCTCGAAACGAATAACTGGAACGGCCTAGGGGGAAACTGCACATACCATTGTAATCGGGCGAGTTTCTACTTTCAGATGCAACAGAAACTTTGCGGATTGGTCAATCCGTTCGCGAGATGTGGCCGTTTGGAAGTAAGAAACGCTTGAGAAACTCAAAATTTTCGCAGTTCTGATGCTCGAAATGAACAACTAGAGCGGCCTAGGGGAAAAGTGCGCATACCGTTGTAATCGGGCGAGTTTCTACTTTCAGAAGCTACAGAAATTTTGCGGATGGGTCAATCCGTTCGCGAGATATGGCAGTTTGGAGGTAAGAAACGCTTGAGAAACTCAAAATTTTCGCAGTTCTGATGCTCGAAATGAATAACTGGGACGGCCTAGGGGAAAACTACACATACCGTTGTAATCGGGCAAGTTTCTACTTTCAGATGCAACAGAAATTTTGCGGACTGGTCGATCCGTTCGCGAGATGTGGCAGTTTGGAAGGAAGTAACGCTTGAGAAACTCAAAATTTTCGCAGTTCTGATTCTCGAAACGAATAACTAGAACGGCCTAGGGGAAAACTACACCAACTTTTGCAATCGGGCGAGTTTCTACTTTCAGATGCAACAGAAATTTTGCGGATTGATCAATCCGTTCGCGAGATATGGCAGTTTGGAGATAAGAAACGCTTGAGAAACTCAAAATTTTCGCAGTTCTGATGCTCGAAACGAATAACTGGAACGGCCTAGGGGGAAACTACACATACCATTGTTATCGGGCGAGTTTCTACTTTCAGATGCAACAGAAACTTTGCGGTTTGGTCAATCCGTTCGCGAGATGTGGCCGTTTGGAAGTAAGAAACGCTTGAGAAACTCAAAATTTTCGCTGTTCTGATGCGCGAAACGAATAACTAGCACGGCCTAGGGGAAAAGTACGCATACCGATGTAATCGGGCGAGTTTCTACTTTCAGATGCAACAGAAATTTTGCGGATTGGTCGATCCGTTCGCGAGATATGGCAGTTTGGAAGTAAGAAACGCTTGAGAAACTCAAAATTTTCGTAGTTCTGATGCTCGAAACGAGTAACTAGAACGGCCTAGGGGAAAAGTACGCATACCGTTTTAATCGGGCGAGTTTCTACTTTCAGATGAAATAGGAATTTTGCGGATTGGTCAATCCGTTCGCGAGATATGGCAGTTTGGAGGTAAGAAACGCTTGAGAAACTCAAAATTTTCGCCGTTCTGATGCTCGAAACGAATAACTAGAACGGCCTAGGGGAAAAGTACGCCTACCGTTTTAATCGGGCGAGTTTATACTTTCAGATGCAACAGAAATTTTGCGGATTGGTCAATCCGTCCGCGAGATATGGCAGTTTGGAGGTAAGAAACGCTTGAGAAACTCAAAATTTTCGCAGTTCTGATGCTCGAAATGAATAACTGGGACGGCCTAGGGGAAAACTACGCATACCGTTGTAATCGGGCGAGTTTCTACTTTCAGATGCAACAGAAATTTTGCGGACTGGTCGATCCGTTCGCGAGATGTGGCAGTTTGGAAGTAAGAAACGCTTGAGAAACTCAAAATTTGCGCAGTTGTGATGCTCGAAACGAATAACTAGAACGGCCTAGGGTAAAAGTGCGCATACCGTTGTAATCGGGCGAGTTTCTACTTTCAGATGCAACAGAAATTTTGCGGACTGGTCGATCCGTTCGCGAGGTATGGCAGTTTGGATGTAAGAAACGCTTGAGAAACTCAAAATTTGCGCAGTTGTGATGCTCGAAACGCATAACTAGAACGGCCTAGGGGAAAAGTGCGCATACCGTTGTAATCAGGCGAGTTTCTACTTTCAGAAGCTACAGAAATTTTGCGGATTGGTCAATCCGTTCGCGAGATATGGCAGTTTGGAGGTAAGAAACGCTTGAGAAACACAAAATTTTCGCCGTTCTGATGATCGAAACGAATAACTAGAACGGCCTAGGGGAAAAGTACGCATATAGTTGTAATCGGCCGACTTTCTACTTTCAGAAGCAACAGAAATTTTGCGGATTGGTCAATCCGTCCGCGAGATATGGCAGTTTGGAGGTAAGAAACGCTTGAGAAACTCAAAATTTTCGCAGTTCTGATGCTCGAAACGAATAACTGGAACGGCCTAGGGGGAAACTACACATACCATTGTAATCGGGCGAGTTTCTACTTTCAGATGCAACAGAAATTTTGAGGATTGGTCAATCCGTTCGCGAGATGTGGCAGTTTGGAAGTAAGAAACGCTTGAGAAACTCAAAATTTTCGCCGTTCTGATGCTCGAAACGAATAACTAGAACGGCCTAGGGGAAAACTACACCTACTGTTGTAATCGGGCGAGTTTCTACTTTCAGATGCAACAGAAATTTTGCGGATTGATCAATCCCTTCGCGAGATATGGCAGCTTGGAGTTAATCAACGCTTGAGAAACTCAAAATTTTCGCAGTTCTGATGCTCGAAACGAATAACTGGAACGGCCTAGGGGGAAACTACACATACCATTGTAATCGGGCGAGTTTCTACTTTCAGATGCAACAGAAACTTTGCGGATTGGTCAATCCGTTCGCGAGATGTGGCCGTTTGGAAGTAAGAAACGCTTGAGAAACTCAAAATTTTCGCTGTTCTGATGCGCGAAACGAATAACTAGCACGGCCTAGGGGAAAAGTACGCATACCGATGTAATCGGGCGAGTTTCTACTTTCAGATACAACAGAAATTTTGCGGATTGATCAATCCGTTCGCGAGATATGGCAGTTTGGAGATAAGAAACGCTTGAGAAACTCAAAATTTGCGCAGTTGTGATGCTCGAAACGAATAACTAGAACGGCCTAGGGGAAAAGTACGCATACATTTGTAATCGGCCGACTTTCTACTTTCAGAAGCAACAGAAATTTTGGGGATTGGTCAATCCGTCCGCGAGATATGGCAGTTTGGAGGTAAGAAACGCTTGAGAAACTCAAAATTTTCGCAGTTCTGATGCTCGAAATGAATAACTGGAACGGCCTAGGGGAAAACTACATATACCGTTGTAATCGGGCGAGTTTCTACTTTCAGATGCAACAGAAATTTTGCGGACTGGTCTATCCGTTCGCGAGATGTGGCAGTTTGGAAGTAAGAAACGCTTGAGAAACTCAAAATTTTCGCAGTTCTGATGCTCGAAACGAATGACTAGAACGGCCTAGGGGAGAAGTACGCATACCGTTGTAATCGGGCGAGTTTCTACTTTCAGATGCAACAGAAATTTTGCGGATTGATCAATCCGTTCGCGAGATATGGCAGTTTGGAGATAAGAAACGCTTGAGAAACTCAAAATTTTCGCAGTTCTGATGCTCGAAACGAATAACTGGAACGGCCTAGGGGGAAACTACACATACCATTGTTATCGGGCGAGTTTCTACTTTCAGATGCAACAGAAACTTTGCGGATTGGTCAATCCGTTCGCGAGATGTGGCAGTTTGGATGTAAGAAATGCTTGAGAAACACAAAATTTTCGCAGTTCTGATTCTCGAAACGAATAACTAGAACGGCCTAGGGGAAAACTACACCTACTGTTGTAATCGGGCGAGTTTCTACTTTCAGATGCAATAGAAATTTTGCGGATTGATCAATCCGTTCGCGAGATATGGCAGTTTGGAGATAAGAAACGCTTGAGAAACTCAAAATTTTCGCAGTTCTGATGCTCGAAACGAATAACTGGAACGGCCTAGGGGGAAACTACACATACGATTGTAATCGGGCGAGTTTCTACTTTCAGATGCAACAGAAATTTTGCGGATTGGTCAATCCGTTCGCGAGATGTGGCAGTTTGGAAGTAAGAAACGCTTGAGAAACTCAAAATTTTCGCAGTTCTGATGCTCGAAACGAATAACTGGAACGGCCTACGGGGAAACTACACATACCATTGTAATCGGGCGAGTTTCTACTTTCAGATGCAACAGAAACTTTGCGGATTGGTCAATCCGTTCGCGAGATGTGGCCGTTTGGAAGTAAGAAACGCTTGAGAAACTCAAAATTTTCGCTGTTCTGATGCGCGAAACGAATAACCAGCACGGCCTAGGGGAAAAGTACGCATACCGATATAATCGGGCGAGTTTCTACTTTCAGATGCAACAGAAATTTTGCGGATTGGTCAATCCGTTCGAGAGATATGGCAGTTTGGAAGTAAGAAACGCTTGAGAAACTCAAAATTTTCGCCGTTCTGATGCTCGAAACGAATAACTAGAACGGCCTAGGGGAAAAGTACGCATACCGTTTTAATCGGGCGAGTTTCTACTTTCAGATGCAACAGAAATTTTGCGGATTGGTCAATCCGTTCGCGAGATATGGCAGTTTGGAGGTAAGAAACGCTTGAGAAACTCAAAATTATCGCAGTTCTGATGCTCGAAACGAATAACTGGAACGGCCTAGGGGGAAACTACGCATACCATTGTAATCGGGCGAGTTTCTACTTTCAGATGCAACAGAAACTTTGCGGATTGGTCAATCCGTTCGCGAGATGTGGCAGTTTGGATGTAGGAAACGCTTAAGAAACTCAAAATTTTCGCAGTTCTGATTCTCGAAACGAATAACTAGAACGGCCTAGGGGAAAAGTACGCATACCGTTTTAATCGGGCGAGTTTCTACTTTCAGATGCAACAGAAATTTTGCGGATTGGTCAATCCGTTCGCGAGATATGGCAGTTTTGAGATAAGAAACGCTTGAGAAACTCCAAATTTTCGCAGTTCTGATGCTCGAAACGAATAACTGGAACGGCCTAGGGGGAAACTACACATGCCATTGTAATCGGGCGAGTTTCTACTTTCAGATGCAACAGAAACTTTGCGGATTGGTCAATCCGTTCGCGAGATGTGGCCGTTTGGAAGTAAGAAACGCTAGAGAAACTCAAAATTTTCGCTGTTCTGATGCGCGAAACGAATAACTAGCACGGCCTAGGGGAAAAGTACGCATACCGATGCAATCGGGCGAGTTTCTACTTTCAGACGCAACAGAAATTTTGCGGATTGGTCGATCCATTCGCGAGATATGGCAGTTTGGAAGTAAGAAACACTTGAGAAACTCAAAATTTTCGAAGTTCTGATGCTCGAAACGAGTAACTAGAACGGCCTAGGGGAAAAGTACGCACACCGTTTTAATCGGGCGAGCTTCTACTTTCAGATGCAACAGAAACTTTGCGGATTGGTCAATCCGTTCGCGAGATGTGGCAGTTTGGAAGTAGGAAACGCTTGAGAAACTCAAAATTTTCGCAGTTCTGATTCACGAAACGAATAACTAGAACGGCCTAGGGGAAAAGTACGCATACCGTTTTAATCGGGCGAGTTTCTACTTTCAGATGCAACAGAAATTTTGCGGATTGGTCAATCCGTTCGCGAGATATGGCAGTTTTGAGATAAGAAACGCTTGAGAAACTCCAAATTTTCGCAGTTCTGATGCTCGAAACGAATAACTGGAACGGCCTAGGGGGAAACTACACATGCCATTGTAATCGGGCGAGTTTCTACTTTCAGATGCAACAGAAACTTTGCGGATTGGTCAATCCGTTCGCGAGATGTGGCAGTTTGGAAGTAGGAAACGCTTAAGAAACTCAAAATTTTCGCAGTTCTGATTCTCGAAACGAATAACTAGAACGGCCTAGGGGAAAAGTACGCATACCGTTTTAATCGGGCGAGTTTCTACTTTCAGATGCAACAGAAATTTTGCGGATTGGTCAATCCGTTCGCGAGATATGGCAGTTTTGAGATAAGAAACGCTTGAGAAACTCCAAATTTTCGCAGTTCTGATGCTCGAAACGAATAACTGGAACGGCCTAGGGGGAAACTACACATGCCATTGTAATCGGGCGAGTTTCTACTTTCAGATGCAACAGAAACTTTGCGGATTGGTCAATCCGTTCGCGAGATGTGGCCGTTTGGAAGTAAGAAACGCTAGAGAAACTCAAAATTTTCGCTGTTCTGATGCGCGAAACGAATAACTAGCACGGCCTAGGGGAAAAGTACGCATACCGATGCAATCGGGCGAGTTTCAACTTTCAGACGCAACAGAAATTTTGCGGATTGGTCGATCCATTCGCGAGATATGGCAGTTTGGAAGTAAGAAACACTTGAGAAACTCAAAATTTTCGCAGTTCTGATGCTCGAAACGAGTAACTAGAACGGCCTAGGGGAAAAGTACGCACACCGTTTTAATCGGGCGAGCTTCTACTTTCAGATGCAACAGAAACTTTGCGGATTGGTCAATCCGTTCGCGAGATGTGGCAGTTTGGAAGTAGGAAACGCTTGAGAAACTCGAAATTTTCGCAGTTCTGATTCTCGAAACGAATAACTAGAACGGCCTAGGGGAAAAGTACGCATACCGTTTTAATCGGGCGAGTTTCTACTTTCAGATGCAACAGAAATTTTGCGGATTGGTCAATCCGTTCGCGAGATATGGCCGTTTGGAGATAAGAAACGCTTGAGAAACTCAAAATTTTCGCAGTTCTGATGCTCGAAACGAATAACTGGAACGGCCTAGGGGGAAACTACACAAGCCATTGTAATCGGGCGAGTTTCTACTCTCAGATGCAACAGAAACTTTGCGGATTGGTCAATCCGTTCGCGAGATGTGGCCGTTTGGAAGTAAGAAACGCTTGAGAAACTCAAAATTTTCGCTGTTCTGATGCTCGAAACGAATAACTGGAACGGCCTAGGGGGAAACTACGCATACCATTGTAATCGGGCGAGTTTCTACTTTCAGATGCAACAGAAACTTTGCGGATTGCTCAATCCGTTCGCGAGATGTGGCAGTTTGGAAGTAGGAAACGCTTAAGAAACTCAAAATTTTCGCAGTTCTGATTCTCGAAACGAATAACTAGAACGGCCTAGGGGAAAAGTACGCATACCGTTTTAATCGGGCGAGTTTCTACTTTCAGATGCAACAGAAATTTTGCGGATTGGTCAATCCGTTCGCGAGATATGGCAGTTTGGAGATAAGAAACGCTTGAGAAACTCAAAATTTTCGTCGTTCTGCTGCGCGAAACGAATAACTAGCACGGCCTAGGGGAAAAGTACGCATACCGATGTAATCGGGCGAGTTTCTACTTTCAGATGCAACAGAAATTTTGCGGATTGGACGATCCGTTCGCGAGATATGGCAGTTTGGAAGTAAGAAACGCTTGAGAAACTCAAAATTTTCGCAGTTCTGATGCTCGAAACGAGTAACTAGAACGGCCTAGGGGAAAAGTACGCATTCCGTTGTAATCGGGCGAGTTTCCACTTTCAGATGCAACAGAAATTTAGCGGATTGGACAATCCGTTCGCGAGATATGGCAGTTTGGAAGCAAGAAACGCTTGAGAAACTCATAATTTTCGCGGTTCTGATGCTCGAAACGAATAACTGGAACGGCCTAGGGGGAAACTACACATGCCATTCTAATCGGGCGAGTTTCTACTTTCAGATGCAACAGAAACTTTGCGGATTGGTCAATCCGTTCGCGAGATGTGGCAGTTTGGAAGTAAGAAACGCTTGAGAAACTCAAAATTTTCGCAGTTCTGATTCTCGAAACGAATAACTAGAACGGCCTAGGGGAAAACTACACCTACTGTTGTAATGGGGCGAGTTTCTACTTTCAGATGCAACAGAAATTTTGCGGATTGATCAATCCGTTCGCGAGATATGGCAGTTTGGAGATAAGAAACGCTAGAGACTCAAAATTTTCGCAGTTCTGATGCTCGAAACGAATAACTGGAACGGCCTAGGGGGAAACTGCACATACCATTGTAATCGGGCGAGTTTCTACTTTCAGATGCAACAGAAACTTTGCGGATTGGTCAATCCGTTCGCGAGATGTGGCAGTTTGGAAGTAAGAAACGCTTGAGAAACTCAAAATTTTCGCAGTTCTGATTCTCGAAACGAATAACTAGAACGGCCTAGGGGAAAACTACACCTACTGTTGTAATGGGGCGAGTTTCTACTTTCAGATGCAACAGAAATTTTGCGGATTGATCAATCCGTTCGCGAGATATGGCAGTTTGGAGATAAGAAACGCTAGAGACTCAAAATTTTCGCAGTTCTGATGCTCGAAATGAACAACTAGAGCGGCCTAGGGGAAAAGTGCGCATACTGTTGTAATCGGGCGAGTTTCTACTTTCAGAAGCTACAGAAATTTTGCGGATGGGTCAATCCGTTCGCGAGATATGGCAGTTTGGATGTAAGAAACGCTTGAGAAACTCAAAATTTTCGCAGTTCTGATGCTCGAAATGAATAACTGGGACGGCCTAGGGGAAAACTACACATACCGTTGTAATCGGGCGAGTTTCTACTTTCAGATGCAACAGAAATTTTGCGGACTGGTCGATCCGTTCGCGAGATGTGGCAGTTTGGAAGTAAGTAACGCTTGAGAAACTCAAAATTTTCGCAGTTCTGATTCTCGAAACGAATAACTAGAACGGCATAGGGGAAAACTACACCTACTGTTCTAATCGGGCGAGTTTCTACTTTCAGATGCAACAGAAATTTTGCGGATTGATCAATCCGTTCGCGAGTTATGGCAGTTTGGAGATAAGAAACGCTTGAGAAACTCAAAATTTTCGCACTTCTGATGCTCGAAACGAATAACTGGAACGGCCTAGGGGGAAACTACACCTACTCTTGTAATCGGGCGAGTTTCTACTTTCAGATGCAATAGAAATTTTGCGGATTGATCAATCCGTTCGCGAGATATGGCAGTTTGGAGATAAGAAACGCTTGAGAAACTCAAGATTTTCGCAGTTCTGATGCTCGAACCGAATAACTAGAACGGCCTAGGGGAAAAGTACGCATACCGATGTAATCGGGCGAGTTTCTACTTTCATAAGCAACAGAAATTTTGCGGATTGGTCGATCCGTTCGCGAGATATGGCAGTTTGGAAGTAAGAAACGCTTGAGAATCTCAAAATTTTCGCAGTTCTGATGCTTGAAACGATTGACTAGAACGGCCTACGGGAGGAGTACGCATACCGTTGTAATCGGGCGAGCTTCTACTTTCAGATGCAACAGAAACTATGCGGATTGGTCAATCCGTTCGCGAGATATGGCCGTTTGGATGTAAGAAACGCTTGAGAAACTCAAAATTTTCGCAGTTCTGATGCTCGAAACGAATAACTGGAACGGCCTAGGGGGAAACTACGCATACCATTGTAATCGGGCGAGTTTCTACTTTCAGATGCAACAGAAATTTTACGGATTGGTCATTCCGTTCGTGAGATATGGCAGTTTGGAGGTAAGAAACGCTTGAGAAACTCAAAATTATCGCAGTTCTGATGCTCGAAACGAATAACTAGCACGGCCTAGGGGAAAAGTGCGCATACCATTGTCATCGGGCGAGTTTCTACTTTCAGAAGCTACAGAAATTTTGCGGATTGGTCGATCCGTTCGCGAGATATGGCAGTTTGGAAGTAAGAAAAGCTTGAGAAACTCAGAATTTTCGCAGCTCTGATGCTCGAAACGAGTAACTAGAACATCCTAGGGGAAAAGTACGCATACCGTTGTAATCAGGCGAGTTTCTACTTTCAGATGCAACAGAAATTTTGCGGATTGGTCAATCCGTTCGCGAGATATGGCAGTTTGGAAGTAAGAAACGCCCGAGAAACTCAAAATTTTCGCAGTTCTGATGCTCGAAACGAATAACTAGAACGGCCTAGGGGAAAACTACACATACCGCTGTAATCGGGCGAGTCTCCACTTTCAGATGCAACAGAAATTTTGCGGATTGGTCAATCCGTTCGCGAGATATGGCAGTTTGGAGGTAAGAAACGCTAGAGAAACTCAAGATTTTCGCAGTTCTGATGCTCGAACCGAATAACTAGAACGGCCTAGGGGAAAAGTACGCATACCGATGTAATCGGGCGAGTTTCTACTTTCATAAGCAACAGAAATTTTGCGGATTGGTCGATCCGTTCGCGAGATATGGCAGTTTGGAAGTAAGAAACGCTTGAGAATCTCAAAATTTTCGCAGTTCTGATGCTCGAAACGATTGACTAGAACGGCCTACGGGAGGAGTACGCATACCGTTGTAATCGGGCGAGCTTCTACTTTCAGATGCAACAGAAACTATGCGGATTGGTCAATCCGTTCGCGAGATATGACCGTTTGGATGTAAGAAACGCTTGAGAAACTCAAAATTTTCGCAGTTCTGATGCTCGAAAGGAATAACTGGAACGGCCTAGGGGGAAACTACGCATACCATTGTAATCGGGCGAGTTTCTACTTTCAGATGCAACAGAAATTTTGCGGATTGGTCGATCCGTTCGTGAGATATGGCAGTTTGGAGGTAAGAAACGCTTCAGGAACTCAAAATTATCGCAGTTCTGATGCTCGAAACGAATAACTGGAACAGCCTAGGGGCAAACTACACATACCGTTGTAATCGGGCGAGTTTCTACTTTCAGATGCAACAGAAATTTTGCGGATTGGTCGATCCGTTCGCGAGAAGTGGCCGTTTGGAAGTAAGAAACGCTTGAGAAAACTCAAAATTTTCGCTGTTCTGGTACGCGAAACGAATAACTAGCACGGCCTAGGGGAAAAGTACGCACACCGATGTAATCGGGCGAGTTTCTACTTTCAGATGCAACACAAATTTTGTGGATTGGTCAATCCGTTCGCGAGGTATGGCAGTTTGGAGGTAAGAAACGCTTGAAAAACTCAAAATTTGCGCAGTTGTGATGCTCGAAACGAATAACTAGAACGGCCTAGGGGAAAAGTGCGCATACCATTGTCATCGGGCGAGTTTCTACTTTCAGAAGCTACAGAAATTTTGCGGATTGGTCAATCCGTTCGCGAGATATGGCAGTTTGGAGGTAAGAAACGCTTGAGGGACTCAAAATTTTCGCAGTTCTGAAGCTCGAAATGAACAACTAGAGCTGCCTAGGGGAAAAGTGCGCAAACCGTTGTAATCGGGCGAGTTTCTACTTTCAGAAGCTACAGAAATTTTGCGGATGGGTCAATCCGTTCGCGAGATATGGCAGTTTGGAGGTAAGAAACGCTTGAGAAACTCAAAATTTTCGCAGTTCTGATGCTCGAAATGAATAACTGGGACGGCCTAGGGGAAAACCACACATACCGTTGTAATCGGGCGAGTTTCTACTTTCAGATGCAACAGATATTTTGCGGACTGGTCGATCCGTTCGCGAGATGTGGCAGTTTGGAAGTAAGTAACGCTTGAGAAACTCAAAATTTTCGCAGTTCTGATTCTCGAAACGAATAACTAGAACGGCCTAGGGGAAAACTACACATACTGTTGTAATCGGGCGAGTTTCTACTTTCAGATGCAACAGAAATTTTGCGGATTGATCAATCCGTTAGCGAGATATGGCAGTTTGGAGATAAGAAACGCTTGAGAAACTCAAAATTTTCGCTGTTCTGATGCTCGAAACGAATAACTGGAACGGCCTAGGGGGAAACTACACATACCATTGTTATCGGGCGAGTTTCTATTTTCAGATGCAACAAAAACTTTGCGGATTGGTCAATCCGTTCGCGAGATGTGGCCGTTTGGAAGTAAGAAACGCTTGAGAAACTCAAAATTTTCGCTGTTCTGATGCGCGAAACGAATAACTAGCACGGCCTAGGGGAAGAGTACGCATACCGATGTAATCGGGCGAGTTTCTACTTTCAGATGCAACAGAAATTTTGCGGATTGGTCGATCCGTTCGCGAGATATGGCAGTTTGGAAGTAAGAAACGCTTGAGAAACTCAAAATTTTCGCAGTTCTGATGCTCGAAACGAGTAACTAGAACGGCCTAGGGGAAAAGTACGCATACCGTTTTAATCGGGCGAGTTTCTACTTTCAGATGCAATAGAAATTTTGCGGATTGGTCAATCCGTTCGCGAGATATGGCCGTTTGGATGTAAGAAACGCTTGAGAAACTCAAAATTTTCGCAGTTCTGATGCTCGAACCGAATAACTAGAACGGCCTAGGGGAAAAGTACGCATACCGATGTAATCGGGCGAGTTTCTACTTTCATATGCAACAGAAATTTTGCGGATTTGTCGATCCGTTCGCGAGATGTGGCAGTTTGGAAGTAAGAAACGCTTGACAAACTCAAAATTTTCGCAGTTCTGATGCTCGAAACGAATGACTAGATCGGCCTACGGGAGAAGTACGCATACCGTTGTAATCAGGCGAGTTTCTACTTTCAGATGCAACAGAAATTATGCGGATTGGTCAATCCGTTCGCGAGATATGGCCGTTTGGATGTAAGAAACGTTTGAGAAACTCACAATTTTCGCAGTTCTGATGCTCGAAACGAATAACTAGAACGGCCTAGGGGAAAAGTGCGCATAACGTTGTAATCGGGCGAGTTTCTACTTTCAGAAGCTACAGAAATTTTGCGGATTGGTCAATCCGTTCGCGAGATTTGGCAGTTTGGAGATAAGAAACGCTTGAGAAACTCAAAATTTTCGCAGTTCTGATGCTCGAAACGAATAACTGGAACGGCCTAGGGGGAAACTACACATACCATTGTTATCGGGCGAGTTTCTACTTTCAGATGCAACAGAAACTTTGCGGATTGGTCGATCCGTTCGCGAGATATGGCAGTTTGGAAGTAAGAAACGCTTGAAAAACTCAAAATTTGCGCAGTTGTGATGCTCGAAACGAATAACTAGAACGGCCTAGGGGAAAACTACACATACCGCTGTAATCGGGCGAGTCTCTACTTTCAGATGCAACAGAAATTTTGCGGATTGGTCGATCCGTTCGCGAGATATGGCAGTTTGGATGTAACAAACGCTTGAGAAACTCAAAATTTTCGCAGTTCTGATGCTCGAAACGAATAACTAGAACGGCCTAGGGGAAAAGTACGCATACCGTTGTAATCGGGCGAGTTTCTACTATCAGATGCAAAAGAAATTTTGCGGATTGGTCGATCCGTTCGCGAGATATGGCAGTTTGGAAGTAAGAAACGCTTGAGAAACTCAGAATTTTCGCAGTTCTGATGCTCGAAACGAGTAACTAGAACGGCCTAGGGGAAAAGTACGCATACCGTTGTAATCAGGCTAGTTTCTACTTTCAGATGCAACAGAAATTTTGCGGATTGGTCAATCCCTTCGCGAGATATGGCAGTTTGGAGGTAAGAAACGCTCGAGAAACTCAAAATTTTCGCAGTTCTGATGCTCGAAACGAATAACTAGAACGGCCTAGGGGAGAACTACACATACCGCTGTAATCGGGCGAGTCTCTACTTTCAGATGCAACAGAAATTTTGCGGATTGGTCAATCCGTTCGCGAGATATGGCAGTTTGGAGGCAAGAAACGCTAGAGAAACTCAAGATTTTCGCAGTTCTGATGCTCGAACCGAATAACTAGAACGGCCTAGGGAAAAAGTACGCATACCGATGTAATCGGGCGAGTTTCTACTTTCATAAGCAACAGAAATTTTGCGGATTGGTCGATCCGTTCGCGAGATATGGCAGTTTGGATGTAAGAAACGCTTGAGAATCTCAAAATTTTCGCAGTTCTGATGCTTGAAACGATTGACTAGAACGGCCTACGGGAGGAGTACGCATACCGTTGTAATCGGGCGAGCTTCTACTTTCAGATGCAACAGAAACTATGCGGATTGGTCAATCCGTTCGCGAGATATGGCCGTTTGGATGTAAGAAACGCTTGAGAAACTCAAAATTTTCGCAGTTCTGATGCTCGAAACGAATAACTGGAACGGCCTAGGGGGAAACTACGCATACCATTGTCATCGGGCGAGTTTCTACTTTCAAAAGCTACAGAAATTTTGCGGATTGGTCAATCCGTTCGCGAGATATGGCAGTTTGGAGGTAAGAAACGCTTGAGGAACTCAAAATTTTCGCAGTTCTGATGCTCGAAATGAACAACTAGAGCGGCCTAGGGGAAAAGTGCGCATACTGTTGTAATCGGGCGAGTTTCTACTTTCAGAAGCTACAGAAATTTTGCGGATGGGTCTATCCGTTCGCGAGATATGGCAGTTTGGATGTAAGAAACGCTTGAGAAACTCAAAATTTTCGCAGTTCTGATGCTCGAAATGAATAACTGGGACGGCCTAGGGGAAAACTACACATACCGTTGTAATCGGGCGAGTTTCTACTTTCAGATGCAACAGAAATTTTGCGGACTGGTCGATCCGTTCGCGAGATGTGGCAGTTTGGAAGTAAGTAACGCTTGAGAAACTCAAAATTTTCGCAGTTCTGATTCTCGAAACGAATAACTAGAACGGCATAGGGGAAAACTACACCTACTGTTCTAATCGGGCGAGTTTCTACTTTCAGATGCAACAGAAATTTTGCGGATTGATCAATCCGTTCGCGAGTTATGGCAGTTTGGAGATAAGAAACGCTTGAGAAACTCAAAATTTTCGCACTTCTGATGCTCGAGACGAATAACTGGAACGGCCTAGGGGGAAACTACACCTACTCTTGTAATCGGGCGAGTTTCTACTTTCAGATGCAATAGAAATTTTGCGGATTGATCAATCCGTTCGCGAGATATGGCAGTTTGGAGATAAGAAACGCTTGAGAAACTCAAGATTTTCGCAGTTCTGATGCTCGAACCGAATAACTAGAACGGCCTAGGGGAAAAGTACGCATACCGATGTAATCGGGCGAGTTTCTACTTTCATAAGCAACAGAAATTTTGCGGACTGGTCGATCCGTTCGCGAGATGTGGCAGTTTGGAAGTAAGTAACGCTTGAGAAACTCAAAATTTTCGCAGTTCTGATTCTCGAAACGAATAACTAGAACGGCATAGGGGAAAACTACACCTACTGTTGTAATCGGGCGAGTTTCTACTTTCAGATGCAACAGAAATTATGCGGATTGATCAATCCGTTCGCGAGATATGGCAGTTTGGAGATAAGAAACGCTTGAGAAACTCAAAATTTTCGCAGTTCTGATGCTCGAAACGAATAACTGGAACGGCCTAGGGGGAAACTACACATACCATTGTTATCGGGCGAGTTTCTACTTTCAGATGCAACAGAAACTTTGCGGATTGGTCAATCCGTTCGCGAGATGTGGCCGTTTGGAAGTAAGAAACGCTTGAGAAACTCAAAATTTTCGCAGTTCTGATGCTCGAAACGAGTAACTAGAACGGCCTAGGGGAAAAGTACGCATACCGTTTTAATCGGGCGAGTTTCTACTTTCAGATGCAATAGAAATTTTGCGGATTGGTCAATCCGTTCGCGAGATAAGGCAGTTTGGAGATAAGAAACGCTTGAGAAACTCAAAATTTTCGCCGTTCTGATGCTCGAAACGAATAACTAGAACGGCCTAGGGGAAAAGTACGCTACCGTTTTAATCGGGCGAGTTTCTACTTTCAGATGCAACAGAAATTTTGCGGATTGGTCAATCCGTTCGCGAGGTATGGCAGTTTGGAGGTAAGAAACGCTTGAGAAACTCAAAATTTGCGCAGTTGTGATGCTCGAAACGAATAACTTGAACGGCCTAGGGGAAAAGTGCGCATACCGTTGTAATCAGGCGAGTTTCTACTTTCAGAAGCTACAGAAATTTTGCGGATTGGTCATTCCGTTCGCGAGATATGGCAGTTTGGATGTAAGAAACGCTTGAGGAACTCAAAATTTTCGCAGTTCTGATGCTCGAAATGAACAACTAGAGCGGCCTAGGGGAAAAGTGCGCATACCGTTGTAATCGGGCGAGTTTCTACTTTCAGAAGCTACAGAAATTTTGCGGATTAGTCAATCCGTTCGCGAGATATGGCAGTTTGGAGGTAAGAAACGCTTGAGAAACACAAAATTTTCGCCGTTCTGATGCTCGAAACGAATAACTAGAACGGCCTAGGGGAAAAGTACGCATACAGTTGTAATCGGCCGACTTTCTACTTTCAGAAGCAACAGAAATTTTGCGGATTGGTCAATCCGTCCGCGAGATATGGCAGTTTGGAGGTAAGAAACGCTTGAGAAACTCAAAATTTTCGCAGCTCTGATGCTCGAAATGAATAACTGGGACGGCCTAGGGGAAAACTACACATACCGTTGTAATCGGGCGAGTTTCTACTTTCAGATGCAACAGAAATTTTGCGGATTGGTCAATCCGTTCGCGAGATGTGGCAGTTTGGATGTAAGAAATGCTTGAGAAACACAAAATTTTCGCAGTTCTGATTCTCGAAACGAATAACTAGAACGGCCTAGGGGAAAACTACACCTACTGTTGTAATCGGGCGAGTTTCTACTTTCAGATGCAATAGAAATTTTGCGGATTGATCAATCCGTTCGCGAGATATGGTAGTTTGGAGATAAGAAACGCTTGAGAAACTCAAAATTTTCGCAGTTCTGATGCTCGAAACGAATAACTGGAACGGCCTAGGGGGAAACTACGCATACCATTGTAATCGGGCGACTTTCTACTTTCAGATGCAACAGAAATTTTGCGGATTTGTCGATCCGTTCGCGAGATGTGGCAGTTTGGAAGTAAGAAACGCTTGACAAACTCAAAATTTTCGCAGTTCTGATGCTCGAAACGAATGACTAGAACGGCCTACGGGAGAAGTACGCATACCGTTGTAATCAGGCGAGTTTCTACTTTCAGATGCAACAGAAATTATGCGGATTGGTCAATCCGTTCGCGAGATATGGCCGTTTGGATGTAAGAAACGTTTGAGAAACTCAAAATTTTCGCTGTTCTGATGCGCGAAACGAATAACTAGCACGGCCTAGGGGAAGAGTACGCATACCGATGTAATCGGGCGAGTTTCTACTTTCAGATGCAACAGAAATTTTGCGGATTGGTCGATCCGTTCGCGAGATATGGCAGTTTGGAAGAAAGAAACGCTTGAGAAACTCAAAATTTTCGCAGTTCTGATGCTCGAAACGAGTAACTAGAACGGCCTAGGGGAAAAGTACGCATACCGTTTTAATCGGGCGAGCTTCTACTTTCAGATGCAATAGAAATTTTGCGGATTGGTCAATCCGTTCGCGAGATATGGCCGTTTGGATGTAAGAAACGCTTGAGAAACTCAAAATTTTCGCAGTTCTGATGCTCGAACCGAATAACTAGAACGGCCTAGGGGAAAAGTACGCATACCGATGTAATCGGGCGAGTTTCTACTTTCATATGCAACAGAAATTTTGCGGATTTGTCGATCCGTTCGCGAGATGTGGCAGTGTGGAAGTAAGAAACGCTTGACAATCTCAAAATTTTCGCAGTTCTGATGCTCGAAACGAATGACTAGAACGGCCTACGGGAGCAGTACGCATACCGTTGTAATCAGGCGAGTTTCTACTTTCAGATGCAACAGAAATTATGCGGATTGGTCAATCCGTTCGCGAGATATGGCCGTTTGGATGTAAGAAACGTTTGAGAAACTCACAATTTTCGCAGTTCTGATGCTCGAAACGAATAACTAGAACGGCCTAGGGGAAAAGTGCGCATAACGTTGTAATCGGGCGAGTTTCTACTTTCAGAAGCTACAGAAATTTTGCGTATTGGTCAATCCGTTCGCGAGATTTGGCGGTTTGGATGTAAGAAACGCTTGAGAAACTCAAAATTTTCGCAGTTCTGATGCTCGAAATGAATAACTGGAACGGCCTAGGGGAAAACTACACATACCGTTGTAATCGGGCGAGTTTCTACTATCAGATGCAAAAGAAATTTTGCGGATTGGTCGATCCGTTCGCGAGATATGGCAGTTTGGAAGTAAGAAACGCTTGAGAAACTCAGAATTTTCGCAGTTCTGATGCTCGAAACGAGTAACTAGAACGGCCTAGGGGAAAAGTACGCATACCGTTGTAATCAGGCTAGTTTCTACTTTCAGATGCAACAGAAATTTTGCGGATTGGTCAATCCCTTCGCGAGATATGGCAGTTTGGAGGTAAGAAACGCTCGAGAAACTCAAAATTTTCGCAGTTCTGATGCTCGAAACGAATAACTAGAACGGCCTAGGGGAGAACTACACATACCGCTGTAATCGGGCGAGTCTCTACTTTCAGATGCAACAGAAATTTTGCGGATTGGTCAATCCGTTCGCGAGATATGGCAGTTTGGAGGCAAGAAACGCTAGAGAAACTCAAGATTTTCGCAGTTCTGATGCTCGAACCGAATAACTAGAACGGCCTAGGGAAAAAGTACGCATACCGATGTAATCGGGCGACTTTCTACTTTCATAAGCAACAGAAATTTTGCGGATTGGTCGATCCGTTCGCGAGATATGGCAGTTTGGATGTAAGAAACGCTTGAGAATCTCAAAATTTTCGCAGTTCTGATGCTCGAAATGAACAACTAGAGCGGCCTAGGGGAAAAGTGCGCATACTGTTGTAATCGGGCGAGTTTCTACTTTCAGAAGCTACAGAAATTTTGCGGATGGGTCAATCCGTTCGCGAGATATGGCAGTTTGGATGTAAGAAACGCTTGAGAAACTCAAAATTTTCGCAGTTCTGATGCTCGAAATGAATAACTGGGACGGCCTAGGGGAAAACTACACATACCGTTGTAATCGGGCGAGCTTCTACTTTCAGATGCAACAGAAATTTTGCGGACTGGTCGATCCGTTCGCGAGATGTGGCAGTTTGGAAGTAAGTAACGCTTGAGAAACTCAAAATTTTCGCAGTTCTGATTCTCGAAACGAATAACTAGAACGGCATAGGGGAAAACTACACCTACTGTTCTAATCGGGCGAGTTTCTACTTTCAGATGCAACAGAAATTTTGCGGATTGATCAATCCGTTCGCGAGTTATGGCAGTTTGGAGATAAGAAACGCTTGAGAAACTCAAAATTTTCGCCGTTCCGATGCTCGAAACGAATAACTAGAACGGCCTAGGGGAAAAGTACGCTACCGTTTTAATCGGGCGAGTTTCTACTTTCAGATGCAACAGAAATTTTGCGGATTGGTCAATCCGTTCGCGAGGTATGGCAGTTTGGAGGTAAGAAACGCTTGAGAAACTCAAAATTTGCGCAGTTGTGATGCTCGAAACGAATAACTTGAACGGCCTAGGGGAAAAGTGCGCATACCGTTGTAATCAGGCGAGTTTCTACTTTCAGAAGCTACAGAAATTTTGCGGATTGGTCATTCCGTTCGCGAGATATGGCAGTTTGGATGTAAGAAACGCTTGAGGAACTCAAAATTTTCGCAGTTCTGATGCTCGAAATGAACAACTAGAGCGGCCTAGGGGAAAAGTGCGCATACCGTTGTAATCGGGCGAGTTTCTACTTTCAGAAGCTACAGAAATTTTGCGGATTAGTCAATCCGTTCGCGAGATATGGCAGTTTGGAGGTAAGAAACGCTTGAGAAACACAAAATTTTCGCCGTTCTGATGCTCGAAACGAATAACTAGAACGGCCTAGGGGAAAAGTACGCATACAGTTGTAATCGGCCGACTTTCTACTTTCAGAAGCAACAGAAATTTTGCGGATTGGTCAATCCGTCCGCGAGATATGGCAGTTTGGAGGTAAGAAACGCTTGAGAAACTCAAAATTTTCGCAGCTCTGATGCTCGAAATGAATAACTGGGACGGCCTAGGGGAAAACTACACATACCGTTGTAATCGGGCGACTTTCTACTTTCAGATGCAACAGAAATTTTGCGGATTTGTCGATCCGTTCGCGAGATGTGGCAGTTTGGAAGTAAGAAACGCTTGACAAACTCAAAATTTTCGCAGTTCTGATGCTCGAAACGAATGACTAGAACGGCCTACGGGAGAAGTACGCATACCGTTGTAATCAGGCGAGTTTCTACTTTCAGATGCAACAGAAATTATGCGGATTGGTCAATCCGTTCGCGAGATATGGCCGTTTGGATGTAAGAAACGTTTGAGAAACTCAAAATTTTCGCTGTTCTGATGCGCGAAACGAATAACTAGCACGGCCTAGGGGAAGAGTACGCATACCGATGTAATCGGGCGAGTTTCTACTTTCAGATGCAACAGAAATTTTGCGGATTGGTCGATCCGTTCGCGAGATATGGCAGTTTGGAAGAAAGAAACGCTTGAGAAACTCAAAATTTTCGCAGTTCTGATGCTCGAAACGAGTAACTAGAACGGCCTAGGGGAAAAGTACGCATACCGTTTTAATCGGGCGAGCTTCTACTTTCAGATGCAATAGAAATTTTGCGGATTGGTCAATCCGTTCGCGAGATATGGCCGTTTGGATGTAAGAAACGCTTGAGAAACTCAAAATTTTCGCAGTTCTGATGCTCGAACCGAATAACTAGAACGGCCTAGGGGAAAAGTACGCATACCGATGTAATCGGGCGAGTTTCTACTTTCATATGCAACAGAAATTTTGCGGATTTGTCGATCCGTTCGCGAGATGTGGCAGTTTGGAAGTAAGAAACGCTTGACAATCTCAAAATTTTCGCAGTTCTGATGCTCGAAACGAATGACTAGAACGGCCTACGGGAGCAGTACGCATACCGTTGTAATCAGGCGAGTTTCTACTTTCAGATGCAACAGAAATTATGCGGATTGGTCAATCCGTTCGCGAGATATGGCCGTTTGGATGTAAGAAACGTTTGAGAAACTCACAATTTTCGCAGTTCTGATGCTCGAAACGAATAACTAGAACGGCCTAGGGGAAAAGTGCGCATAACGTTGTAATCGGGCGAGTTTCTACTTTCAGAAGCTACAGAAATTTTGCGTATTGGTCAATCCGTTCGCGAGATTTGGCGGTTTGGATGTAAGAAACGCTTGAGAAACTCAAAATTTTCGCAGTTCTGATGCTCGAAATGAATAACTGGAACGGCCTAGGGGAAAACTACACATACCGTTGTAATCGGGCGAGTTTCTACTATCAGATGCAAAAGAAATTTTGCGGATTGGTCGATCCGTTCGCGAGATATGGCAGTTTGGAAGTAAGAAACGCTTGAGAAACTCAGAATTTTCGCAGTTCTGATGCTCGAAACGAGTAACTAGAACGGCCTAGGGGAAAAGTACGCATACCGTTGTAATCAGGCTAGTTTCTACCTTCAGATGCAACAGAAATTTTGCGGATTGGTCAATCCCTTCGCGAGATATGGCAGTTTGGAGGTAAGAAACGCTCGAGAAACTCAAAATTTTCGCAGTTCTGATGCTCGAAACGAATAACTAGAACGGCCTAGGGGAGAACTACACATACCGCTGTAATCGGGCGAGTCTCTACTTTCAGATGCAACAGAAATTTTGCGGATTGGTCAATCCGTTCGCGAGATATGGCAGTTTGGAGGCAAGAAACGCTAGAGAAACTCAAGATTTTCGCAGTTCTGATGCTCGAACCGAATAACTAGAACGGCCTAGGGAAAAAGTACGCATACCGATGTAATCGGGCGACTTTCTACTTTCATAAGCAACAGAAATTTTGCGGATTGGTCGATCCGTTCGCGAGATATGGCAGTTTGGATGTAAGAAACGCTTGAGAATCTCAAAATTTTCGCAGTTCTGATGCTCGAAATGAACAACTAGAGCGGCCTAGGGGAAAAGTGCGCATACTGTTGTAATCGGGCGAGTTTCTACTTTCAGAAGCTACAGAAATTTTGCGGATGGGTCAATCCGTTCGCGAGATATGGCAGTTTGGATGTAAGAAACGCTTGAGAAACTCAAAATTTTCGCAGTTCTGATGCTCGAAATGAATAACTGGGACGGCCTAGGGGAAAACTACACATACCGTTGTAATCGGGCGAGCTTCTACTTTCAGATGCAACAGAAATTTTGCGGACTGGTCGATCCGTTCGCGAGATGTGGCAGTTTGGAAGTAAGTAACGCTTGAGAAACTCAAAATTTTCGCAGTTCTGATTCTCGAAACGAATAACTAGAACGGCATAGGGGAAAACTACACCTACTGTTCTAATCGGGCGAGTTTCTACTTTCAGATGCAACAGAAATTTTGCGGATTGATCAATCCGTTCGCGAGTTATGGCAGTTTGGAGATAAGAAACGCTTGAGAAACTCAAAATTTTCGCCGTTCCGATGCTCGAAACGAATAACTAGAACGGCCTAGGGGAAAAGTACGCTACCGTTTTAATCGGGCGAGTTTCTACTTTCAGATGCAACAGAAATTTTGCGGATTGGTCAATCCGTTCGCGAGGTATGGCAGTTTGGAGGTAAGAAACGCTTGAGAAACTCAAAATTTGCGCAGTTGTGATGCTCGAAACGAATAACTTGAACGGCCTAGGGGAAAAGTGCGCATACCGTTGTAATCAGGCGAGTTTCTACTTTCAGAAGCTACAGAAATTTTGCGGATTGGTCATTCCGTTCGCGAGATATGGCAGTTTGGATGTAAGAAACGCTTGAGGAACTCAAAATTTTCGCAGTTCTGATGCTCGAAATGAACAACTAGAGCGGCCTAGGGGAAAAGTGCGCATACCGTTGTAATCGGGCGAGTTTCTACTTTCAGAAGCTACAGAAATTTTGCGGATTAGTCAATCCGTTCGCGAGATATGGCAGTTTGGAGGTAAGAAACGCTTGAGAAACACAAAATTTTCGCCGTTCTGATGCTCGAAACGAATAACTAGAACGGCCTAGGGGAAAAGTACGCATACAGTTGTAATCGGCCGACTTTCTACTTTCAGAAGCAACAGAAATTTTGCGGATTGGTCAATCCGTCCGCGAGATATGGCAGTTTGGAGGTAAGAAACGCTTGAGAAACTCAAAATTTTCGCAGCTCTGATGCTCGAAATGAATAACTGGGACGGCCTAGGGGAAAACTACACATACCGTTGTAATCGGGCGACTTTCTACTTTCAGATGCAACAGAAATTTTGCGGATTTGTCGATCCGTTCGCGAGATGTGGCAGTTTGGAAGTAAGAAACGCTTGACAAACTCAAAATTTTCGCAGTTCTGATGCTCGAAACGAATGACTAGAACGGCCTACGGGAGAAGTACGCATACCGTTGTAATCAGGCGAGTTTCTACTTTCAGATGCAACAGAAATTATGCGGATTGGTCAATCCGTTCGCGAGATATGGCCGTTTGGATGTAAGAAACGTTTGAGAAACTCAAAATTTTCGCTGTTCTGATGCGCGAGACGAATAACTAGCACGGCCTAGGGGAAGAGTACGCATACCGATGTAATCGGGCGAGTTTCTACTTTCAGATGCAACAGAAATTTTGCGGATTGGTCGATCCGTTCGCGAGATATGGCAGTTTGGAAGAAAGAAACGCTTGAGAAACTCAAAATTTTCGCAGTTCTGATGCTCGAAACGAGTAACTAGAACGGCCTAGGGGAAAAGTACGCATACCGTTTTAATCGGGCGAGCTTCTACTTTCAGATGCAATAGAAATTTTGCGGATTGGTCAATCCGTTCGCGAGATATGGCCGTTTGGATGTAAGAAACGCTTGAGAAACTCAAAATTTTCGCAGTTCTGATGCTCGAACCGAATAACTAGAACGGCCTAGGGGAAAAGTACGCATACCGATGTAATCGGGCGAGTTTCTACTTTCATATGCAACAGAAATTTTGCGGATTTGTCGATCCGTTCGCGAGATGTGGCAGTTTGGAAGTAAGAAACGCTTGACAATCTCAAAATTTTCGCAGTTCTGATGCTCGAAACGAATGACTAGAACGGCCTACGGGAGCAGTACGCATACCGTTGTAATCAGGCGAGTTTCTACTTTCAGATGCAACAGAAATTATGCGGATTGGTCAATCCGTTCGCGAGATATGGCCGTTTGGATGTAAGAAACGTTTGAGAAACTCACAATTTTCGCAGTTCTGATGCTCGAAACGAATAACTAGAACGGCCTAGGGGAAAAGTGCGCATAACGTTGTAATCGGGCGAGTTTCTACTTTCAGAAGCTACAGAAATTTTGCGTATTGGTCAATCCGTTCGCGAGATTTGGCGGTTTGGATGTAAGAAACGCTTGAGAAACTCAAAATTTTCGCAGTTCTGATGCTCGAAATGAATAACTGGAACGGCCTAGGGGAAAACTACACATACCGTTGTAATCGGGCGAGTTTCTACTATCAGATGCAAAAGAAATTTTGCGGATTGGTCGATCCGTTCGCGAGATATGGCAGTTTGGAAGTAAGAAACGCTTGAGAAACTCAGAATTTTCGCAGTTCTGATGCTCGAAACGAGTAACTAGAACGGCCTAGGGGAAAAGTACGCATACCGTTGTAATCAGGCTAGTTTCTACTTTCAGATGCAACAGAAATTTTGCGGATTGGTCAATCCCTTCGCGAGATATGGCAGTTTGGAGGTAAGAAACGCTCGAGAAACTCAAAATTTTCGCAGTTCTGATGCTCGAAACGAATAACTAGAACGGCCTAGGGGAGAACTACACATACCGCTGTAATCGGGCGAGTCTCTACTTTCAGATGCAACAGAAATTTTGCGGATTGGTCAATCCGTTCGCGAGATATGGCAGTTTGGAGGCAAGAAACGCTAGAGAAACTCAAGATTTTCGCAGTTCTGATGCTCGAACCGAATAACTAGAACGGCCTAGGGAAAAAGTACGCATACCGATGTAATCGGGCGACTTTCTACTTTCATAAGCAACAGAAATTTTGCGGATTGGTCGATCCGTTCGCGAGATATGGCAGTTTGGATGTAAGAAACGCTTGAGAATCTCAAAATTTTCGCAGTTCTGATGCTTGAAACGATTGACTAGAACGGCCTACGGGAGGAGTACGCATACCGTTGTAATCGGGCGAGCTTCTACTTTCAGATGCAACAGAAACTATGCGGATTGGTCAATCCGTTCGCGAGATATGGCCGTTTGGATGTAAGAAACGCTTGAGAAACTCAAAATTTTCGCAGTTCTGATGCTCGAAACGAATAACTGGAACGGCCTAGGGGGAAACTACGCATACCATTGTCATCGGGCGAGTTTCTACTTTCAAAAGCTACAGAAATTTTGCGGATTGGTCAATCCGTTCGCGAGATATGGCAGTTTGGAGGTAAGAAACGCTTGAGGAACTCAAAATTTTCGCAGTTCTGATGCTCGAAATGAACAACTAGAGCGGCCTAGGGGAAAAGTGCGCATACTGTTGTAATCGGGCGAGTTTCTACTTTCAGAAGCTACAGAAATTTTGCGGATGGGTCAATCCGTTCGCGAGATATGGCAGTTTGGATGTAAGAAACGCTTGAGAAACTCAAAATTTTCGCAGTTCTGATGCTCGAAATGAATAACTGGGACGGCCTAGGGGAAAACTACACATACCGTTGTAATCGGGCGAGCTTCTACTTTCAGATGCAACAGAAATTTTGCGGACTGGTCGATCCGTTCGCGAGATGTGGCAGTTTGGAAGTAAGTAACGCTTGAGAAACTCAAAATTTTCGCAGTTCTGATTCTCGAAACGAATAACTAGAACGGCATAGGGGAAAACTACACCTACTGTTCTAATCGGGCGAGTTTCTACTTTCAGATGCAACAGAAATTTTGCGGATTGATCAATCCGTTCGCGAGTTATGGCAGTTTGGAGATAAGAAACGCTTGAGAAACTCAAAATTTTCGCACTTCTGATGCTCGAAACGAATAACTGGAACGGCCTAGGGGGAAACTACACCTACTCTTGTAATCGGGCGAGTTTCTACTTTCAGATGCAATAGAAATTTTGCGGATTGATCAATCCGTTCGCGAGATATGGCAGTTTGGAGATAAGAAACGCTTGAGAAACTCAAGATTTTCGCAGTTCTGATGCTCGAACCGAATAACTAGAACGGCCTAGGGGAAAAGTACGCATACCGATGTAATCGGGCGAGTTTCTACTTTCATAAGCAACAGAAATTTTGCGGATTGGTCGATCCGTTCGCGAGATATGGCAGTTTGGAAGTAAGAAACGCTTGAGAATCTCAAAATTTTCGCAGTTCTGATGCTTGAAACGATTGACTAGAACGGCCTACGGGAGGAGTACGCATACCGTTGTAATCGGGCGAGCTTCTACTTTCAGATGCAACAGAAACTATGCGGATTGGTCAATCCGTTCGCGAGATATGGCCGTTTGGATGTAAGAAACGCTTGAGAAACTCAAAATTTTCGCAGTTCTGATGCTCGAAACGAATAACTGGAACGGCCTAGGGGGAAACTACACATACCATTGTTATCGGGCGAGTTTCTACTTTCAGATGCAACAGAAACTTTGCGGATTGGTCAATCCGTTCGCGAGATGTGGCCGTTTGGAAGTAAGAAACGCTTGAGAAACTCAAAATTTTCGCAGTTCTGATGCTCGAAACGAGTAACAAGAACGGCCTAGGGGAAAAGTACGCATACCGTTTTAATCGGGCGAGTTTCTACTTTCAGATGCAATAGAAATTTTGCGGATTCGTCAATCCGTTCGCGAGATATGGCAGTTTGGAGGTAAGAAACGCTTGAGAAACTCAAAATTTTCGCCGTTCTGATGCTCGAAACGAATAACTAGAACGGCCTAGGGGAAAAGTACGCCTACCGTTTTAATCGGGCGAGTTTCTACTTTCAGATGCAACAGAAATTTTGCGGATTGATCAATCCGTTCGCGAGATATGGCAGTTTGGAGATAAGAAACGCTTGAGAAACTCAAAATTTTCGCCGTTCTGATGCTCGAAACGAACAACTAGAGCGGCCTAGGGGAAAAGTGCGCATACCGTTGTAATCGGGCGAGTTTCTACTTTCAGAAGCTACAGAAATTTTGCGGATTAGTCAATCCGTTCGCGAGATATGGCAGTTTGGAGGTAAGAAACGCTTGAGAAACACAAAATTTTCGCCGTTCTGATGCTCGAACCGAATAACTAGAACGGCCTAGGGGAAAAGTACGCATACCGATGTAATCGGGCGAGTTTCTACTTTCATAAGCAACAGAAATTTTGCGGACTGGTCGATCCGTTCGCGAGATGTGGCAGTTTGGAGGTAAGAAACGCTTGAGAAACTCAAAATTTTCGCAGCTCTGATGCTCGAAATGAATAACTGGGACGGCCTAGGGGAAAACTACACATACCGTTGTAATCGGGCGAGTTTCTACTTTCAGATGCAACAGAAATTTTGCGGATTGGTCAATCCGTTCGCGAGATGTGGCAGTTTGGATGTAAGAAATGCTTGAGAAACACAAAATTTTCGCAGTTCTGATTCTCGAAACGAATAACTAGAACGGCCTAGGGGAAAACTACACCTACTGTTGTAATCGGGCGAGTTTCTACTTTCAGATGCAATAGAAATTTTGCGGATTGATCAATCCGTTCGCGAGATATGGTAGTTTGGAGATAAGAAACGCTTGAGAAACTCAAAATTTTTGCAGTTCTGATGCTCGAAACGAATAACTGGAACGGCCTAGGGGGAAACTACGCATACCATTGTAATCGGGCGACTTTCTACTTTCAGATGCAACAGAAATTTTGCGGATTTGTCGATCCGTTCGCGAGATGTGGCAGTTTGGAAGTAAGAAACGCTTGACAAACTCAAAATTTTCGCAGTTCTGATGCTCGAAACGAATGACTAGAACGGCCTACGGGAGAAGTACGCATACCGTTGTAATCAGGCGAGTTTCTACATTCAGATGCAACAGAAATTATGCGGATTGGTCAATCCGTTCGCGAGATATGGCCGTTTGGATGTAAGAAACGTTTGAGAAACTCACAATTTTCGCAGTTCTGATGCTCGAAACGAATAACTAGAACGGCCTAGGGGAAAAGTGCGCATAACGTAGTAATCGGGCGAGTTTCTACTTTCAGAAGCTACAGAAATTTTGCGGATTGGTCAATCCGTTCGCGAGATTTGGCAGTTTGGAGATAAGAAACGCTTGAGAAACTGAACATTTTCGCAGTTCTGATGCTCGAAACGAATAACTGGAACGGCCTAGGGGGAAACTACACATACCATTGTTATCGGGCGAGTTTCTACTTTCAGATGCAACAGAAACTTTGCGGATTGGTCAATCCGTTCGCGAGATGTGGCCGTTTGGATGTAAGAAACGCTTGAGAAACTCAAAATTTTCGCTGTTCTGATGCGCGAAACGAATAACTAGCACGGCCTAGGGGAAGAGTACGCATACCGATGTAATCGGGCGAGTTTCTACTTTCAGATGCAACAGAAATTTTGCGGATTGGTCGATCCGTTCGCGAGATATGGCAGTTTGGAAGTAAGAAACGCTTGAGAAACTCAAAATTTTCGCAGTTCTGATGCTCGAAACGAGTAACTAGAACGGCCTAGGGGAAAAGTACGCATACCGTTTTAATCGGGCGAGTTTCTACTTTCAGATGCAATAGAAATTTTGCGGATTGGTCAATCCGTTCGCGAGATATGGCCGTTTGGATGTAAGAAACGCTTGAGAAACTCAAAATTTTCGCAGTTCTGATGCTCGAACCGAATAACTAGAACGGCCTAGGGGAAAAGTACGCATACCGATGTAATCGGGCGAGTTTCTACTTTCATATGCAACAGAAATTTTGCGGATTTGTCGATCCGTTCGCGAGATGTGGCAGTTTGGAAGTAAGAAACGCTTGACAATCTCAAAATTTTCGCTGTTCTGATGCTCGAAACGAATGACTAGAACGGCCTACGGGAGAAGTACGCATACCGTTGTAATCAGGCGAGTTTCTACTTTCAGATGCAACAGAAATTATGCGGATTGGTCAATCCGTTCGCGAGATATGGCCGTTTGGATGTAAGAAACGTTTGAGAAACTCACAATTTTCGCAGTTCTGATGCTCGAAACGAATAACTAGAACGGCCTAGGGGAAAAGTGCGCATAACGTTGTAATCGGGCGAGTTTCTACTTTCAGAAGCTACAGAAATTTTGCGGATTGGTCAATCCGTTCGCGAGATTTGGCGGTTTGGATGTAAGAAACGCTTGAGAAACTCAAAATTTTCGCAGTTCTGATGCTCGAAATGAATAACTGGAACGGCCTAGGGGAAAACTACACATACCGTTGTAATCGGGCGAGTTTCTACTATCAGATGCAAAAGAAATTTTGCGGATTGGTCGATCCGTTCGCGAGATATGGCAGTTTGGAAGTAAGAAACGCTTGAGAAACTCAGAATTTTCGCAGTTCTGATGCTCGAAACGAGTAACTAGAACGGCCTAGGGGAAAAGTACGCATACCGTTGTAATCAGGCTAGTTTCTACTTTCAGATGCAACAGAAATTTTGCGGATTGGTCAATCCGTTCGCGAGTTATGGCAGTTTGGAGATAAGAAACGCTTGAGAAACTCAAAATTTTCGCACTTCTGATGCTCGAAACGAATAACTGGAACGGCCTAGGGGGAAACTACACCTACTCTTGTAATCGGGCGAGTTTCTACTTTCAGATGCAATAGAAATTTTGCGGATTGATCAATCAGTTCGCGAGATATGGCAGTTTGGAGATAAGAAACGCTTGAGAAACTCAAGATTTTCGCAGTTCTGATGCTCGAACCGAATAACTAGAACGGCCTAGGGGAAAAGTACGCATACCGATGTAATCGGGCGAGTTTCTACTTTCATAAGCAACAGAAATTTTGCGGATTGGTCGATCCGTTCGCGAGATATGGCAGTTTGGAAGTAAGAAACGCTTGAGAATCTCAAAATTTTCGCAGTTCTGATGCTTGAAACGATTGACTAGAACGGCCTACGGGAGGAGTACGCATACCGTTGTAATCGGGCGAGCTTCTACTTTCAGATGCAACAGAAACTATGCGGATTGGTCGATCCGTTCGCGAGATATGGCCGTTTGGATGTAAGAAACGCTAGAGAAACTCAAAATTTTCGCAGTTCTGATGCTCGAAACGAATAACTGGAACGGCCTAGGGGGAAACTACGCATACCATTGTAATCGGGCGAGTTTCTACTTTCAGATGCAACAGAAATTTTACGGATTGGTCAATCCGTTCGTGAGATATGGCAGTTTGGACGTAAGAAACGCTTGAGAAACTCAAAATTATCGCAGTTCTGATGCTCGAAACGAATAACTAGCACGGCCTAGGGGAAAAGTACGCATACCGATGTAATCGGGCGAGTTTCTACTTTCAGATGCAACAGAAATTTTGCGGACTGGTCGATCCGTTCGCGAGATGTGGCAGTTTGGAAGTAAGTAACGCTTGAGAAACTCAAAATTTTCGCAGTTCTGATTCTCGAAACGAATAACTAGAACGGCATAGGGGAAAACTACACCTACTGTTGTAATCGGGCGAGTTTCTACTTTCAGATGCAACAGAAATTTTGCGGATTGATCAATCCGTTCGCGAGATATGGCAGTTTGGAGATAAGAAACGCTTGAGAAACTCAAAATTTTCGCAGTTCTGATGCTCGAAACGAATAACTAGAACGGCCTAGGGGAAAAGTGCGCATAACGTTGTAATCGGGCGAGTTTCTACTTTCAGAAGCTACAGAAATTTTGCGGATTGGTCAATCCGTTCGCGAGATTTGGCAGTTTGGAGATAAGAAACGCTTGAGAAACTCAAAATTTTCGCAGTTCTGATGCTCGAAACGAATAACTGGAACGGCCTAGGGGGAAACTACACATACCATTGTTATCGGGCGAGTTTCTACTTTCAGATGCAACAGAAACTTTGCGGATTGGTCAATCCGTTCGCGAGATGTGGCCGTTTGGAAGTAAGAAACGCTTGAGAAACTCAAAATTTTCGCTGTTCTGATGCGCGAAACGAATAACTAGCACGGCCTAGGGGAAGAGTACGCATACCGATGTAATCGGGCGAGTTTCTACTTTCAGATGCAACAGAAATTTTGCGGATTGGTCGATCCGTTCGCGAGATATGGCAGTTTGGAAGTAAGAAACGCTTGAGAAACTCAAAATTTTCGCAGTTCTGATGCTCGAAACGAGTAACTAGAACGGCCTAGGGGAAAAGTACGCATACCGTTTTAATCGGGCGAGTTTCTACTTTCAGATGCAATAGAAATTTTGCGGATTGGTCAATCCGTTCGCGAGATATGGCCGTTTGGATGTAAGAAACGCTTGAGAAACTCAAAATTTTCGCAGTTCTGATGCTCGAACCGAATAACTAGAACGGCCTAGGGGAAAAGTACGCATACCGATGTAATCGGGCGAGTTTCTACTTTCATATGCAACAGAAATTTTGCGGATTTGTCGATCCGTTCGCGAGATGTGGCAGTTTGGAAGTAAGAAACGCTTGACAATCTCAAAATTTTCGCAGTTCTGATGCTCGAAACGAATGACTAGAACGGCCTACGGGAGAAGTACGCATACCGTTGTAATCAGGCGAGTTTCTACTTTCAGATGCAACAGAAATTATGCGGATTGGTCAATCCGTTCGCGAGATATGGCCGTTTGGATGTAAGAAACGTTTGAGAAACTCACAATTTTCGCAGTTCTGATGCTCGAAACGAATAACTAGAACGGCCTAGGGGAAAAGTGCGCATAACGTTGTAATCGGGCGAGTTTCTACTTTCAGAAGCTACAGAAATTTTGCGGATTGGTCAATCCGTTCGCGAGATTTGGCGGTTTGGATGTAAGAAACGCTTGAGAAACTCAAAATTTTCGCAGTTCTGATGCTCGAAATGAATAACTGGAACGGCCTAGGGGAAAACTACACATACCGTTGTAATCGGGCGAGTTTCTACTATCAGATGCAAAAGAAATTTTGCGGATTGGTCGATCCGTTCGCGAGATATGGCAGTTTGGAAGTAAGAAACGCTTGAGAAACTCAGAATTTTCGCAGTTCTGATGCTCGAAACGAGTAACTAGAACGGCCTAGGGGAAAAGTACGCATACCGTTGTAATCAGGCTAGTTTCTACTTTCAGATGCAACAGAAATTTTGCGGATTGGTCAATCCGTTCGCGAGTTATGGCAGTTTGGACATAAGAAACGCTTGAGAAACTCAAAATTTTCGCACTTCTGATGCTCGAAACGAATAACTGGAACGGCCTAGGGGGAAACTACACCTACTCTTGTAATCGGGCGAGTTTCTACTTTCAGATGCAATAGAAATTTTGCGGATTGATCAATCAGTTCGCGAGATATGGCAGTTTGGAGATAAGAAACGCTTGAGAAACTCAAGATTTTCGCAGTTCTGATGCTCGAACCGAATAACTAGAACGGCCTAGGGGAAAAGTACGCATACCGATGTAATCGGGCGAGTTTCTACTTTCATAAGCAACAGAAATTTTGCGGATTGGTCGATCCGTTCGCGAGATATGGCAGTTTGGAAGTAAGAAACGCTTGAGAATCTCAAAATTTTCGCAGTTCTGATGCTTGAAACGAATGACTAGAACGGCCTACGGGAGGAGTACGCATACCGTTGTAATCGGGCGAGCTTCTACTTTCAGATGCAACAGAAACTATGCGGATTGGTCGATCCGTTCGCGAGATATGGCCGTTTGGATGTAAGAAACGCTAGAGAAACTCAAAATTTTCGCAGTTCTGATGCTCGAAACGAATAACTGGAACGGCCTAGGGGGAAACTACGCATACCATTGTAATCGGGCGAGTTTCTACTTTCCGATGCAACAGAAATTTTACGGATTGGTCAATCCGTTCGTGAGATATGGCAGTTTGGACGTAAGAAACGCTTGAGAAACTCAAAATTATCGCAGTTCTGATGCTCGAAACGAATAACTAGCACGGCCTAGGGGAAAAGTACGCATACCGATGTAATCGGGCGAGTTTCTACTTTCAGATGCAACAGAAATTTTGCGGACTGGTCGATCCGTTCGCGAGATGTGGCAGTTTGGAAGTAAGTAACGCTTGAGAAACTCAAAATTTTCGCAGTTCTGATTCTCGAAACGAATAACTAGAACGGCATAGGGGAAAACTACACCTACTGTTGTAATCGGGCGAGTTTCTACTTTCAGATGCAACAGAAATTTTGCGGATTGATCAATCCGTTCGCGAGATATGGCAGTTTGGAGATAAGAAACGCTTGAGAAACTCAAAATTTTCGCAGTTCTGATGCTCGAAACGAATAACTGGAACGGCCTAGGGGGAAACTACACATACCATTGTTATCGGGCGAGTTTCTACTTTCAGATGCAACAGAAACTTTGCGGATTGGTCAATCCGTTCGCGAGATGTGGCCGTTTGGAAGTAAGAAACGCTTGAGAAACTCAAAATTTTCGCAGTTCTGATGCACGAAACGAATAACTAGAACGGCCTAGGGGAAAAGTACGCCTACCGTTTTAATCGGGCGAGTTTCTACTTTCAGATGCAACAGAAATTTTGCGGATTGGTCAATCCGTTCGCGAGGTATGGCAGTTTGGAGGTAAGAAACGCTTGAGAAACTCAAAATTTGCGCAGTTGTGATGCTCGAAACGAATAACTAGAACGGCCTAGGGGAAAAGTGCGCATACCGTTGTAATCAGGCGAGTTTCTACTTTCAGAAGCTACAGAAATTTTGCGGATTGGTCAATCCGTTCGCGAGATATGGCAGTTTGGATGTAAGAAACGCTTGAGGAACTCAAAATTTTCGCAGTTCTGATGCTCGAAATGAACAACTAGAGCGGCCTAGGGGAAAAGTGCGCATACCGTTGTAATCGGGCGAGTTTCTACTTTCAGAAGCTACAGAAATTTTGCGGATTGGTCAATCCGTTCGCGAGATATGGCAGTTTGGAGGTAAGAAACGCTTGAGAAACACAAAATTTTCGCCGTTCTGATGCTCGAAACGAATAACTAGAACGGCCTAGGGGAAAAGTACGCATACAGTTGTAATCGGCCGACTTTCTACTTTCAGAAGCAACAGAAATTTTGCGGATTGGTCAATCCGTCCGCGAGATATGGCAGTTTGGAGGTAAGAAACGCTTGAGAAACTCAAAATTTTCGCAGCTCTGATGCTCGAAATGAATAACTGGGACGGCCTAGGGGAAAACTACACATACCGTTGTAATCGGGCGAGTTTCTACTTTCAGATGCAACAGAAATTTTGCGGATTGGTCAATCCGTTCGCGAGATATGGCAGTTTGTAGGTAAGAAACGCTTGAGAAACTCAAAATTTTCGCAGTTCTGATGCTCGAAACGAATAACTAGGGCGGCCTAGGGGAAAAGTACGCATACCGTTGTAATCGGGCGAGTTTCTGCTTTCAGATGCATCAGAAATTTTGCGGATTGGTCAATCCGTTCACGAGATATGGCAGTTTGGAGGTAAGCAACGCTTGAGAAACTCAAAATTTTCGCAGTTCTGTTGCTCGACACGAATAACTAGAACGGCCTAGGGGAAAAGTACGCATTCAGTTGTAATCGGGCGAGTTTCTACTTTCAGATGCAACAGAAATTTTGCGGATTGGTCAATCCGTTCGCGAGATATGGCAGTTTGGAGGTAAGAAACGCTTGAGAAACTCAAAATTTTCGCAGTTCTGATGTTCGACAAGCATAACTAGAACGGCCTAGGGGAAAACTACACCTACTGTTGTAATCGGGCGAGTTTCTACTTTCAGATGCAATAGAAATTTTGCGGATTGATCAATCCGTTCGCGAGATATGGTAGTTTGGAGATAAGAAACGCTTGAGAAACTCAAAATTTTCGCAGTTCTGATGCTCGAAACGAATAACTGGAACGGCCTAGGGGGAAACTACGCATACCATTGTAATCGGGCGAGTTTCTACTTTCAGATGCAACAGAAATTTTGCGGATTGGTCAATCCGTTCGTGAGATATGGCAGTTTGGAGGTAAGAAACGCTTGAGAAACTCAAAATTATCGCAGTTCTGATGCTCGAAACGAATAACTGGAACGGCCTAGGGGCAAACTACGCATACCATTGCAATCGGGCGAGTTCCTACTTTCAGATGCAACAAAAATTTTGCGGATTGGTCAATCCGTTCGCGAGATATGGCCGTTTGGATGTAAGAAACGCTTGAGAAACTCAAAATTATCGCAGTTCTGATGCTCGAAACGAATACCTGGAACGGCCTAGGGGTAACTACACATACCATTGTAATCGGGCGCGTTTCTACTTTCAGATGCAACAGAAATTTTGCGGATTGGTCGATCCGTTCGCGAGATATGGCAGTTTGGTGGTAAGAAACGCTTGAGAAACTCAAAATTTTCGCAGTTCTGATGCTCGAAACGAATAACTAGAACGGCCTAGGGGAAAAGTGCGCATACCGTTGTAATCGGGCGAGTTCCTACTTTCAGATGCAACAGAAATTTTGCGGATTGGTCAATCCGTTCACGAGATATGGCAGTTTGGAGGTAAGAGACGCTTGAGAAACTCAAAATTATCGCAGTGCTGATGCTCGAAACGAATAACTGGAACGGCCTAGGGGGAAACTACACATACCATTCTAATCGGGCGAGTTTCTACTTTCAGATGCAACAGAGATTTTGCGGATTGGTCAATCCGTTCGCGAGAAGTGGCCGTTAGGAAGTAAGAAACGCTTGAGAAAACTCAAAATTTTCGCTGTTCTGGTGCGCGAAACGAATAACTAGCACGGCCTAGGGGAAAAGTACGCACACCGATGTAATCGGGCGAGTTTCTACTTTCAGATGCAAGAGAAATTTTGTGGATTGGTCAATCCGTTCGCGAGGTATGGCAGTTTGGAGGTAGGAAACGCTTGAATAACTCAAAATTTGCGCAGTTGTGATGCTCGAAACGAATAACTAGAACGGCCTAGGGGAAAAGTGCGCATACCGTTGTCATCGGGCGAGTTTCTACTTTCAGAAGCTACAGAAATTTTGCGGATTGGTCAATCCGTTCGCGAGATATGGCAGTTTGGAGGTAAGAAACGCTTGAGGAACTCAAAATTTTCGCAGTTCTGATGCTCGAAATGAACAACTAGAGCGGCCTAGGGGAAAAGTGCGCATACCGTTGTAATCGGGCGAGTTTCTACTTTCAGAAGCTACAGAAATTTTGCGGGTGGGTCAATCCGTTCGTGAGATATGGCAGTTTGGAGGTAAGAAACGCTTGAGAAACTCAAAATTTTGGCAGTTCTGATGCTCGAAACGAATAACTGGAACGGCCTAGGGGGAAACTACACATACCATTGTTATCGGGCGAGTTTCTACTTTCAGATGCAACAGAAACTTTGCGGATTGGTCAATCCGTTCGCGAGATGTGGCCGTTTGGAAGTAAGAAACGCTTGAGAAACTCAAAATTTTCGCTGTTCTGATGCGCGAAACGAATAACTAGCACGGCCTAGGGGAAAAGTACGCATACCGATGTAATCGGGCGAGTTTCTACTTTCAGATGCAACAGAAATTTTGCGTATTGGTCGATCCGTTCGCGAGATATGGCAGTTTGGAAGTAAGAAACGCTTGAGAAACTCAAAATTTTCGCAGTTCTGATGCTCGAAACGAGTAACTAGAACGGCCTAGGGGAAAAGTACGCATACCGTTTTAATCGGGCGAGTTTCTACTTTCAGATGCAATAGAAATTTTGCGGATTGGTCAATCCGTTCGCGAGATATGGCAGTTTGGAGGTAAGAAACGCTTGAGAAACTCAAAATTTTCGCCGTTCTGATGCTCGAAACGAATAACTAGAACGGCCTAGGGGAAAAGTACGCCTACCGTTTTAATCGGGCGAGTTTCTACTTTCAGATGCAACAGAAATTTTGCGGATTGGTCAATCCGTTCGCGAGATATGGCAGTTTGTAGGTAAGAAACGCTTGAGAAACTCAAAATTTTCGCAGTTCTGATGCTCGAAACGAATAACTAGGGCGGCCTAGGGGAAAAGTACGCATACCGTTGTAATCGGGCGAGTTTCTGCTTTCAGATGCATCAGAAATTTTGCGGATTGGTCAATCCGTTCACGAGATGTGGCAGTTTGTAGGTAAGAAACGCTTGAGAAACTCAAAATTTTCGCAGTTCTGATGCTCGAAACGAATAACTAGAACGGCCTAGGGGAAAAGTACGCATACCGTTGTAATCGGGCGAGTTTCTACTTTCGGATGCAACAGAAATTTTGCGGATTGGTCAATCCGTTCGCGAGATATGGCAGTTTGGAGGTAAGCAACGCTTGAGAAACTCAAAATTTTCGCAGTTCTGTTGCTCGACACGAATAACTAGAACGGCCTAGGGGAAAAGTACGCATCCAGTTGTAATCGGGCGAGTTTCTACTTTCAGATGCAACAGAAATTTTGCGAATTGGTCAATCCGTTCGCGAGATATGGCAATTTGGAGGTAAGAAACGCTTGAGAAACTCAAAATTTTCGCAGTTCTGATGTTCGACAAGCATAACCAGAACGGCCTAGGGGAAAACTACACCTACTGTTGTAATCGGGCGAGTTTCTACTTTCAGATGCAATAGAAATTTTGCGGATTGATCAATCCGTTCGCGAGATATGGTAGTTTGGAGATAAGAAACGCTTGAGAAACTCAAAATTTTCGCAGTTCTGATGCTCGAAACGAATAACTGGAACGGCCTAGGGGGAAACTACGCATACCATTGTAATCGGGCGAGTTTCTACTTTCAGATGCAACAGAAATTTTGCGGATTGGTCAATCCGTTCGTGAGATATGGCAGTTTGGAGGTAAGAAACGCTTGAGAAACTCAAAATTATCGCAGTTCTGATGCTCGAAACGAATAACTGGAACGGCCTAGGGGCAAACTACGCATACCATTGCAATCGGGCGAGTTCCTACTTTCAGATGCAACAAAAATTTTGCGGATTGGTCAATCCGTTCGGGAGATATGGCCGTTTGGATGTAAGAAACGCTTGAGAAACTCAAAATTATCGCAGTTCTGATGCTCGAAACGAATACCTGGAACGGCCTAGGGGTAACTACACATACCATTGTAATCGGGCGCGTTTCTACTTTCAGATGCAACAGAAATTTTGCGGATTGGTCGATCCGTTCGCGAGATATGGCAGTTTGGTGGTAAGAAACGCTTGAGAAACTCAAAATTATCGCAGTGCTGATGCTCGAAACGAATAACTGGAACGGCCTAGGGGGAAACTACACATACCATTGTAATCGGGCGAGTTTCTACTTTCAGATGCAACAGAGATTTTGCGGATTGGTCAATCCGTTCGCGAGATATGGCAGTTTGGAGGTAAGAAACGCTTGAGGAACTCAAAATTTTCGCAGTTCTGATGCTCGAAATGAACAACTAGAGCGGCCTAGGGGAAAAGTGCGCATACCGTTGTAATCGGGCGAGTTTCTACTTTCAGAAGCTACAGAAATTTTGCGGATGGGTCAATCCGTTCGCGAGATATGGCAGTTTGGAGGTAAGAAACGCTTGAGAAACTCAAAATTTTCGCAGTTCTGATGCTCGAAATGAATAACTGGGACGGCCTAGGGGAAAACCACACGTACCGTTGTAATCGGGCGAGTTTCTACTTTCAGATGCAACAGAAATTTTGCGGACTGGTCGATCCGTTCGCGATATGTGGCAGTTTGAAAGTAAGTAACGCTTGAGAAACTCAAAATTTTCGCAGTTCTGATTCTCGAAACGAATAACTAGAACGGCATAGGGGAAAACTACACCTACTGTTGTAATCGGGCGAGTTTCTACTTTCAGATGCAACAGAAATTTTGCGGATTGATCAATCCGTTCGCGAGATATGGCTGTTTGGAGATAAGAAACGCTTGAGAAACTCAAAATTTTCGCAGTTCTGATGCTCGAAACGAATAACTGGAACGGCCTAGGGGGAAACTACACATACCATTGTTATTGGGCGGGTTTCTACTTTCAGATGCAACAGAAACTTTGCGGATTGGTCAATCCGTTCGCGAGATGTGGCCGTTTGGAAGTAAGAAACGCTTGAGAAACTCAAAATTTTCGCTGTTCTGATGCGCGAAACGAATAACTAGCACGGCCTAGGGGAAAAGTACGCATACCGATGTAATCGGGCGAGTTTCTACCTTCAGATGCAACAGAAATTTTGCGGATTGGTCAATCCGTTCGCGAGATATGGCAGTTTGGAAGTAAGAAACGCTTGAGAAACTCAAAATTTTCGCAGTTCTGATGCTCGAAACGAATAACTAGAACGGCCTAGGGGAAAAGTACGCATACCGTTGTAATCGGGCGAGTTTCTACTTTCAGATGCAACAGAAATTTTGCGGATTGGTCAATCCGTTCGCGAGATATGGCAGTTTGTAGGTAAGAAACGCTTGAGAAACTCAAAATTTTCGCAGTTCTGATGCTCGAAACGAATAACTAGGGCGGCCTAGGGGAAAAGTACGCATACCATTGTAATCGGGCGAGTTTCTACTTTCAGATGCAACAGAGATTTTGCGGATTGGTCAATCCGTTCGCGAGATATGGCAGTTTGGAGGTAAGAAACGCTTGAGGAACTCAAAATTTTCGCAGTTCTGATGCTCGAAATGAACAACTAGAGCGGCCTAGGGGAAAAGTGCGCATACCGTTGTAATCGGGCGAGTTTCTACTTTCAGAAGCTACAGAAATTTTGCGGATGGGTCAATCCGTTCGCGAGATATGGCAGTTTGGAGGTAAGAAACGCTTGAGAAACTCAAAATTTTCGCAGTTCTGATGCTCGAAATGAATAACTGGGACGGCCTAGGGGAAAACCACACGTACCGTTGTAATCGGGCGAGTTTCTACTTTCAGATGCAACAGAAATTTTGCGGACTGGTCGATCCGTTCGCGATATGTGGCAGTTTGGAAGTAAGTAACGCTTGAGAAACTCAAAATTTTCGCAGTTCTGATTCTCGAAACGAATAACTAGAACGGCATAGGGGAAAACTACACCTACTGTTGTAATCGGGCGAGTTTCTACTTTCAGATGCAACAGAAATTTTGCGGATTGATCAATCCGTTCGCGAGATATGGCTGTTTGGAGATAAGAAACGCTTGAGAAACTCAAAATTTTCGCAGTTCTGATGCTCGAAACGAATAACTGGAACGGCCTAGGGGGAAACTACACATACCATTGTTATCGGGCGGGTTTCTACTTTCAGATGCAACAGAAACTTTGCGGATTGGTCAATCCGTTCGCGAGATGTGGCCGTTTGGAAGTAAGAAACGCTTGAGAAACTCAAAATTTTCGCTGTTCTGATGCGCGAAACGAATAACTAGCACGGCCTAGGGGAAAAGTACGCATACCGATGTAATCGGGCGAGTTTCTACCTTCAGATGCAACAGAAATTTTGCGGATTGGTCAATCCGTTCGCGAGATATGGCAGTTTGGAAGTAAGAAACGCTTGAGAAACTCAAAATTTTCGCAGTTCTGATGCTCGAAACGAATAACTAGAACGGCCTAGGGGAAAAGTACGCATACCGTTGTAATCGGGCGAGTTTCTACTTTCAGATGCAACAGAAATTTTGCGGATTGGTCAATCCGTTCGCGAGATATGGCAGTTTGTAGGTAAGAAACGCTTGAGAAACTCAAAATTTTCGCAGTTCTGATGCTCGAAACGAATAACTAGGGCGGCCTAGGGGAAAAGTACGCATACCGTTGTAATCGGGCGAGTTTCTGCTTTCAGATGCATCAGAAATTTTGCGGATTGGTCAATCCGTTCACGAGATGTGGCAGTTTGTAGGTAAGAAACGATTGAGAAACTCAAAATTTTCGCAGTTCTGATGCTCGAAACGAATAACTAGAACGGCCTAGGGGAAAAGTACGCATACCGTTTTAATCGGGCGAGTTTCTACTTTCAGATGCAACAGAAATTTTGCGGATTGGTCAATCCGTTCACGAGATGTGGCAGTTTGTAGGTAAGAAACGATTGAGAAACTCAAAATTTTCGCAGTTCTGATGCTCGAAACGAATAACTAGAACGGCCTAGGGGAAAAGTACGCATACCGTTGTAATCGGGCGAGTTTCTACTTTCAGAAGCTACAGACATTTTGCGGATGGGTCAATCCGTTCGCGAGATATGGCAGTTTGGAGGTAAGAAACGCTTGAGAAACTCAAAATTTTCGCAGTTCTGATGCACGAAATGAATAACTGGGACGGCCTAGGGGAAAACCACACATACCGTTGTAATCGGGCGAGTTTCTACTTTCAGATGCAACAGAAATTTTGCGGACTGGTCGATCCGTTCGCGAGATGTGGCAGTTTGGAAGTAAGTAACGCTTGAGAAACTCAAAATTTTCGCAGTTCTGATTCTCGAAACGAATAACTAGAACGGCATAGGGGAAAACTACACCTACTGTTGTAATCGGGCGAGTTTCTACTTTCAGATGCAACAGAAATTTTGCGGATTGATCAATCCGTTCGCGAGATATGGCTGTTTGGAGATAAGAAACGCTTGAGAAACTCAAAATTTTCGCAGTTCTGATGCTCGAAACGAATAACTGGAACGGCCTAGGGGGAAACTACACATACCATTGTTATCGGGCGGGTTTCTACTTTCAGATGCAACAGAAACTTTGCGGATTGATCAATCCGTTCGCGAGATGTGGCCGTTTGGAAGTAAGAAACGCTTGAGAAACTCAAAATTTTCGCTGTTCTGATGCGCGAAACGAATAACTAGCACGGCCTAGGGGAAAAGTGCGCATACCGATGTAATCGGGCGAGTTTCTACCTTCAGATGCAACAGAAATTTTGCGGATTGGTCAATCCGTTCGCGAGATATGGCAGTTTGGAAGTAAGAAACGCTTGAGAAACTCAAAATTTTCGCAGTTCTGATGCTCGAAACGAATAACTAGAACGGCCTAGGGGAAAAGTACGCATACCGTTGTAATCGGGCGAGTTTCTACTTTCAGATGCAACAGAAATTTTGCGGATTGGTCAATCCGTTCGCGAGATATGGCAGTTTGTAGGTAAGAAACGCTTGAGAAACTCAAAATTTTTGCAGTTCTGATGCTCGAAACGAATAACTGGAACGGCCTAGGGGGAAACTACACATACGATTGTAATCGGGCGAGTTTCTACTTTCAGAAGCTACAGAAATTTTGCGGATGGGTCAATCCGTTCGCGAGATATGGCAGTTTGGAGGTAAGAAACGCTTGAGAAACTCAAAATTTTCGCAGTTCTGATGCTCGAAATGAATAACTGGGACGGCCTAGGGGAAAACCACACATACCGTTGTAATCGGGCGAGTTTCTACTTTCAGATGCAACAGAAATTTTGCGGACTGGTCGATCCGTTCGCGAGATATGGCTGTTTGGAGATAAGAAACGCTTGAGAAACTCAAAATTTTCGCAGTTCTGATGCTCGAAACGAATAACTAGGGCGGCCTAGGGGAAAAGTACGCATACCGTTGTAATCGGGCGAGTTTCTGCTTTCAGATGCATCAGAAATTTTGCGGATTGGTCAATCCGTTCACGAGATGTGGCAGTTTGTAGGTAAGAAACGATTGAGAAACTCAAAATTTTCGCAGTTCTGATGCTCGAAACGAATAACTAGAACGGCCTAGGGGAAAAGTACGCATACCGTTTTAATCGGGCGAGTTTCTACTTTCAGATGCAACAGAAATTTTGCGGATTGGTCAATCCGTTCACGAGATGTGGCAGTTTGTAGGTAAGAAACGATTGAGAAACTCAAAATTTTCGCAGTTCTGATGCTCGAAACGAATAACTAGAACGGCCTAGGGGAAAAGTACGCATACCGTTGTAATCGGGCGAGTTTCTACTTTCAGAAGCTACAGACATTTTGCGGATGGGTCAATCCGTTCGCGAGATATGGCAGTTTGGAGGTAAGAAACGCTTGAGAAACTCAAAATTTTCGCAGTTCTGATGCACGAAATGAATAACTGGGACGGCCTAGGGGAAAACCACACATACCGTTGTAATCGGGCGAGTTTCTACTTTCAGATGCAACAGAAATTTTGCGGACTGGTCGATCCGTTCGCGAGATGTGGCAGTTTGGAAGTAAGTAACGCTTGAGAAACTCAAAATTTTCGCAGTTCTGATTCTCGAAACGAATAACTAGAACGGCATAGGGGAAAACTACACCTACTGTTGTAATCGGGCGAGTTTCTACTTTCAGATGCAACAGAAATTTTGCGGATTGATCAATCCGTTCGCGAGATATGGCTGTTTGGAGATAAGAAACGCTTGAGAAACTCAAAATTTTCGCAGTTCTGATGCTCGAAACGAATAACTGGAACGGCCTAGGGGGAAACTACACATACCATTGTTATCGGGCGGGTTTCTACTTTCAGATGCAACAGAAACTTTGCGGATTGATCAATCCGTTCGCGAGATGTGGCCGTTTGGAAGTAAGAAACGCTTGAGAAACTCAAAATTTTCGCTGTTCTGATGCGCGAAACGAATAACTAGCACGGCCTAGGGGAAAAGTGCGCATACCGATGTAATCGGGCGAGTTTCTACCTTCAGATGCAACAGAAATTTTGCGGATTGGTCAATCCGTTCGCGAGATATGGCAGTTTGGAAGTAAGAAACGCTTGAGAAACTCAAAATTTTCGCAGTTCTGATGCTCGAAACGAATAACTAGAACGGCCTAGGGGAAAAGTACGCATACCGTTGTAATCGGGCGAGTTTCTACTTTCAGATGCAACAGAAATTTTGCGGATTGGTCAATCCGTTCGCGAGATATGGCAGTTTGTAGGTAAGAAACGCTTGAGAAACTCAAAATTTTTGCAGTTCTGATGCTCGAAACGAATAACTGGAACGGCCTAGGGGGAAACTACACATACGATTGTAATCGGGCGAGTTTCTACTTTCAGAAGCTACAGAAATTTTGCGGATGGGTCAATCCGTTCGCGAGATATGGCAGTTTGGAGGTAAGAAACGCTTGAGAAACTCAAAATTTTCGCAGTTCTGATGCTCGAAATGAATAACTGGGACGGCCTAGGGGAAAACCACACATACCGTTGTAATCGGGCGAGTTTCTACTTTCAGATGCAACAGAAATTTTGCGGACTGGTCGATCCGTTCGCGAGATATGGCTGTTTGGAGATAAGAAACGCTTGAGAAACTCAAAATTTTCGCAGTTCTGATGCTCGAAACGAATAACTGGAACGGCCTAGGGGGAAACTACACATACCATTGTTATCGGGCGGGTTTCTACTTTCAGATGCAACAGAAACTTTGCGGATTGATCAATCCGTTCGCGAGATGTGGCCGTTTGGAAGTAAGAAACGCTTGAGAAACTCAAAATTTTCGCTGTTCTGATGCGCGAAACGAATAACTAGCACGGCCTAGGGGAAAAGTACGCATACCGATGTAATCGGGCGAGTTTCTACCTTCAGATGCAACAGAAATTTTGCGGATTGGTCAATCCGTTCGCGAGATATGGCAGTTTGGAAGTAAGAAACGCTTGAGAAACTCAAAATTTTCGCAGTTCTGATGCTCGAAACGAATAACTAGAACGGCCTAGGGGAAAAGTACGCATACCGTTGTAATCGGGCGAGTTTCTACTTTCAGATGCAACATAAATTTTGCGGATTGGTCAATCCGTTCGCGAGATATGGCAGTTTGTAGGTAAGAAACGCTTGAGAAACTCAAAATTTTTGCAGTTCTGATGCTCGAAACGAATAACTGGAACGGCCTAGGGGGAAACTACACATACGATTGTAATCGGGCGAGTTTCTACTTTCAGAAGCTACAGAAATTTTGCGGATGGGTCAATCCGTTCGCGAGATATGGCAGTTTGGAGGTAAGAAACGCTTGAGAAACTCAAAATTTTCGCAGTTCTGATGCTCGAAATGAATAACTGGGACGGCCTAGGGGAAAACCACATATACCGTTGTAATCGGGCGAGTTTCTACTTTCAGATGCAACAGAAATTTTGCGGACTGGTCGATCCGTTCGCGAGATGTGGCAGTTTGGAAGTAAGTAACGCTTGAGAAACTCAAAATTTTCGCAGTTCTGATGCTCGAAACGAATAACTGGAACGGCCTAGGGGGAAACTACACATACCATTGTTATCGGGCGGGTTTCTACTTTCAGATGCAACAGAAACTTTGCGGATTGATCAATCCGTTCGCGAGATGTGGCCGTTTGGAAGTAAGAAACGCTTGAGAAACTCAAAATTTTCGCTGTTCTGATGCGCGAAACGAATAACTAGCACGGCCTAGGGGAAAAGTACGCATACCGATGTAATCGGGCGAGTTTCTACCTTCAGATGCAACAGAAATTTTGCGGATTGGTCAATCCGTTCGCGAGATATGGCAGTTTGGAAGTAAGAAACGCTTGAGAAACTCAAAATTTTCGCAGTTCTGATGCTCGAAACGAATAACTAGAACGGCCTAGGGGAAAAGTACGCATACCGTTGTAATCGGGCGAGTTTCTACTTTCAGATGCAACAGAAATTTTGCGGATTGGTCAATCCGTTCGCGAGATATGGCAGTTTGTAGGTAAGAAACGCTTGAGAAACTCAAAATTTTTGCAGTTCTGATGCTCGAAACGAATAACTGGAACGGCCTAGGGGGAAACTACACATACGATTGTAATCGGGCGAGTTTCTACATTCAGAAGCTACAGAAATTTTGCGGATGGGTCAATCCGTTCGCGAGATATGGCAGTTTGGAGGTAAGAAACGCTTGAGAAACTCAAAATTTTCGCAGTTCTGATGCTCGAAATGAATAACTGGGACGGCCTAGGGGAAAACCACACATACCGTTGTAATCGGGCGAGTTTCTACTTTCAGATGCAACAGAAATTTTGCGGACTGGTCGATCCGTTCGCGAGATGTGGCAGTTTGGAAGTAAGTAACGCTTGAGAAACTCAAAATATTCGCAGTTCTGATTCTCGAAACGAATAACTAGAACGGCATAGGGGAAAACTACACCTACTGTTGTAATCGGGCGAGTTTCTACTTTCAGATGCAACAGAAATTTTGCGGATTGATCAATCCGTTCGCGAGATATGGCTGTTTGGAGATAAGAAACGCTTGAGAAACTCAAAATTTTCGCAGTTCTGATGCTCGAAACGAATAACTGGAACGGCCTAGGGGGAAACTACACATACCATTGTTATCGGGCGGGTTTCTGCTTTCAGATGCAACAGAAACTTTGCGGATTGGTCAATCCGTTCGCGAGATGTGGCCGTTTGGAAGTAAGAAACGCTTGAGAAACTCAAAATTTTCGCTGTTCTGATGCGCGAAACGAATAACTAGCACGGCCTAGGGGAAAAGTACGCATACCGATGTAATCGGGCGAGTTTCTACCTTCAGATGCAACAGAAATTTTGCGGATTGGTCAATCCGTTCGCGAGATATGGCAGTTTGGAAGTAAGAAACGCTTGAGAAACTCAAAATTTTCGCAGTTCTGATGCTCGAAACGAATAACTAGAACGGCCTAGGGGAAAAGTACGCATACCGTTGTAATCGGGCGAGTTTCTACTTTCAGATGCAACAGAAATTTTGCGGATTGGTCAATCCGTTCGCGAGATATGGCAGTTTGTAGGTAAGAAACGCTTGAGAAACTCAAAATTTTCGCAGTTCTGATGCTCGAAACGAATAACTAGGGCGGCCTAGGGGAAAAGTACGCATCCAGTTGTAATCGGGCGAGTTTCTACTTTCAGATGCAACAGAAATTTTGCGGATTGGTCAATCCGTTCGCGAGATATGGCAGTTTGGAGGTAAGAAACGCTTGAGAAACTCAAAATTTTCGCAGTTCTGATGTTCGACAAGCATAACTAGAACGGCCTAGGGGAAAACTACACCTACTGTTGTAATCGGGCGAGTTTCTACTTTCAGATGCAATAGAAATTTTGCGGATTGATCAATCCGTTCGCGAGATATGGTAGTTTGGAGATAAGAAACGCTTGAGAAACTCAAAATTTTCGCAGTTCTGATGCTCGAAACGAATAACTGGAACGGCCTAGGGGGAAACTACGCATACCATTGTAATCGGGCGAGTTTCTACTTTCAGATGCAACAGAAATTTTGCGGATTAGTCAATCCGTTCGTGAGATATGGCAGTTTGGAGGTAAGAAACGCTTGAGAAACTCAAAATTATCGCAGTTCTGATGCTCGAAACGAATAACTGGAACGGCCTAGGGGCAAACTACGCATACCATTGCAATCGGGCGAGTTCCTACTTTCAGATGCAACAGAAATTTTGCGGACTGGTCGATCCGTTCGCGAGATGTGGCAGTTTGGAAGTAAGTAACGCTTGAGAAACTCAAAATATTCGCAGTTCTGATTCTCGAAACGAATAACTAGAACGGCATAGGGGAAAACTACACCTACTGTTGTAATCGGGCGAGTTTCTACTTTCAGATGCAACAGAAATTTTGCGGATTGATCAATCCGTTCGCGAGATATGGCTGTTTGGAGATAAGAAACGCTTGAGAAACTCAAAATTTTCGCAGTTCTGATGCTCGAAACGAATAACTGGAACGGCCTAGGGGAAAAGTACGCATACCGATGTAATCGGGCGAGTTTCTACCTTCAGATGCAACAGAAATTTTGCGGATTGGTCAATCCGTTCGCGAGATATGGCAGTTTGGAAGTAAGAAACGCTTGAGAAACTCAAAATTTTCGCAGTTCTGATGCTCGAAACGAATAACTAGAACGGCCTAGGGGAAAAGTACGCATACCGTTGTAATCGGGCGAGTTTCTACTTTCAGATGCAACAGAAATTTTGCGGATTGGTCAATCCGTTCGCGAGATATGGCAGTTTGTAGGTAAGAAACGCTTGAGAAACTCAAAATTTTCGCAGTTCTGATGCTCGAAACGAATAACTAGGGCGGCCTAGGGGAAAAGTACGCATCCAGTTGTAATCGGGCGAGTTTCTACTTTCAGATGCAACAGAAATTTTGCGGATTGGTCAATCCGTTCGCGAGATATGGCAGTTTGGAGGTAAGAAACGCTTGAGAAACTCAAAATTTTCGCAGTTCTGATGTTCGACAAGCATAACTAGAACGGCCTAGGGGAAAACTACACCTACTGTTGTAATCGGGCGAGTTTCTACTTTCAGATGCAATAGAAATTTTGCGGATTGATCAATCCGTTCGCGAGATATGGTAGTTTGGAGATAAGAAACGCTTGAGAAACTCAAAATTTTCGCAGTTCTGATGCTCGAAACGAATAACTGGAACGGCCTAGGGGGAAACTACGCATACCAATGTAATCGGGCGAGTTTCTACTTTCAGATGCAACAGAAATTTTGCGGATTAGTCAATCCGTTCGTGAGATATGGCAGTTTGGAGGTAAGAAACGCTTGAGAAACTCAAAATTATCGCAGTTCTGATGCTCGAAACGAATAACTGGAACGGCCTAGGGGCAAACTACGCATACCATTGCAATCGGGCGAGTTCCTACTTTCAGATGCAACAAAAATTTTGCGGATTGGTCAATCCGTTCGCGAGATATGGCCGTTTGGATGTAAGAAACGCTTGAGAAACTCAAAATTATCGCAGTTCTGATGCTCGAAACGAATACCTGGAACGGCCTAGGGGTAACTACACATACCATTGTAATCGGGCGCGTTTCTACTTTCAGATGCAACAGAAATTTTGCGGATTGGTCGATCCGTTCGCGAGATATGGCAGTTTGGTGGTAAGAAACGCTTGAGAAACTCAAAATTTTCGCAGTTCTGATGCTCGAAACGAATAACTAGAACGGCCTAGGGGAAAAGTGCGCATACCGTTGCAATCGGGCGAGTTCCTACTTTCAGATGCAACAGAAATTTTGCGGATTGGTCAATCCGTTCGCGAGATATGGCAGTTTGGAGGTAAGAGACGCTTGAGAAACTCAAAATTATCGCAGTGCTGAAGCTCGAAACGAATAACTGGAACGGCCTAGGGGGAAACTACACATACCATTGTAATCGGGCGAGTTTCTACTTTCAGATGCAACAGAGATTTTGCGGATTGGTCAATCCGTTCGCGAGAAGTGGCCGTTAGGAAGTAAGAAACGCTTGAGAAAACTCAAAATTTTCGCTGTTCTGGTGCGCGAAACGAATAACTAGCACGGCCTAGGGGAAAAGTACGCACACCGATGTAATCGGGCGAGTTTCTACTTTCAGATGCAAGAGAAATTTTGTGGATTGGTCAATCCGTTCGCGAGGTATGGCAGTTTGGAGGTAAGAAACGCTTGAAAAACTCAAAATTTGCGCAGTTGTGATGCTCGAAACGAATAACTAGAACGGCCTAGGGGAAAAGTGCGCATACCGTTGTCATCGGGCGAGTATCTACTTTCAGAAGCTACAGAAATTTTGCGGATTGGTCAATCCGTTCGCGAGATATGGCAGTTTGGAGGTAAGAAACGCTTGAGGAACTCAAAATTTTCGCAGTTCTGATGCTCGAAATGAACAACTAGAGCGGCCTAGGGGAAAAGTGCGCATACCGTTGTAATCGGGCGAGTTTCTACTTTCAGAAGCTACAGAAATTTTGCGGATGGGTCAATCCGTTCGCGAGATATGGCAGTTTGGAGGTAAGAAACGCTTGAGAAACTCAAAATTTTCGCAGTTCTGATGCTCGAAATGAATAACTGGGACGGCCTAGGGGAAAACCACACATACCGTTGTAATCGGGCGAGTTTCTACTTTCAGATGCAACAGAAATTTTGCGGACTGGTCGATCCGTTCGCGAGATGTGGCAGTTTGGAAGTAAGTAACGCTTGAGAAACTCAAAATTTTCGCAGTTCTGATTCTCGAAACGAATAACTAGAACGGCATAGGGGAAAACTACACCTACTGTTGTAATCGGGCGAGTTTCTACTTTCAGATTCAACAGAAATTTTGCGGATTGATCAATCCGTTCGCGAGATATGGCTGTTTGGAGATAAGAAACGCTTGAGAAACTCAAAATTTTCGCAGTTCTGATGCTCGAAACGAATAACTGGAACGGCCTAGGGGGAAACTACACATACCATTGTTATCGGGCGGGTTTCTACTTTCAGATGCAACAGAAACTTTGCGGATTGGTCAATCCGTTCGCGAGATGTGGCCGTTTGGAAGTAAGAAACGCTTGAGAAACTCAAAATTTTCGCTGTTCTGATGCGCGAAACGAATAACTAGCACGGCCTAGGGGAAAAGTACGCATACCGATGTAATCGGGCGAGTTTCTACCTTCAGATGCAACAGAAATTTTGCGGATTGGTCAATCCGTTCGCGAGATATGGCAGTTTGGAAGTAAGAAACCCTTGAGAAACTCAAAATTTTCGCAGTTCTGATGCTCGAAACGAATAACTAGAACGGCCTAGGGGAAAAGTACGCATACCGTTGTAATCGGGCGAGTTTCTACTTTCAGATGCAACAGAAATTTTGCGGATTGGTCAATCCGTTCGCGAGATATGGCAGTTTGTAGGTAAGAAACGCTTGAGAAACTCAAAATTTTCGCAGTTCTGATGCTCGAAACGAATAACTAGGGCGGCCTAGGGGAAAAGTACGCATACCGTTGTAATCGGGCGAGTTTCTGCTTTCAGATGCATCAGAAATTTTGCGGATTGGTCAATCCGTTCACGAGATGTGGCAGTTTGTAGGTAAGAAACGATTGAGAAACTCAAAATTTTCGCAGTTCTGATGCTCGAAACGAATAACTAGAACGGCCTAGGGGAAAAGTACGCATACCGTTGTAATCGGGCGAGCTTCTACTTTCAGATGCAACAGAAATTTTGCGGATTGGTCTATCCGTTCGCGAGATATGGCAGTTTGGAGGTAAGCAACGCTTGAGAAACTCAAAATTTTCGCAGTTCTGTTGCTCGACACGAATAACTAGAACGGCCTAGGGCAAAAGTACGCATCCAGTTGTAATCGGGCGAGTTTCTACTTTCAGATGCAACAGAAATTTTGCGGATTGGTCAATCCGTTCGCGAGATATGGCAGTTTGGAGGTAAGAAACGCTTGAGAAACTCAAAATTTTCGCAGTTTTGATGTTCGACAAGCATAACTAGAACGGCCTAGGGGAAAACTACACCTACTGTTGTAATCGGGCGAGTTTCTACTTTCAGATGCAATAGAAATTTTGCGGATTGATCAATCCGTTCGCGAGATATGGCAGTTTGGAGATAAGAAACGCTTGAGAAACTCAAAATTTTTGCAGTTCTGATGCTCGAAACGAATAACTGGAACGGCCTAGGGGGAAACTACACATACGATTGTAATCGGGCGAGTTTCTACTTTCAGATGCAACAGAAATTTTGCGGATTGGTCAATCCGTTCGCGAGATGTGGCAGTTTGGAAGTAAGAAACGCTTGAGAAACTCAAAATTTTCGCAGTTCTGATTCTCGAAACGAATAACTAGAACGGCCTAGGGGAAAACTACACATACTGTTGTAATCGGGCGAGTTTCTACTTTCAGATGCAACAGAAATTTTGCGGATTGATCAATCCGATCGCGAGATATGGCAGTTTGGAGATAAGAAACGCTTGAGAAACTCAAAATTTTCGCAGTTCTGATGCTCGAAACGAATAACTGGAACGGCCTAGGGGGAAACTACACATACCATTGTAATCGGGCGAGTTTCTACTTTCAGATGCAACAGAAACTTTGCGGATTGGTCAATCCGTTCGCGAGATGTGGCCGTTTGGACGTAAGAAACGCTTGAGAAACTCAAAATTTTCGCTGTTCTGATGCGCGAAGCGAATAACTAGCGCGGCCTAGGGGAAAAGTACGCACACCGATATAATCGGGCGAGTTTCTACTTTCAGATGCAACAGAAATTTTGCGGATTGGTCAATCCGTTCGAGAGATATGGCAGTTTGGATGTAAGAAACGCTTGAGAAACTCAAAATTTTCGCCGTTCTGATGCTCGAAACGAATAACTAGAACGGCCTAGGGGAAAAGTACGCATACCGTTTTAATCGGGCGAGTTTCTACTTTCAGATGCAACAGAAATTTTGCGGATTGGTCAATCCGTTCGCGAGATATGGCAGTTTTGAGATAAGAAACGCTTGAGAAACTCAAAATTTTCGCAGTTCTGATGCTCGAAACGAATAACTGGAACGGCCTAGGGGGAAACTACACATGCCATTGTAATCGGGCGAGTTTCTACTTTCAGATGCAACAGAAACTTTGCGGATTGGTCAATCCGTTCGCGAGATGTGGCCGTTTGGAAGTAAGAAACGCTTGAGAAACTCAAAATTTTCGCTGTTCTGATGCGCGAACCGAATAACTAGCACGGCCTAGGGGAAAAGTACGCATACCGATATAATCGGGCGAGTTTCTACTTTCAGATGCAACAGAAATTTTGCGGATTGGTCAATCCGTTCGAGAGATATGGCAGTTTGGATGTAAGAAACGCTTGAGAAACTCAAAATTTTCGCCGTTCTGATGCCCGAAACGAATAACTAGCACGGCCTAGGGGAAAAGTACGCATACTGTTGTAATCGGGCGAGTTTCTACTTTCAGATGCAACAGAAATTTTGCGGATTGGTCAATCCGTTCGCGAGATGTGGCAGTTTGGAAGTAAGAAACGCTTGAGAAACTCAAAATTTTCGCAATTCTGATTCTCGAAACGAATAACTAGAACGGCCTAGGGGAAAACTACACATACTGTTGTAATCGGGCGAGTTTCTACTTTCAGATGCAACAGAAATTTTGCGGATTGATCAATCCGATCGCGAGATATGGCAGTTTGGAGATAAGAAACGCTTGAGAAACTCAAAATTTTCGCAGTTCTGATGCTCGAAACGAATAACTGGAACGGCCTAGGGGGAAACTACACATACCATTGTAATCGGGCGAGTTTCTACTTTCAGATGCAACAGAAACTTTGCGGATTGGTCAATCCGTTCGCGAGATGTGGCCGTTTGGAGGTAAGAAACGCTTGAGAAACTCAAAATTTTCGCTGTTCTGATGCGCGAAACGAATAACTAGCACGGCCTAGGGGAAAAGTACGCATACCGATATAATCGGGCGAGTTTCTACTTTCAGATGCAACAGAAATTTTGCGGATTGGTCAATCCGTTCGAGAGATATGGCAGTTTGGAAGTAAGAAACGCTTGAGAAACTCAAAATTTTCGCCGTTCTGGTGCTCGAAACGAATAACTAGAACGGCCTAGGGGAAAAGTACGCATACCGTTTTAATCGGGCGAGTTTCTACTTTCAGATGCAACAGAAATTTTGCGGATTGGTCAATCCGTTCGCGAGATATGGCAGTTTGGTGATAAGAAACGCTTGAGAAACTCAAAATTTTCGCAGTTCTGATGCTCGAAACGAATAACTGGAACTGCCTAGGGGGAAACTACACATACCATTGTAATCGGGCGAGTTTCTACTTTCAGATGCAACAGAAACTTTGCGGATTGGTCAATCCGTTCGCGAGATGTGGCCGTTTGGAAGTAAGAAACGCTTGAGAAACTCAAAATTTTCGCTGTTCTGATGCGCGAAACGAATAACTAGCACGGCCTAGGGGAAAAGTACGCATACCGATATAATCGGGCGAGTTTCTACTTTCAGATGCAACAGAAATTTTGCGGATTGGTCAATCCGTTCGAGAGATATGGCAGTTTGGAAGTAAGAAACGCTTGAGAAACTCAAAATTTTCGCCGTTCTGATGCGCGAAACGAATAACTAGCACGGCCTAGGGGAAGAGTACGCATACCGATGTAATCGGGCGAGTTTCTACTTTCAGAAGCTACAGAAATTTTGCGGATTGGTCAATCCGTTCGCGAGATATGGCAGTTTGGAGGTAAGAAACGCTTGAGAAACACAAAATTTTCGCCGTTCTGATGCTCGAAACGAATAACTAGAACGGCCTAGGGGAAAAGTACGCATACAGTTGTAATCGGCCGACTTTCTACTTTCAGAAGCAACAGAAATTTTGCGGATTGGTCAATCCGTCCGCGAGATATGGCAGTTTGGAGGTAAGAAACGCTTGAGAAACTCAAAATTTTCGCAGTTCTGATGCTCGAAATGAATAACTGGGACGGCCTAGGGGAAAACTACACATACCGTTGTAATCGGGCGAGTTTCTACTTTCAGATGCAACAGAAATTTTGCGGACTGGTCGATCCGTTCGCGAGATGTGGCCGTTTGGAAGTAAGAAACGCTTGAGAAACTCAAAATTTTCGCTGTTCTGATGCGCGAAACGAATAACTAGCACGGCCTAGGGGAAAAGTACGCATACCGATGTAATCGGGCGAGTTTCTACTTTGAGATGCAACAGAAACTTTGCGGATTGGTCAATCCGTTCGCGAGATGTGGCAGTTTGGATGTAAGAAATGCTTGAGAAACACAAAATTTTCGCAGTTCTGATTCTCGAAACGAATAACTAGAACGGCCTAGGGGAAAACTACACCTACTGTTGTAATCGGGCGAGTTTCTACTTTCAGATGCAATAGAAATTTTGCGGATTGATCAATCCGTTCGCGAGATATGGCAGTTTGGAGATAAGAAACGCTTGAGAAACTCAAAATTTTCGCAGTTCTGATGCTCGAAACGAATAACTGGAACGGCCTAGGGGGAAACTACACATACAATTGTAATCGGGCGAGTTTCTACTTTCAGATGCAACAGAAATTTTGCGGATTGGTCAATCCGTTCGCGAGATGTGGCAGTTTGGAAGTAAGAAACGCTTGAGAAACTCAAAATTTTCGCAGTTCTGATTCTCGAAACGAATAACTAGAACGGCCTAGGGGAAAACTACACATACTGTTGTAATCGGGCGAGTTTCTACTTTCAGATGCAACAGAAATTTTGCGGATTGATCAATCCGATCGCGAGATATGGCAGTTTGGAGGTAAGAAACGCTTGAGAAACACAAAATTTTCGCCGTTCTGATGCTCGAAACGAATAACTAGAACGGCCTAGGGGAAAAGTACGCATACAGTTGTAATCGGCCGACTTTCTACTTTCAGAAGCAACAGAAATTTTGCGGATTGGTCAATCCGTCCGCGAGATATGGCAGTTTGGAGGTAAGAAACGCTTGAGAAACTCAAAATTTTCGCAGTTCTGATGCTCGAAATGAATAACTGGGACGGCCTAGGGGAAAACTACACATACCGTTGTAATCGGGCGAGTTTCTACTTTCAGATGCAACAGAAATTTTGCGGACTGGTCGATCCGTTCGCGAGATGTGGCCGTTTGGAAGTAAGAAACGCTTGAGAAACTCAAAATTTTCGCTGTTCTGATGCGCGAAACGAATAACTAGCACGGCCTAGGGGAAAAGTACGCATACCGATGTAATCGGGCGAGTTTCTACTTTGAGATGCAACAGAAACTTTGCGGATTGGTCAATCCGTTCGCGAGATGTGGCAATTTGGATGTAAGAAATGCTTGAGAAACACAAAGTTTTCGCAGTTCTGATTCTCGAAACGAATAACTAGAACGGCCTAGGGGAAAACTACACCTACTGTTGTAATCGGGCGAGTTTCTACTTTCAGATGCAATAGAAATTTTGCGGATTGATCAATCCGTTCGCGAGATATGGCAGTTTGGAGATAAGAAACGCTTGAGAAACTCAAAATTTTCGCAGTTCTGATGCTCGAAACGAATAACTAGAACGGCCTAGGGGAAAAGTACGCATACAGTTGTAATCGGCCGACTTTCTACTTTCAGAAGCAACAGAAATTTTGCGGATTGGTCAATCCGTCCGCGAGATATGGCAGTTTGGAGGTAAGAAACGCTTGAGAAACTCAAAATTTTCGCAGTTCTGATGCTCGAAATGAATAACTGGGACGGCCTAGGGGAAAACTACACATACCGTTGTAATCGGGCGAGTTTCTACTTTCAGATGCAACAGAAATTTTGCGGACTGGTCGATCCGTTCGCGAGATGTGGCCGTTTGGAAGTAAGAAACGCTTGAGAAACTCAAAATTTTCGCTGTTCTGATGCGCGAAACGAATAACTAGCACGGCCTAGGGGAAAAGTACGCATACCGATGTAATCGGGCGAGTTTCTACTTTGAGATGCAACAGAAACTTTGCGGATTGGTCAATCCGTTCGCGAGATGTGGCAATTTGGATGTAAGAAATGCTTGAGAAACACAAAGTTTTCGCAGTTCTGATTCTCGAAACGAATAACTAGAACGGCCTAGGGGAAAACTACACCTACTGTTGTAATCGGGCGAGTTTCTACTTTCAGATGCAATAGAAATTTTGCGGATTGATCAATCCGTTCGCGAGATATGGCAGTTTGGAGATAAGAAACGCTTGAGAAACTCAAAATTTTCGCAGTTCTGATGCTCGAAACGAATAACTAGCACGGCCTAGGGGAAAAGTACGCATACCGATGCAATCGGGCGAGTTTCTGCTTTCAGACGCAACAGAAATTTTGCGGATTGGTCGATCCGTTCGCGAGATATGGCAGTTTGGAAGTAAGAAACGATTGAGAAACTCAAAATTTTCGCAGTTCTGATTCTCGAAACGAATAACTAGAACGGCCTAGGGGAAAAGTACGCATACCGTTTTAATCGGGCGAGTTTCTACTTTCAGATGCAACAGAAATTTTGCGGATTGGTCATTCCGTTCGCGAGATATGGCAGTTTTGAGATAAGAAACGCTTGAGAAACTCAAAATTTTCGCAGTTCTGATGCTCGAAACGAATAACTGGAACGGCCTAGGGGGAAACTACACATGCCATTGTAATCGGGCGAGTTTCTACTTTCAGATGCAACAGAAACTTTGCGGATTGGTCAATCCGTTCGCGAGATGTGGCCGTTTGGAAGTAAGAAACGCTTGAGAAACTCAAAATTGTCGCTGTTCTGATGCGCGAAACGAATAACTAGCACGGCCTAGGGGAAAAGTACGCATACCGATATAATCGGGCGAGTTTCTACTTTCAGATGCAACAGAAATTTTGCGGATTGGTCAATCCGTTCGAGAGATATGGCAGTTTGGAAGTAAGAAACGCTTGAGAAACTCAAAATTTTCGCCGTTCTGATGCGCGAAACGAATAACTAGCACGGCCTAGGGGAAAAGTACGCATACCGATGCAATCGGGCGAGTTTCTGCTTTCAGACGCAACAGAAATTTTGCGGATTGGTCGATCCGTTCGCGAGATATGGCAGTTTGGAAGTAAGAAACGATTGAGAAACTCAAAATTTTCGCAGTTCTGATGCTCGAAACGAGTAACTAGAACGGCCTAGGGGAAAAGTACGCATACCGTTTTAATCGGGCGAGCTTCTACTTTCAGATGCAACAGAAACTTTGCGGATTGGTCAATCCGTTCGCGAGATGTGGCAGTTTGGAAGTAGGAAACGCTTGAGAAACTCAAAATTTTCGCAGTTCTGATTCTCGAAACGAATAGCTAGAACGGCCTAGGGGAAAAGTACGCATACCGTTTTAATCGGGCGAGTTTCTACTTTCAGATGCAACAGAAATTTTGCGGATTGGTCAATCCGTTCGCGAGATATGGCAGTTTGGAGATAAGAAACGCTTGAGAAACTCAAAATTTTCGCAGTTCTGATGCTCGAAACGAATAACTGGAACGGCCTAGGGGGAAACTACACATACCATTGTAATCGGGCGAGTTTCTACTTTCAGATGCAACAGAAACTTTGCGGATTGGTCAATCCGTTCGCGAGATGTGGCCGTTTGGAAGTAAGAAACGCTTGAGAAACTCAAAATTTTCGCTGTTCTGATGCGCGAAACGAATAACTAGCACGGCCTAGGGGAAAGGTACGCATACCGATATAATCGGGCGAGTTTCTACTTTCAGATGCAACAGAAATTTTGCGGATTGGTCAATCCGTTCGAGAGATATGGCAGTTTGGAAGTAAGAAACGCTTGAGAAACTCAAAATTTTCGCCGTTCTGATGCGCGAAACGAATAACTAGCACGGCCTAGGGGAAAAGTACACATACCGATGTAATCGGGCGAGTTTCTACTTTCAGATGCAACAGAAATTTTGCGGATTGGTCGATCCGTTCGCGAGATATGGCAGTTTGGAAGTAAGAAACGCTTGAGAAACTCAAAATTTTCGCAGTTCTGATGCTCGAAACGAGTAACTAGAACGGCCTAGGGGAAAAGTACGCATTCCGTTGTAATCGGGCGAGTTTCTACTTTCAGATGCAACAGAAACTTTGCGGATTGGTCAATCCGTTCGCGAGATATGGCCGTTTGGATGTAAGGAACGCTTGAGAAACTCAAAATTTTCGAAGTTCTGATGCTCGAAACGAATAACTAGAACGGCCTAGGGGAAAAGTACGCATACCGTTGTAATCGGGCGAGTTTCTACTTTCAGATGCAACAGAAATTTTGCGGACTGGTCGATCCGTTCGCGAGATGTGGCCGTTTGGATGTAAGAAACGCTTGAGAAACTCAAAATTTTCGCTGTTCTGATGCGCGAAACGAATAACTAGCACGGCCTAGGGGAAAAGTACGCATACCGATGTAATCGGGCGAGTTTCTACTTTCAGATGCAACAGAAATTTTGCGGATTGGTCAATCCGTTCGAGAGATATGGCAGTTTGGACGTAAGAAACGCTTGAGAAACTCAAAATTTTCGCAGTTCTGATGCTCGAAACGAATAACTAGAACGGCTTAGGGGAAGAGTGCGCATACCGATGTAATCGGGCGAGTTCCTACTTTCAGATGCAACAGAAATTTTGCGGATTGGTCGATCCGTTCGCGAGATATGGCAGTTTGGAAGTAAGAAACGCTTGAGAAACTCAAAATTTTCGCAGTTCTGATGCTCGAAACGAATAACTAGAACGGCCTAGGGGAAAAGTACGCATACCGTTGTAATCGGGCGAGTTTCTACGATTAGATGCAACAGAAATTTTGCGGATTGGTCAATCCGTTCGCGAGATATGGCAGTTTGTAGGTAAGAAACGCTTGAGAAACTCAAAATTTTCGCAGTTCTGATGCTCGAAACGAATAACTAGAACGGCTTAGGGGAAGAGTGCGCATACCGATGTAATCGGGCGAGTTCCTACTTTCAGATGCAACAGAAATTTTGCGGATTGGTCGATCCGTTCGCGAGATATGGCAGTTTGGAAGTAAGAAACGCTTGAGAAACTCAAAATTTTCGCAGTTCTGATGCTCGAAACGAATAACTAGAACGGCCTAGGGGAAAAGTACGCATACCGTTGTAATCGGGCGAGTTTCTACGATTAGATGCAACAGAAATTTTGCGGATTGGTCAATCCGTTCGCGAGATATGGCAGTTTGTAGGTAAGAAACGCTTGAGAAACTCAAAATTTTCGCAGTTCTGATGCTCGAAACGAATAACTAGGGCGGCCTAGGGGAAAAGTACGCAGACCGTTGTAATCGGGCGAGTTTCTGCTTTCAGATGCATCAGAAATTTTGCGGATTGGTCAATCCGTTCACGAGATGTGGCAGTTTGTAGGTAAGAAACGATTGAGAAACTCAAAATTTTCGCAGTTCTGATGCTCGAAACGAATAACTAGAACGGTCTATGGGAAAAGTCGGCAACCCGTTGAAATCGGGCGAGTTTCTACCTTCAGATGCAACAGAAATTTTGCGGATTGGTCAATCCGTTCGCGAGATATGGCAGTTTGGAAGTAGGAAACGCTTGAGAAACTCAAAATTTTCGCAGTTCTGATGCTCGAAACGAGTAACTAGAACGGCCTAGGGGAAAAGTACGCATACCGTTGTAATCGGGCGAGTTTCTACCTTCAGATGCAACAGAAATTTTGCGGATTGGTCAATCCGTTCGCGAGATATGGCAGTTTGGAAGTAAGAAACGCTTGAGAAACTCAAAATTTTCGCAGTTCTGATGCTCGAAACGAATAACTAGAACGGCCTAGGGGAAAAGTACGCATACCGTTGTAATCGGGCGAGTTTCTACTTTTAGATGCAACAGAAATTTTGCGGATTGGTCAATCCGTTCGCGAGATATGGCAGTTTGTAGGTAAGAAACGCTTGAGAAACTCAAAATTTTCGCAGTTCTGATGCTCGAAACGAATAACTAGGGCGGCCTAGGGGAAAAGTACGCAGACCGTTGTAATCGGGCGAGTTTCTGCTTTCAGATGCATCAGAAATTTTGCGGATTGGTCAATCCGTTCACGAGATGTGGCAGTTTGTAGGTAAGAAACGATTGAGAAACTCAAAGTTTTCGCAGTTCTGATGCTCGAAACGAATAACTAGAACGGTCTAGGGGAAAAGTACGCAAACCGTTGTAATCGGGCGAGTTTCTACCTTCAGATGCAACAGAAATTTTGCGGATTGGTCAATCCGTTCGCGAGATATGGCAGTTTGGAAGTAAGAAACGCTTGAGAAACTCAAAATTTTCGCAGTTCTGATGCTCGAAACGAATAACTAGAACGGCCTAGGGGAAAAGTACGCATACCGTTGTAATCGGGCGAGTTTCTACTTTCAGATGCAACAGAAATTTTGCGGACTGGTCGATCCGTTCGCGAGATATGGCAGCTTGGAGGTAAGCAACGCTTGAGAAACTCAAAATTTTCGCAGTTCTGTTGCTCGACACGAATAACTAGAACGGCCTAGGGGAAAAGTACGCATCCAGTTGTAATCGGGCGAGTTTCTACTTTCAGATGCAACAGAAATTTTGCGGATTGGTCAATCCGTTCGCGAGATATGGCAGTTTGGAGGTAAGAAACGCTTGAGAAACTCAAAATTTTCGCAGTTCTGATGCTCGAAACGAATAACTAGGGCGGCCTAGGGGAAAAGTACGCAGACCGTTGTAATCGGGCGAGTTTCTGCTTTCAGATGCAACAGAAATTTTGCGGATTGGTCAATCCGTTCGCGAGATATGGCAGTTTGGAAGTAAGAAACGCTTGAGAAACTCAAAATTTTCGCAGTTCTGATGCTCGAAACGAATAACTAGAACGGCCTAGCGGAAAAGTACGCATACCGTTGTAATCGGGCGAGTTTCTACTTTCAGATGCAACAGAAATTTTGAGGATTGGTCAATCCGTTCGCGAGATATGGCAGCTTGGAGGTAAGCAACGCTTGAGAAACTCAAAATTTTCGCAGTTCTGTTGCTCGACACGAATAACTAGAACGGCCTAGGGGAAAAGTACGCATCCAGTTGTAATCGGGCGAGTTTCTACTTTCAGATGCAACAGAAATTTTGCGGATTGGTCAATCCGTTCGCGAGATGTGGCAGTTTGGAAGTATGAAACGCTTGAGAAACTCAAAATTTTCCCAGTTCTGATGCTCGAAACGAATAACTAGAACGGCCTAGGGGAAAAGTACGCATACCGTTGTAATCGGGCGAGTTTCTACTTTCAGATGCAACAGAAATTTTGCGGATTGGTCAATCCGTTCGCGAGATATGGCAGTTTGTAGGTAAGAAACGCTTGAGAAACTCAAAATTTTCGCAGTTGTGATGCTCGAAACGAATAACTAGGGCGGCCTAGGGGAAAAGTACGCATACCGTTGTAATCGAACGAGTTTCTGCTTTCAGATGCATCAGAAATTTTGCGGATTGGTCAATCCGTTCGCGAGATGTGGCAGTTTGTAGGTAAGAAACGATTGAGAAACTCAAAATTTTCGCAGTTCTGATGCTCGAAACGAATAACTAGAATGGTCTAGGGGAAAAGTACGCAAACCGTTGCAATCGGGCGAGTTTCTACCTTCAGATGCAACAGAAATTTTGCGGATTGGTCAATCCGTTCGCGAGATATGGCAGTTTGGAAGTAAGAAACGCTTGAGAAACTCAAAATTTTCGCAGTTCTGATGCTCGAAACGAATAACTAGGACGGCCTAGGGGAAAAGTACGCATACCGTTGTAATCGGGCCAGTTTCTACCTTCAGATGCAACAGAAATTTTGCGGATTGGTCAATCCGTTCACTAGATGTGGCAGTTTGTAGGTAAGAAACGATTGAGAAACTCAAAATTTTCGCAGTTCTGATGCTCGAAACGAATAACTAGAACGGTCTATGGGAAAAGTACGCAAACCGTTGTAATCGGGCGAGTTTCTACCTTCAGATGCAACAGAAATTTTGCGGATTGGTCAATCCGTTCGCGAGATATGGCAGTTTGGAAGTAAGAAACGCTTGAGAAACTCAAAATTTTCGCAGTTCTGATGCTCGAAACGAGTAACTGGAACGGCCTAGGGGGAAACTACGCATACCATTGTAATCGGGCGAGTTTCTACTTTCAGATGCAACAGAAATTTTGCGGACTGGTCGATCCGTTCGCGAGATATGGCAGTTTGGAGGTAAGAAACGCTTGGGAAACTCAAAATTTTCGCAGTTCTGATGCTCGAAACGAATAACTAGAACGGCCTAGGGGAAAAGTACGCATACCGTTGTAATCGGGCGAGTTTCTACCTTCAGATGCAACAGAAATTTTGCGGATTGGTCAATCCATTCGCGAGATATGGCAGTTTGGAGGTAAGAAACGCTTGAGAAACTCAAAATTTTCACAGTTCTGATGCTCGAAACGAATAACCAGAACGGCCTAGAGGAAAAGTACGCATACAGTTGTAATCGAGCGAGTTTCTGCTTTCAGATGCAACAGAAATTTTGCGGATTGGTCAATCCGTTCGCGAGATATGGCAGTTTGTAGGTAAGAAACGCTTGAGAAAATCAAAATTTTCGCAGTTCTGATGCTCGAAACGAATAACTAGAACGGCCTAGGGGAAAAGTACGCATACCGTTGTAATCGGGCGAGTTTCTACTTTCAGATGCAACAGAAATTTTGCGGATTGGTCAATCCGTTCGCGAGATATGGCAGCTTGGAGGTAAGCAACGCTTGAGAAACTCAAAATTTTCGCAGTTCTGTTGCTCGACACGAATAACTAGAACGGCCTAGGGGAAAAGTACGCATCCAGTTGTAATCGGGCGAGTTTCTACGTTCAGATGCAACAGAAATTTTGCGGATTGGTCAATCCGTTCGCGAGATATGGCAGTTTGGAGGTAAGAAACGCTTGAGAAACTCAAAATTTTCGCAGTTCTGATGTTCGACAAGCATAACTAGAACGGCCTAGGGGAAAAGTACGCACACCGTTGTAATCGGGCGAGTTTCTACTTTTAGATGCAACAGAAATTTTGCGGATTGGTCAATCCGTTCGCGAGATATGGCAGTTTGTAGGTAAGAAACGCTTGAGAAACTCAAAATTTTCGCAGTTCTGATGCTCGAAACGAATAACTAGGGCGGCCTAGGGGAAAAGTACGCAGACCGTTGTAATCGGGCGAGTTTCTGCTTTCAGATGCATCAGAAATTTTGCGGATTGGTCAATCCGTTCACGAGATGTGGCAGTTTGTAGGTAAGAAACGATTGAGAAACTCAAAATTTTCGCAGTTCTGATGCTCGAAACGAATAACTAGAACGGTCTAGGGGAAAAGTACGCAAACCGTTGTAATCGGGCGAGTTTCTACCTTCAGATGCAACAGAAATTTTGCGGATTGGTCAATCCGTTCGCGAGATATGGCAGTTTGGAAGTAAGAAGCGCTTGAGAAACTCAAAATTTTCGCAGTTCTGATGCTCGAAACGACTAACTAGAACGGCCTAGGGGAAAAGTACGCATCCAGTTGTAATCGGGCGAGTTTCTACTTTCAGATGCAACAGAAATTTTGCGGATTGGTCAATCCGTTCGCGAGATATGGCAGTTTGGAGGTAAGAAACGCTTGAGAAACTCAAAATTTTCGCAGTTCTGATGTTCGACAAGCATAACTAGAACGGCCTAGGGGAAAAGTACGCATACCGTTGTAATCGGGCGAGTTTCTACTTTCAGATGCAACAGAAATTTTGCGGATTGGTCAATCCGTTCGCGAGATATGGCAGCTTGGAGGTAAGCAACGCTTGAGAAACTCAAAATTTTCGCAGTTCTGTTGCTCGACACGAATAACTAGAACGGCCTAGGGGAAAAGTACGCATCCAGTTGTAATCGGGCGAGTTTCTACTTTCAGATGCAACAGAAATTTTGCGGATTGGTCAATTCGTTCGCGAGATATGGCAGTTTGGAGGTAAGAAACGCTTGAGAAACTCAAAATTTTCGCAGTTCTGATGTTCGACAAGCATAACTAGAACGGCCTAGGGGAAAAGTACGCATACCGTTGTAATCGGGCGAGTTTCAACTTTCAGATGCAACAGAAATTTTGCGGATTGGTCAATCCGTTCGCGAGATATGGCAGTTTGGAGGTAAGAAACGCTTGAGAAACTCAAAATTTTCGCAGTTCTCATGCTCGAAACGAATAACTACAACGGACTAGGGGAAAAGTACGCATAGTGTTGTAATCGGGCGAGTTTCTACTTTCAGATGCAACAGAAATTTTGCGGATTGGTCAATCCGTTCGCGAGATATGGCAGTTTGGAGGTAAGAAACGCTTGAGAAACTCAAAATTTTCGCAGTTCTGATGCTCGAAACGAATAACTAGAACGGCCTAGGGGAAAAGTACGCATACCGTTGTAATCGGGCGAGTTTCTACCTTCAGATGCAACAGAAATTTTGCGGATTGGTCAATCCGTTCGCGAGATATGGCAGTTTGGAAGTAAGAAACGCTTGAGAAACTCAAAATTTTCGCAGTTCTGATGCTCGAAACGAATAACTAAAACGGTCTATGGGAAAAGTACGCAAACCGTTGTAATCGGGCGAGTTTCTACTTTCAGATGCAACAGAAATTTTGCGGATTGGTCAATCCGTTCACGAGATGTGGCAGTTTGTAGGTAAGAAACGATTGAGAAACTCAAAATTTTCGCAGTTCTCATGCTCGAAACGAATAACTACAACGGACTAGGGGAAAAGTACGCATAGTGTTGTAATCGGGCGAGTTTCTACTTTCAGATGCAACAGAAATTTTGCGGATTGGTCAATCCGTTCGCGAGATATGGCAGTTTGTAGGTAAGAAACGCTTGAGAAACTCAAAATTTTCGCAGTTTTGATGCTCGAAACGAATAACTCGGGCGGCCTAGGGGAAAAGTACGCATACCGTTGTAATCGAACGAGTTTCTGCTTTCAGATGCATAAGAAATTTTGCGGATTGGTCAATCCGTTCGCGAGATGTGGCAGTTTGTAGGTAAGAAACGATTGAGAAACTCAAAATTTTCGCAGTTCTGATGCTCGAAACGAATAACTAGAACGGTCTAGGGGAAAAGTACGCAAACCGTTGTAATCGGGCGAGTTTCTACCTTCAGATGCAACAGAAATTTTGCGGATTGGTCAATCCGTTCGCGAGATATGGCAGTTTGGAAGTAAGAAACGCTTGAGAAACTCAAAATTTTCGCAGTTCTGATGCTCGAAACGAATAACTAGAACGGCCTAGGGGAAAAGTACGCATACCGTTGTAATCGGGCGAGTTTCTACCTTCAGATGCAACAGAAATTTTGCGGATTGGTCAATCCGTTCACGAGATGTGGCAGTTTGTAGGTAAGAAACGATTGAGAAACTCAAAATTTTCGCAGTTCTGATGCTCGAAGCGAATAACTAAAACGGTCTATGGGAAAAGTACGCAAACCGTTGTAATCGGGCGAGTTTCTACCTTCAGATGCAACAGAAATTTTGCGGATTGGTCAATCCGTTCGCGAGATATGGCAGTTTGGAAGTAAGAAACGCTTGAGAAACTCAAAATTTTCGCAGTTCTGATGCTCGAAACGAGTAACTGGAACGGCCTAGGGGGAAACTACGCATACCATTGTAATCGGGCGAGTTTCTACTTTCAGATGCAACAGAAATTTTGCGGACTGGTCGATCCGTTCGCGAGATATGGCAGTTTGGAGGTAAGAAACGCTTGGGAAACTCAAAATTTTCGCAGTTCTGATGCTCGAAACGAATAACTAGAACGGCCTAGGGGAAAAGTACGCATACCGTTGTAACCGGGCGAGTTTCTACCTTCAGATGCAACAGAAATTTTGCGGATTGGTCAATCCGTTCGCGAGATATGGCAGTTTGGAAGTAAGAAACGCTTGAGAAACTCAAAATTTTCGCAGTTCTGATGCTCGAAACGAATAACTAGAACGGCCTAGGGGAAAAGTACGCATACCGTTGTAATCGGGCGAGTTTCTACCTTCAGATGCAACAGAAATTTTGCGGATTGGTCAATCCGTTCGCGAGATATGGCAGTTTGGAAGTAAGAAACGCTTGAGAAACTCAAAATTTTCGCAGTTCTGATGCTCGAAACGAATAACTAGAACGGCCTAGGGGAAAAGTACGCATACCGTTGTAATCGGGCGAGTTTCTACTTTCAGATGCAACAGAAATTTTGCGGATTGGTCAATCCGTTCGCGAGATATGGCAGCTTGGATGTAAGCAACGCTTGAGAAACTCAAAATTTTCGCAGTTCTGTTGCTCGACACGAATAACTAGAACGGCCTAGGGGAAAAGTACGCATCCAGTTGTAATCGGGCGAGTTTCTACTTTCAGATGCGACAGAAATTTTGCGGATTGGTCAATCCGTTCGCGAGATATGGCAGTTTGGAGGTAAGAAACGCTTGAGAAACTCAAAATTTTCGCAGTTCTGATGTTCGACAAGCATAACTAGAACGGCCTAGGGGAAAAGTACGCATACCGTTGTAATCGGGCGAGTTTCTACTTTCAGATGCAACAGAAATTTTGCGGATTGGTCAATCCGTTCGCGAGATATGGCAGTTTGGAGGTAAGAAACGCTTGAGAAACTCAAAATTTTCGCAGTTCTCATGCTCGAAACGAATAACTACAACGGACTAGGGGAAAAGTACGCATAGTGTTGTAATCGGGCGAGTTTCTACTTTCAGATGCAACAGAAATTTTGCGGATTGGTCAATCCGTTCGCGAGATATGGCAGTTTGGAGGTAAGAAACGCTCGAGAAACTCAAAATTTTCGCAGTTCTCATGCTCGAAACGAATAACTACAACGGACTAGGGGAAAAGTACGCATAGTGTTGTAATCGGGCGAGTTTCTACTTTCAGATGCAACAGAAATTCTGCGGATTGGTCAATCCGTTCGCGAGATATGGCAGTTTGGAGGTAAGAAACGCTCGAGAAACTCAAAATTTTCGCAGTTCTGATGCTCGACAAGCATAACGAGAACGGCCTAGGGGAAAAGTACGTATACCGTTGTAATCGGGCGAGTTTCTACTTTCAGATGCAACAGAAATTTTGCGGATTGGTCAATCAGTTCGCGAGATGTGGCAGTTTGGAAGTAAGAAACGCTTGAGAAACTCAAAATTTTCGCAGTTCTGATGCTCGAAACGAATAACTAGAACGGCCTAGGGGAAAAGTACGCATACCGTTGTAATCGGGCGAGTTTCTACTTTCAGATGCAACAGAAATTTTGCGGATTGGTCAATCCGTTCGCGAGATATGGCAGTTTGTAGGTAAGAAACGCTTGAGAAACTCAAAATTTTCGCAGTTCTGATGCTCGAAACGAATAACTAGGGCGGCCTAGGGGAAAAGTACGCATACCGTTGTAATCGGGCGAGTTTCTGCTTTCAGATGCATCAGAAATTTTGCGGATTGGTCAATCCGTTCGCGAGATGTGGCAGTTTGTAGGTAAGAAACGCTTGAGAAACTCAAAATTTTCGCAGTTCTGATGCTCGAAACGTATAACTAGAACGGCCTAGGGGAAAAGTACGCACACCGTTGTAATCGGGCGAGTTTCTACCTTCAGATGCAACAGAAATTTTGCGGATTGGTCAATCCGTACGCGAGATATGGCAGTTTGGAAGTAAGAAACGCTTGAGAAACTCAAAATTTTCGCAGTTCTGATGCTCGAAACGAATAACTAGGGCGGCCTAGGGGAAAAGTACGCATACCGTTCTAATCGGGCGAGTTTCTGCTTTCAGATGCATCAGAAATTTTGCGGATTGGTCAATCCGTTCGCGAGATGTGGCAGTTTGTAGGTAAGAAACGCTTGAGAAACTCAAAATTTTCGCAGTTCTGATGCTCGAAACGAATAACTAGAACGGCCTAGGGGAAAAGTACGCACACCGTTGTAATCGGGCGAGTTTCTACCTTCAGATGCAACAGAAATTTTGCGGATTGGTCAATCCGTTCGCGAGATATGGCAGTTTGGAAGTAAGAAACGCTTGAGAAACTCAAAATTTTCGCAGTTCTGATGCTCGAAACGAATAACTAGAACGGCCTAGGGGAAAAGTACGCATACCGTTGTAATCGGGCGAGTTTCTACTTTCAGATGCAACAGAAATTTTGCGGATTGGTCAATCCGTTCGCGAGATGTGGCAGTTTGTAGGTAAGAAACGCTTGAGAAACTCAAAATTTTCGCAGTTCTAATGCTCGAAACGAATAACTAGAACGGTCAAGGGGAAGAGTACGCACACCGTTGTAATCGGGCGAGTTTCTACCTTCAGATGCAACAGAAATTTTGCGGATTGGTCAATCCGTTCGCGAGATATGGCAGTTTGGAAGTAAGAAACGCTTGAGAAACTCAAAATTTTCGCAGTTCTGATGCTCGAAACGAATAACTAGAACGGCCTAGGGGAAAAGTACGCATACCGTTGTAATCGGGCGAGTTTCTACTTTCAGATGCAACAGAAATTTTGCGGATTGGTCAATCCGTTCGCGAGATGTGGCAGTTTGTAGGTAAGAAACGCTTGAGAAACTCAAAATTTTCGCAGTTCTGATGCTCGAAACGAATAACTAGGACGGCCTAGGGGAAAAGTACGCATACCGTTGTAATCGGGCGAGTTTTTACCTTCTGATGCAACAGAAATTTTGCGGATTGGTCAATCCGTTCGCGAGATGTGGCAGCTTGGAAGTAAGAAACGCTTGAGAAACTCCAAATTTTCGCAGTTCTCATGCTCGAAACGAATAACTAGAACGGCCTAGGGGAAAAGTACGCATCCAGTTGTAATCGGGCGAGTTTCTACTTTCAGATGCAACAGAAATTTTGCGGATTGGCCAATCCGTTCGCGAGATATGGCAGTTTGGAGGTAAGAAACGCTTGAGAAACTCAAAAGTTTCGCAGTTCTCATGCTCGAAACGAATAACTACAACGGACTAGGGGAAAAGTACGCATACCGTTGTAATCGGGCGAGTTTCTACTTTCAGATGCGCCAGAAATTATGCGGATTGGTCAATCCGTTCGCGAGATGTGGCAGTTTGTAGGTAAGAAACGCTTGAGAAACTCAAAATTTTCGCTGTTCTGATTCTCGAAACGAATAACTAGAACGGTCTAGGGGAAAAGTACGCATAGTGTTGTAATCGGGCGAGTTTCTACCTTCAGATGCAACAGAAATTTTGCGGATTGGTCAATCCGTTCGCGAGATGTGGCAGTTTGTAGGTAAGAAACGCTTGAGAAACTCAAAATTTTCGCAGTTCTGATGCTCGAAACGAATAACTAGGACGGCCTAGGGGAAAAGTACGCATACCGTTGTAATCGGGCGAGTTTCTACCTTCAGATGCAACAGAAATTTTGCGGATTGGTCAATCCGTTCGCGAGATGTGGCAGCTTGGAAGTAAGAAACGCTTGAGAAACTCCAAATTTTCGCAGTTCTGATGCTCGAAACGAATAACTAGAACGGCCTAGGGGAAAAGTACGCATACCGTTGTAATCGGGCGAGTTTCTACTTTCAGATGCAACAGAAATTTTGCGGATTGGTCAATCCGTTCGCGAGATATGGCAGTTTGTAGGTAAGAAACGCTTGAGAAACTCAAAATTTTCGCAGTTCTGATGCTCGAAACGAATAACTAGGGCGGCCTAGGGGAAAAGTACGCATACCGTTGTAATCGGGCGAGTTTCTGCTTTCAGATGCATCAGAAATTTTGCGGATTGGTCAATCCGTTCGCGAGATGTGGCAGTTTGTAGGTAAGAAACGCTTGAGAAACTCAAAATTTTCGCAGTTCTGATGCTCGAAACGTATAACTAGAACGGCCTAGGGGAAAAGTACGCACACCGTTGTAATCGGGCGAGTTTCTACCTTCAGATGCAACAGAAATTTTGCGGATTGGTCAATCCGTACGCGAGATATGGCAGTTTGGAAGTAAGAAACGCTTGAGAAACTCAAAATTTTCGCAGTTCTGATGCTCGAAACGAATAACTAGGGCGGCCTAGGGGAAAAGTACGCATACCGTTCTAATCGGGCGAGTTTCTGCTTTCAGATGCATCAGAAATTTTGCGGATTGGTCAATCCGTTCGCGAGATGTGGCAGTTTGTAGGTAAGAAACGCTTGAGAAACTCAAAATTTTCGCAGTTCTGATGCTCGAAACGAATAACTAGAACGGCCTAGGGGAAAAGTACGCACACCGTTGTAATCGGGCGAGTTTCTACCTTCAGATGCAACAGAAATTTTGCGGATTGGTCAATCCGTTCGCGAGATATGGCAGTTTGGAAGTAAGAAACGCTTGAGAAACTCAAAATTTTCGCAGTTCTGATGCTCGAAACGAATAACTAGAACGGCCTAGGGGAAAAGTACGCATACCGTTGTAATCGGGCGAGTTTCTACTTTCAGATGCAACAGAAATTTTGCGGATTGGTCAATCCGTTCGCGAGATGTGGCAGTTTGTAGGTAAGAAACGCTTGAGAAACTCAAAATTTTCGCAGTTCTAATGCTCGAAACGAATAACTAGAACGGTCAAGGGGAAGAGTACGCACACCGTTGTAATCGGGCGAGTTTCTACCTTCAGATGCAACAGAAATTTTGCGGATTGGTCAATCCGTTCGCGAGATATGGCAGTTTGGAAGTAAGAAACGCTTGAGAAACTCAAAATTTTCGCAGTTCTGATGCTCGAAACGAATAACTAGAACGGCCTAGGGGAAAAGTACGCATACCGTTGTAATCGGGCGAGTTTCTACTTTCAGATGCAACAGAAATTTTGCGGATTGGTCAATCCGTTCGCGAGATGTGGCAGTTTGTAGGTAAGAAACGCTTGAGAAACTCAAAATTTTCGCAGTTCTGATGCTCGAAACGAATAACTAGGACGGCCTAGGGGAAAAGTACGCATACCGTTGTAATCGGGCGAGTTTCTACCTTCTGATGCAACAGAAATTTTGCGGATTGGTCAATCCGTTCGCGAGATGTGGCAGCTTGGAAGTAAGAAACGCTTGAGAAACTCCAAATTTTCGCAGTTCTCATGCTCGAAACGAATAACTAGAACGGCCTAGGGGAAAAGTACGCATCCGGTTGTAATCGGGCGAGTTTCTACTTTCAGATGCAACAGAAATTTTGCGGATTGGCCAATCCGTTCGCGAGATATGGCAGTTTGGAGGTAAGAAACGCTTGAGAAACTCAAAAGTTTCGCAGTTCTCATGCTCGAAACGAATAACTACAACGGACTAGGGGAAAAGTACGCATACCGTTGTAATCGGGCGAGTTTCTACTTTCAGATGCGCCAGAAATTATGCGGATTGGTCAATCCGTTCGCGAGATGTGGCAGTTTGTAGGTAAGAAACGCTTGAGAAACTCCAAATTTTCGCAGTTCTGATGCTCGAAACGAATAACTAGAACGGCCTAGGGGAAAAGTACGCATCCAGTTGTAATCGGGCGAGTTTCTACTTTCAGATGCAACAGAAATTTTGCGGATTGGCCAATCCGTTCGCGAGATATGGCAGTTTGGAGGTAAGAAACGCTTGAGAAACTCAAAATTTTCGCAGTTCTCATGCTCGAAACGAATAACTACAACGGACTAGGGGAAAAGTACGCACACCGTTGTAATCGCGCGAGTTTCTACCTTCAGATGCAACAGAAATTTTGCGGATTGGTCAATCCGTTCGCGAGATATGGCAATTTGGAAGTAAGAAACGCTTGAGAAACTCAAAATTTTGGCAGTTCTGATGCTCGAAACGAATAACTAGGGCGGCCTAGGGGAAAAGTACGCATACCGTTGTAATCGGGCGAGTTTCAGCTTTCAGATGCATCAGAAATTTTGCGGATTGGTCAATCCGTTCGCGAGATGTGGCAGTTTGTAGGTAAGAAACGCTTGAGAAACTCAAAATTTTCGCAGTTCTGATGCTCGACAAGCATAACTAGAACGGCCTAGGGGAAAAGTACGTATACCGTTGTAATCGGGCGAGTTTCTACTTTCAGATGGAACAGAAATTTTGCGGATTGGTCAATCCGTTCGCGAGATGTGGCAGTTTGGAAGTATGAAACGCATGAGAAACTCAAAATTTTCCCAGTTCTGATGCTCGAAACGAATAACTAGAACGGCCTAGGGGAAAAGTACCTATACCGTTGTAATCGGGCGAGTTTCTACTTTCAGATGCAACAGAAATTTTGCGGATTGGTCAATCCGTTCGCGAGATATGGCAGTTTGTAGGTAAGAAACGTTTGAGAAACTCAAAATTTTCGCAGTTCTGATGCTCGAAACGAATAACTAGGGCGGCCTAGGGGAAAAGTACGCATACCGTTGTAATCGGACAAGTTTCTGCTTTCAGATGCATCAGAAATTTTGCGGATTGGTCAATCCGTTCGCGAGATGTGGCAGTTTGTAGGTAAGAAACGCTTGAGAAACTCAAAATTTTCGCAGTTCTGATGCTCGAAACGAATAACTAGGACGGCCTAGGGGAAAAGTACGCATACCGTTGTAATCGGGCGAGTTTCTACCTTCTGATGCAACAGAAATTTTGCGGATTGGTCAATCCGTTCGCGAGATGTGGCAGCTTGGAAGTAAGAAACGCTTGAGAAACTCCAAATTTTCGCAGTTCTCATGCTCGAAACGAATAACTAGAACGGCCTAGGGGAAAAGTACGCATCCGGTTGTAATCGGGCGAGTTTCTACTTTCAGATGCAACAGAAATTTTGCGGATTGGCCAATCCGTTCGCGAGATATGGCAGTTTGGAGGTAAGAAACGCTTGAGAAACTCAAAAGTTTCGCAGTTCTCATGCTCGAAACGAATAACTACAACGGACTAGGGGAAAAGTACGCATACCGTTGTAATCGGGCGAGTTTCTACTTTCAGATGCGCCAGAAATTATGCGGATTGGTCAATCCGTTCGCGAGATGTGGCAGTTTGTAGGTAAGAAACGCTTGAGAAACTCCAAATTTTCGCAGTTCTGATGCTCGAAACGAATAACTAGAACGGCCTAGGGGAAAAGTACGCATCCAGTTGTAATCGGGCGAGTTTCTACTTTCAGATGCAACAGAAATTTTGCGGATTGGCCAATCCGTTCGCGAGATATGGCAGTTTGGAGGTAAGAAACGCTTGAGAAACTCAAAATTTTCGCAGTTCTCATGCTCGAAACGAATAACTACAACGGACTAGGGGAAAAGTACGCACACCGTTGTAATCGCGCGAGTTTCTACCTTCAGATGCAACAGAAATTTTGCGGATTGGTCAATCCGTTCGCGAGATATGGCAATTTGGAAGTAAGAAACGCTTGAGAAACTCAAAATTTTGGCAGTTCTGATGCTCGAAACGAATAACTAGGGCGGCCTAGGGGAAAAGTACGCATACCGTTGTAATCGGGCGAGTTTCAGCTTTCAGATGCATCAGAAATTTTGCGGATTGGTCAATCCGTTCGCGAGATGTGGCAGTTTGTAGGTAAGAAACGCTTGAGAAACTCAAAATTTTCGCAGTTCTGATGCTCGACAAGCATAACTAGAACGGCCTAGGGGAAAAGTACGTATACCGTTGTAATCGGGCGAGTTTCTACTTTCAGATGGAACAGAAATTTTGCGGATTGGTCAATCCGTTCGCGAGATGTGGCAGTTTGGAAGTATGAAACGCATGAGAAACTCAAAATTTTCCCAGTTCTGATGCTCGAAACGAATAACTAGAACGGCCTAGGGGAAAAGTACCTATACCGTTGTAATCGGGCGAGTTTCTACTTTCAGATGCAACAGAAATTTTGCGGATTGGTCAATCCGTTCGCGAGATATGGCAGTTTGTAGGTAAGAAACGTTTGAGAAACTCAAAATTTTCGCAGTTCTGATGCTCGAAACGAATAACTAGGGCGGCCTAGGGGAAAAGTACGCATACCGTTGTAATCGGACAAGTTTCTGCTTTCAGATGCATCAGAAATTTTGCGGATTGGTCAATCCGTTCGCGAGATGTGGCAGTTTGTAGGTAAGAAACGCTTGAGAAACTCAAACTTTTCGCAGTTCTGATGCTCGAAACGAATAACTAGAACGGCCTAGGGGAAAAGTACGCATCCAGTTGTAATCGGGCGAGTTTCTACTTTCAGATGCAACAGAAATTTTGCGGATTGGCCAATCCGTTCGCGAGATATGGCTGTTTGGAGGTAAGAAACGCTTGAGAAACTCAAAATTTTCGCAGTTCTCATGCTCGAAACGAATAACTACAACGGACTAGGGGAAAAGTACGCACACCGTTGTAATCGCGCGAGTTTCTACCTTCAGATGCAACAGAAATTTTGCGGATTGGTCAATCCGTTCGCGAGATATGGCAATTTGGAGGTAAGAAACGCTTGAGAAACTCAAAATTTTGGCAGTTCTGATGCTCGAAACGAATAACTAGGGCGGCCTAGGGGAAAAGTACGCATACCGTTGTAATCGGACAAGTTTCTGCTTTCAGATGCATCAGAAATTTTGCGGATTGGTCAATCCGTTCGCGAGATGTGGCAGTTTGTAGGTAAGAAACGCTTGAGAAACTCAAACTTTTCGCAGTTCTGATGCTCGAAACGAATAACTAGAACGGCCTAGGGGAAAAGTACGCATCCAGTTGTAATCGGGCGAGTTTCTACTTTCAGATGCAACAGAAATTTTGCGGATTGGCCAATCCGTTCGCGAGATATGGCTGTTTGGAGGTAAGAAACGCTTGAGAAACTCAAAATTTTCGCAGTTCTCATGCTCGAAACGAATAACTACAACGGACTAGGGGAAAAGTACGCACACCGTTGTAATCGCGCGAGTTTCTACCTTCAGATGCAACAGAAATTTTGCGGATTGGTCAATCCGTTCGCGAGATATGGCAATTTGGAAGTAAGAAACGCTTGAGAAACTCAAAATTTTGGCAGTTCTGATGCTCGAAACGAATAACTAGGGCGGCCTAGGGGAAAAGTACGCATACCGTTGTAATCGGGCGAGTTTCAGCTTTCAGATGCATCAGAAATTTTGCGGATTGGTCAATCCGTTCGCGAGATGTGGCAGTTTGTAGGTAAGAAACGCTTGAGAAACTCAAAATTTTCGCAGTTCTGATGCTCGACAAGCATAACTAGAACGGCCTAGGGGAAAAGTACGTATACCGTTGTAATCGGGCGAGTTTCTACTTTCAGATGCAACAGAAATTTTGCGGATTGGTCAATCCGTTCGCGAGATGTGGCAGTTTGGAAGTATGAAACGCTTGAGAAACTCAAAATTTTCCCAGTTCTGATGCTCGAAACGAATAACTAGAACGGCCTAGGGGAAAAGTACCTATACCGTTGTAATCGGGCGAGTTTCTACTTTCAGATGCAACAGAAATTTTGCGGATTGGTCAATCCGTTCGCGAGATATGGCAGTTTGTAGGTAAGAAACGCTTGAGAAACTCAAAATTTTCGCAGTTCTGATGCTCGAAACGAATAACTAGGGCGGCCAAGGGGAAAAGTACGCATACCGTTGTAATCGGACAAGTTTCTGCTTTCAGATGCATCAGAAATTTTGCGGATTGGTCAATCCGTTCGCGAGATGTGGCAGTTTGTAAGTAAGAAACGCTTGAGAAACTCAAACTTTTCGCAGTTCTGATGCTCGAAACGAATAACTAGAACGGCCTAGGGGAAAAGTACGCACACCGTTGTAATCGCGCGAGTTTCTACCTTCAGATGCAACAGAAATTTTGCGGATTGGTCAATCCGTTAGCGAGATATGGCAGTTTGTAGGTAAGAAACGCTTGAGAAACTCAAAATTTTGGCAGTTCTGATGCTCGAAACGAATAACTAGGGCGGCCTAGGGGAAAAGTACGCATTCCGTTGTAATCGGGCGAGTTTCAGCTTTCAGATGCATCAGAAATTTTGCGGATTGGTCAATCCGTTCGCAAGATATGGCAGTTTGGAAGTAAGAAACGCTTGAGAAACTCAAAATTTTCGCTGTTCTGATTCTCGAAACGAATAACTAGAACGGTCTAGGGGAAAAGTACGCATAGTGTTGTAATCGGGCGAGTTTCTACCTTCAGATGCAACAGAAATTTTGCGGATTGGTCAGTCCGTTCGCGAGATGTGGCAGTTTGGAAGTAAGAAACGCTTGAGAAACTCAAAATTTTCGCAGTTCTGATGCTCGAAACGAATAACTAGAACGGCCTAGGGGAAAAGTACGCATACCGTTGTAATCGGGCGAGTTTCTACTTTCAGATGCAACAGAAATTTTGCGGATTGGTCAATCCGTTCGCGAGATATGGCAGTTTGGATGTAAGAAACGCTTGAGAAACTCAAAATTTTCGCAGTTCTGATGCTCGAAACGATTAACTAGAACGGCCTCGGTGAAAAGTACGTATACCGTTGTAATCGGGCGAGTTTCTACTTTCAGATGCAACAGAAATTTTGCGGATTGGTCAATCCGTTCGCAAGATATGGCAGTTTGGATGTAAGAAACGCTTGAGAAACTCAAAATTTTCGCAGTTCTGATGCTCGAAACGATTAACTAGAACGGCCTCGGTGAAAAGTACGTATACCGTTGTAATCGGGCGAGTTTCTACTTTCAGATGCAACAGAAATTTTGCGGATTGGTCAATCCGTTCGCGAGATATGGCAGTTTGGAGGTAAGAAGCGCTTGAGAAACTCAAAATTTTCGCAGTTCTGATGCTCGAAACGATTAACTAGAACGGCCTAGGGGAAAAGTACGTATACCGTTGTAATCGGGCGAGTTTCTACTTTCAGATGCAACAGAAATTTTGCGGATTGGTCAATCCGTTCGCGAGATGTGGCAGTTTGGAAGTATGAAACGCTTGAGAAACTCAAAATTTTCCCAGTTCTGATGCTCGAAACGAATAACTAGAACGGCCTAGGGGAAAAGTACCTATACCGTTGTAATCGGGCGAGTTTCTACTTTCAGATGCAACAGAAATTTTGCGGATTGGTCAATCCGTTCGCGAGATATGGCAGTTTGTAGGTAAGAAACGCTTGAGAAACTCAAAATTTTCGCAGTTCTGATGCTCGAAACGAATAACTAGGGCGGCCTAGGGGAAAAGTACGCATACCGTTGTAATCGGACAAGTTTCTGCTTTCAGATGCATCAGAAATTTTGCGGATTGGTCAATCCGTTCGCGAGATGTGGCAGTTTGTAGGTAAGAAACGCTTGAGAAACTCAAACTTTTCGCAGTTCTGATGCTCGAAACGAATAACTAGAACGGCCTAGGGAAAAAGTACGCACACCGTTGTAATCGCGCGAGTTTCTACCTTCAGATGCAACAGAAATTTTGCGGATTGGTCAATCCGTTCGCGAGATATGGCAGTTTGTAGGTAAGAAACGCTTGAGAAACTCAAAATTTTGGCAGTTCTGATGCTCGAAACGAATAACTAGGGCGGCCTAGGGGAAAAGTACGCATTCCGTTGTAATCGGGCGAGTTTCAGCTTTCAGATGCATCAGAAATTTTGCGGATTGGTCAATCCGTTCGCAAGATATGGCAGTTTGGAAGTAAGAAACGCTTGAGAAACTCAAAATTTTCGCTGTTCTGATTCTCGAAACGAATAACTAGAACGGTCTAGGGGAAAAGTACGCATAGTGTTGTAATCGGGCGAGTTTCTACCTTCAGATGCAACAGAAATTTTGCGGATTGGTCAGTCCGTTCGCGAGATGTGGCAGTTTGGAAGTAAGAAACGCTTGAGAAACTCAAAATTTTCGCAGTTCTGATGCTCGAAACGAATAACTAGAACGGCCTAGGGGAAAAGTACGCATACCGTTGTAATCGGGCGAGTTTCTACTTTCAGATGCAACAGAAATTTTGCGGATTGGTCAATCCGTTCGCGAGATATGGCAGTTTGGATGTAAGAAACGCTTGAGAAACTCAAAATTTTCGCAGTTCTGATGCTCGAAACGATTAACTAGAACGGCCTAGGGGAAAAGTACGCATACCGTTGTAATCGGGCGAGTTTCTACTTTCAGATGCAACAGAAATTTTGCGGATTGGTCAATCCGTTCGCGAGATATGGCAGTTTGGATGTAAGAAGCGCTTGAGAAACTCAAAATTTTCGCAGTTCTGATGTTCGACAAGCATAACTAGAACGGCCTAGGGGAAAAGTACGCATAGTGTTGTAATCGGGCGAGTTTCTACTTTCAGATGCAACAGAAATTTTGCGGATTGGTCAATCCGTTCGCGAGATATGGCAGTTTGTAGGTAAGAAACGCTTGAGAAACTCAAACTTTTCGCAGTTCTGATGCTCGAAACGAATAACTAGAACGGCCTAGGGGAAAAGTACGCATACCGTTGTAATCGGGCGAGTTTCTACTTTCAGATGCATCAGAAATTTTGCGGATTGGTCAATCCGTTCGCAAGATATGGCAGTTTGGAAGTAAGAAACGCTTGAGAAACTCAAAATTTTCGCTGTTCTGATTCTCGAAACGAATAACTAGAACGGTCTAGGGGAAAAGTACGCATAGTGTTGTAATCGGGCGAGTTTCTACCTTCAGATGCAACAGAAATTTTGCGGATTGGTCAGTCCGTTCGCGAGATGTGGCAGTTTGGAAGTAAGAAACGCTTGAGAAACTCAAAATTTTCGCAGTTCTGATGCTCGAAACGAATAACTAGAACGGCCTAGGGGAAAAGTACGCATACCGTTGTAATCGGGCGAGTTTCTACTTTCAGATGCAACAGAAATTTTGCGGATTGGTCAATCCGTTCGCGAGATATGGCAGTTTGGATGTAAGAAACGCTTGAGAAACTCAAAATTTTCGCAGTTCTGATGCTCGAAACGATTAACTAGAACGGCCTCGGTGAAAAGTACGTATACCGTTGTAATCGGACGAGTTTCTACTTTCAGATGCAACAGAAATTTTGCGGATTGGTCAATCCGTTCGCGAGATATGGCAGTTTGGAGGTAAGAAGCGCTTGAGAAACTCAAAATTTTCGCAGTTCTGATGTTCGACAAGCATAACTAGAACGGCCTAGGGGAAAAGTACGCATAGTGTTGTAATCGGGCGAGTTTCTACTTTCAGATGCAACAGAAATTTTGCGGATTGGTCAATCCGTTCGCGAGATATGGCAGTTTGGAGGTAAGAAACGCTTGAGAAACTCAAAATTTTCGCAGTTCTCATGCTCGAAACGAATAACTACAACGGACTAGGGGAAAAGTACGCATAGTGTTGTAATCGGGCGAGTTTCTACTTTCAGATGCAACAGAAATTCTGCGGATTGGTCAATCCGTTCGCGAGATATGGCAGTTTGGAGGTAAGAAACGCTCGAGAAACTCAAAATTTTCGCAGTTCTGATGCTCGACAAGCATAACGAGAACGGCCTAGGGGAAAAGTACGTATACCATTGTAATCGGGCGAGTTTCTACTTTCAGATGCAACAGAAATTTTGCGGATTGGTCAATCCGTTCGCGAGATATGGCAGTTTGTAGGTAAGAAACGCTTGAGAAACTCAAAATTTTCGCAGTTCTGATGCTCGAAACGAATAACTAGGGCGGCCTAGGGCAAAAGTACGCATACCGTTGTAATCGGGCGAGTTTCTGCTTTCAGATGCATCAGAAATTTTGCGGATTGGTCAATCCGTTCGCGAGATGTGGCAGTTTGTAGGTAAGAAACGCTTGAGAAACTCAAAATTTTCGCAGTTCTGATGCTCGAAACGTATAACTAGAACGGCCTAGGGAAAAGTACGCACACCGTTGTAATCGGGCGAGTTTCTACCTTCAGATGCAACAGAAATTTTGCGGATTGGTCAATCCGTACGCGAGATATGGCAGTTTGGAAGTAAGAAACGCTTGAGAAACTCAAAATTTTCGCAGTTCTGATGCTCGAAACGAATAACTAGGGCGGCCTATGGGAAAAGTACGCATACCGTTCTAATCGGGCGAGTTTCTGCTTTCAGATGCATCAGAAATTTTGCGGATTGGTCAATCCGTTCGCGAGATGTGGCAGTTTGTAGGTAAGAAACGCTTGAGAAACTCAAAATTTTCGCAGTTCTAATGCTCGAAACGAATAACTAGAACGGTCAAGGGGAAGAGTACGCACACCGTTGTAATCGGGCGAGTTTCTACCTTCAGATGCAACAGAAATTTTGCGGATTGGTCAATCCGTTCGCGAGATATGGCAGTTTGGAAGTAAGAAACGCTTGAGAAACTCAAAATTTTCGCAGTTCTGATGCTCGAAACGAATAACTAGAACGGCCTAGGGGAAAAGTACGCATACCGTTGTAATCGGGCGAGTTTCTACTTTCAGATGCAACAGAAATTTTGCGGATTGGTCAATCCGTTCGCGAGATGTGGCAGTTTGTAGGTAAGAAACGCTTGAGAAACTCAAAATTTTCGCAGTTCTGATGCTCGAAACGAATAACTAGGACGGCCTAGGGGAAAAGTACGCGTACCGTTGTAATCGGGCGAGTTTCTACCTTCTGATGCAACAGAAATTTTGCGGATTGGTCAATCCGTTCGCGAGATGTGGCAGCTTGGAAGTAAGAAACGCTTGAGAAACTCCAAATTTTCGCAGTTCTCATGCTCGAAACGAATAACTAGAACGGCCTAGGGGAAAAGTACGCATCCAGTTGTAATCGGGCGAGTTTCTACTTTCAGATGCAACAGAAATTTTGCGGATTGGCCAATCCGTTCGCGAGATATGGCAGTTTGGAGGTAAGAAACGCTTGAGAAACTCAAAAGTTTCGCAGTTCTCATGCTCGAAACGAATAACTACAACGGACTAGGGGAAAAGTACGCATACCGTTGTAATCGGGCGAGTTTCTACTTTCAGATGCAACAGAAATTTTGCGGATTGGCCAATCCGTTCGCGAGATATGGCAGTTTGGAGGTAAGAAACGCTTGAGAAACTCAAAATTTTCGCAGTTCTCATGCTCGAAACGAATAACTACAACGGACTAGGGGAAAAGTACGCACACCGTTGTAATCGCGCGAGTTTCTACCTTCAGATGCAACAGAAATTTTGCGGATTGGTCAATCCGTTCGCTAGATATGGCAATTTGGAAGTAAGAAACGCTTGAGAAACTCAAAATTTTGGCAGTTCTGATGCTCGAAACGAATAACTAGGGCGGCCTAGGGGAAAAGTACGCATACCGTTGTAATCGGGCGAGTTTCAGCTTTCAGATGCATCAGAAATTTTGCGGATTGGTCAATCCGTTCGCGAGATGTGGCAGTTTGTAGGTAAGAAACGCTTGAGAAACTCAAAATTTTCGCAGTTCTGATGCTCGACAAGCATAACTAGAACGGCCTAGGGGAAAAGTACGTATACCGTTGTAATCGGGCGAGTTTCTACTTTCAGATGGAACAGAAATTTTGCGGATTGGTCAATCCGTTCGCGAGATGTGGCAGTTTGGAAGTATGAAACGCTTGAGAAACTCAAAATTTTCCCAGTTCTGATGCTCGAAACGAATAACTAGAACGGCCTAGGGGAAAAGTACCTATACCGTTGTAATCGGGCGAGTTTCTACTTTCAGATGCAACAGAAATTTTGCGGATTGGTCAATCCGTTCGCGAGATATGGCAGTTTGTAGGTAAGAAACGCTTGAGAAACTCAAAATTTTCGCAGTTCTGATGCTCGAAACGAATAACTAGGGCGGCCTAGGGGAAAAGTACGCATACCGTTGTAATCGGACAAGTTTCTGCTTTCAGATGCATCAGAAATTTTGCGGATTGGTCAATCCGTTCGCGAGATGTGGCAGTTTGTAGGTAAGAAACGCTTGAGAAACTCAAACTTTTCGCAGTTCTGATGCTCGAAACGAATAACTAGAACGGTCTAGGGGAAAAGTACGCATCCAGTTGTAATCGGGCGAGTTTCTACTTTCAGATGCAACAGAAATTTTGCGGATTGGCCAATCCGTTCGCGAGATATGGCAATTTGGAAGTAAGAAACGCTTGAGAAACTCAAAATTTTGGCAGTTCTGATGCTCGAAACGAATAACTAGGGCGGCCTAGGGGAAAAGTACGCATACCGTTGTAATCGGGCGAGTTTCAGCTTTCAGATGCATCAGAAATTTTGCGGATTGGTCAATCCGTTCGCGAGATGTGGCAGTTTGTAGGTAAGAAACGCTTGAGAAACTCAAAATTTTCGCAGTTCTGATGCTCGACAAGCATAACTAGAACGGCCTAGGGGAAAAGTACGTATACCGTTGTAATCGGGCGAGTTTCTACTTTCAGATGCAACAGAAATTTTGCGGATTGGTCAATCCGTTCGCGAGATGTGGCAGTTTGGAAGTATGAAACGCTTGAGAAACTCAAAATTTTCCCAGTTCTGATGCTCGAAACGAATAACTAGAACGGCCTAGGGGAAAAGTACCTATACCGTTGTAATCGGGCGAGTTTCTACTTTCAGATGCAACAGAAATTTTGCGGATTGGTCAATCCGTTCGCGAGATATGGCAGTTTGGAGGTAAGAAACGCTTGAGGAACTCAAAATTTTCGCAGTTCTGATGCTCGACAAACATAACTAGAACGGCCTAGGGGAAAAGTACGTATACCGTTGTAATCGGGCGAGTTTCTACTTTCAGATGCAACAGAAATTTTGCGGATTGGTCAATCCGTTCGCGAGATGTGGCAGTTTGGAAGTATGAAACGCTTGAGAAACTCAAAATTTTCCCAGTTCTGATGCTCGAAACGAATAACTAGAACGGCCTAGGGGAAAAGTACCTATACCGTTGTAATCGGGCGAGTTTCTACTTTCAGATGCAACAGAAATTTTGCGGATTGGTCAATCCGTTCGCGAGATATGGCAGTTTGTAGGTAAGAAACGCTTGAGAAACTCAAAATTTTCGCAGTTCTGATGCTCGAAACGAATAACTAGGGCGGCCAAGGGGAAAAGTACGCATACCGTTGTAATCGGACAAGTTTCTGCTTTCAGATGCATCAGAAATTTTGCGGATTGGTCAATCCGTTCGCGAGATGTGGCAGTTTGTAAGTAAGAAACGCTTGAGAAACTCAAACTTTTCGCAGTTCTGATGCTCGAAACGAATAACTAGAACGGCCTAGGGGAAAAGTACGCACACCGTTGTAATCGCGCGAGTTTCTACCTTCAGATGCAACAGAAATTTTGCGGATTGGTCAATCCGTTCGCGAGATATGGCAGTTTGTAGGTAAGAAACGCTTGAGAAACTCAAAATTTTGGCAGTTCTGATGCTCGAAACGAATAACTAGGGCGGCCTAGGGGAAAAGTACGCATTCCGTTGTAATCGGGCGAGTTTCAGCTTTCAGATGCATCAGAAATTTTGCGGATTGGTCAATCCGTTCGCAAGATATGGCAGTTTGGAAGTAAGAAACGCTTGAGAAACTCAAAATTTTCGCTGTTCTGATTCTCGAAACGAATAACTAGAACGGTCTAGGGGAAAAGTACGCATAGTGTTGTAATCGGGCGAGTTTCTACCTTCAGATGCAACAGAAATTTTGCGGATTGGTCAGTCCGTTCGCGAGATGTGGCAGTTTGGAAGTAAGAAACGCTTGAGAAACTCCAAATTTTCGCAGTTCTGATGCTCGAAACGAATAACTAGAACGGCCTAGGGGAAAAGTACGCATCCAGTTGTAATCGGGCGAGTTTCTACTTTCAGATGCAACAGAAATTTTGCGGATTGGTCAATCCGTTCGCGAGATGTGGCAGTTTGTAGGTAAGAAACGCTTGAGAAACTCAAAATTTTCGCAGTTCTGATGCTCGACAAGCATAACTAGAACGGCCTAGGGGAAAAGTACGTATACCGTTGTAATCGGGCGAGTTTCTACTTTCAGATGGAACAGAAATTTTGCGGATTGGTCAATCCGTTCGCGAGATGTGGCAGTTTGGAAGTATGAAACGCTTGAGAAACTCAAAATTTTCCCAGTTCTGATGCTCGAAACGAATAACTAGAACGGCCTAGGGGAAAAGTACCTATACCGTTGTAATCGGGCGAGTTTCTACTTTCAGATGCAACAGAAATTTTGCGGATTGGTCAATCCGTTCGCGAGATATGGCAGTTTGTAGGTAAGAAACGCTTGAGAAACTCAAAATTTTCGCAGTTCTGATGCTCGAAACGAATAACTAGGGCGGCCTAGGGGAAAAGTACGCATACCGTTGTAATCGGACAAGTTTCTGCTTTCAGATGCATCAGAAATTTTGCGGATTGGTCAATCCGTTCGCGAGATGTGGCAGTTTGTAGGTAAGAAACGCTTGAGAAACTCAAACTTTTCGCAGTTCTGATGCTCGAAACGAATAACTAGAACGGTCTAGGGGAAAAGTACGCATCCAGTTGTAATCGGGCGAGTTTCTACTTTCAGATGCAACAGAAATTTTGCGGATTGGCCAATCCGTTCGCGAGATATGGCAGTTTGGAGGTAAGAAACGCTTGAGAAACTCAAAATTTTCGCAGTTCTCATGCTCGAAACGAATAACTACAACGGACTAGGGGAAAAGTACGCACACCGTTGTAATCGCGCGAGTTTCTACCTTCAGATGCAACAGAAATTTTGCGGATTGGTCAATCCGTTCGCGAGATATGGCAATTTGGAAGTAAGAAACGCTTGAGAAACTCAAAATTTTGGCAGTTCTGATGCTCGAAACGAATAACTAGGGCGGCCTAGGGGAAAAGTACGCATACCGTTGTAATCGGGCGAGTTTCAGCTTTCAGATGCATCAGAAATTTTGCGGATTGGTCAATCCGTTCGCGAGATGTGGCAGTTTGTAGGTAAGAAACGCTTGAGAAACTCAAAATTTTCGCAGTTCTGATGCTCGACAAGCATAACTAGAACGGCCTAGGGGAAAAGTACGTATACCGTTGTAATCGGGCGAGTTTCTACTTTCAGATGCAACAGAAATTTTGCGGATTGGTCAATCCGTTCGCGAGATGTGGCAGTTTGGAAGTATGAAACGCTTGAGAAACTCAAAATTTTCCCAGTTCTGATGCTCGAAACGAATAACTAGAACGGCCTAGGGGAAAAGTACCTATACCGTTGTAATCGGGCGAGTTTCTACTTTCAGATGCAACAGAAATTTTGCGGATTGGTCAATCCGTTCGCGAGATATGGCAGTTTGTAGGTAAGAAACGCTTGAGAAACTCAAAATTTTCGCAGTTCTGATGCTCGAAACGAATAACTAGGGCGGCCAAGGGGAAAAGTACGCATACCGTTGTAATCGGACAAGTTTCTGCTTTCAGATGCATCAGAAATTTTGCGGATTGGTCAATCCGTTCGCGAGATGTGGCAGTTTGTAAGTAAGAAACGCTTGAGAAACTCAAACTTTTCGCAGTTCTGATGCTCGAAACGAATAACTAGAACGGCCTAGGGGAAAAGTACGCACACCGTTGTAATCGCGCGAGTTTCTACCTTCAGATGCAACAGAAATTTTGCGGATTGGTCAATCCGTTCGCGAGATATGGCAGTTTGTAGGTAAGAAACGCTTGAGAAACTCAAAATTTTGGCAGTTCTGATGCTCGAAACGAATAACTAGGGCGGCCTAGGGGAAAAGTACGCATTCCGTTGTAATCGGGCGAGTTTCAGCTTTCAGATGCATCAGAAATTTTGCGGATTGGTCAATCCGTTCGCAAGATATGGCAGTTTGGAAGTAAGAAACGCTTGAGAAACTCAAAATTTTCGCTGTTCTGATTCTCGAAACGAATAACTAGAACGGTCTAGGGGAAAAGTACGCATAGTGTTGTAATCGGGCGAGTTTCTACCTTCAGATGCAACAGAAATTTTGCGGATTGGTCAGTCCGTTCGCGAGATGTGGCAGTTTGGAAGTAAGAAACGCTTGAGAAACTCCAAATTTTCGCAGTTCTGATGCTCGAAACGAATAACTAGAACGGCCTAGGGGAAAAGTACGCATCCAGTTGTAATCGGGCGAGTTTCTACTTTCAGATGCAACAGAAATTTTGCGGATTGGCCAATCCGTTCGCGAGATATGGCAGTTTGGAGGTAAGAAACGCTTGAGAAACTCAAAATTTTCGCAGTTCTCATGCTCGAAACGAATAACTACAACGGACTAGGGGAAAAGTACGCACACCGTTGTAATCGCGCGAGTTTCTACCTTCAGATGCAACAGAAATTTTGCGGATTGGTCAATCCGTTCGCTAGATATGGCAATTTGGAAGTAAGAAACGCTTGAGAAACTCAAAATTTTGGCAGTTCTGATGCTCGAAACGAATAACTAGGGCGGCCTAGGGGAAAAGTACGCATCCAGTTGTAATCGGGCGAGTTTCAGCTTTCAGATGCATCAGAAATTTTGCGGATTGGTCAATCCGTTCGCGAGATGTGGCAGTTTGTAGGTAAGAAACGCTTGAGAAACTCAAAATTTTCGCAGTTCTGATGCTCGACAAGCATAACTAGAACGGCCTAGGGGAAAAGTACGTATACCGTTGTAATCGGGCGAGTTTCTACTTTCAGATGGAACAGAAATTTTGCGGATTGGTCAATCCGTTCGCGAGATGTGGCAGTTTGGAAGTATGAAACGCTTGAGAAACTCAAAATTTTCCCAGTTCTGATGCTCGAAACGAATAACTAGAACGGCCTAGGGGAAAAGTACCTATACCGTTGTAATCGGGCGAGTTTCTACTTTCAGATGCAACAGAAATTTTGCGGATTGGTCAATCCGTTCGCGAGATATGGCAGTTTGTAGGTAAGAAACGCTTGAGAAACTCAAAATTTTCGCAGTTCTGATGCTCGAAACGAATAACTAGGGCGGCCTAGGGGAAAAGTACGCATACCGTTGTAATCGGACAAGTTTCTGCTTTCAGATGCATCAGAAATTTTGCGGATTGGTCAATCCGTTCGCGAGATGTGGCAGTTTGTAGGTAAGAAACGCTTGAGAAACTCAAACTTTTCGCAGTTCTGATGCTCGAAACGAATAACTAGAACGGCCTAGGGGAAAAGTACGCACACCGTTGTAATCGCGCGAGTTTCTACCTTCAGATGCAACAGAAATTTTGCGGATTGGTCAATCCGTTCGCGAGATATGGCAGTTTGTAGGTAAGAAACGCTTGAGAAACTCAAAATTTTGGCAGTTCTGATGCTCGAAACGAATAACTAGGGCGGCCTAGGGGAAAAGTACGCATTCCGTTGTAATCGGGCGAGTTTCAGCTTTCAGATGCATCAGAAATTTTGCGGATTGGTCAATCCGTTCGCAAGATATGGCAGTTTGGAAGTAAGAAACGCTTGAGAAACTCAAAATTTTCGCTGTTCTGATTCTCGAAACGAATAACTAGAACGGTCTAGGGGAAAAGTACGCATAGTGTTGTAATCGGGCGAGTTTCTACCTTCAGATGCAACAGAAATTTTGCGGATTGGTCAGTCCGTTCGCGAGATGTGGCAGTTTGGAAGTAAGAAACGCTTGAGAAACTCAAAATTTTCGCAGTTCTGATGCTCGAAACGAATAACTAGAACGGCCTAGGGGAAAAGTACGCATACCGTTGTAATCGGGCGAGTTTCTACTTTCAGATGCAACAGAAATTTTGCGGATTGGTCAATCCGTTCGCGAGATATGGCAGTTTGGATGTAAGAAACGCTTGAGAAACTCAAAATTTTCGCAGTTCTGATGCTCGAAACGATTAACTAGAACGGCCTCGGTGAAAAGTACGTATACCGTTGTAATCGGACGAGTTTCTACTTTCAGATGCAACAGAAATTTTGCGGATTGGTCAATCCGTTCGCGAGATATGGCAGTTTGGAGGTAAGAAGCGCTTGAGAAACTCAAAATTTTCGCAGTTCTGATGTTCGACAAGCATAACTAGAACGGCCTAGGGGAAAAGTACGCATAGTGTTGTAATCGGGCGAGTTTCTACTTTCAGATGCAACAGAAATTTTGCGGATTGGTCAATCCGTTCGCGAGATATGGCAGTTTGGAGGTAAGAAACGCTTGAGAAACTCAAAATTTTCGCAGTTCTCATGCTCGAAACGAATAACTACAACGGACTAGGGGAAAAGTACGCATAGTGTTGTAATCGGGCGAGTTTCTACTTTCAGATGCAACAGAAATTCTGCGGATTGGTCAATCCGTTCGCGAGATATGGCAGTTTGGAGGTAAGAAACGCTCGAGAAACTCAAAATTTTCGCAGTTCTGATGCTCGACAAGCATAACGAGAACGGCCTAGGGGAAAAGTACGTATACCGTTGTAATCGGGCGAGTTTCTACTTTCAGATGCAACAGAAATTTTGCGGATTGGTCAATCCGTTCGCGAGATATGGCAGTTTGTAGGTAAGAAACGCTTGAGAAACTCAAAATTTTCGCAGTTCTGATGCTCGAAACGAATAACTAGGGCGGCCTAGGGCAAAAGTACGCATACCGTTGTAATCGGGCGAGTTTCTGCTTTCAGATGCATCAGAAATTTTGCGGATTGGTCAATCCGTTCGCGAGATGTGGCAGTTTGTAGGTAAGAAACGCTTGAGAAACTCAAAATTTTCGCAGTTCTGATGCTCGAAACGTATAACTAGAACGGCCTAGGGAAAAGTACGCACACCGTTGTAATCGGGCGAGTTTCTACCTTCAGATGCAACAGAAATTTTGCGGATTGGTCAATCCGTACGCGAGATATGGCAGTTTGGAAGTAAGAAACGCTTGAGAAACTCAAAATTTTCGCAGTTCTGATGCTCGAAACGAATAACTAGGGCGGCCTATGGGAAAAGTACGCATACCGTTCTAATCGGGCGAGTTTCTGCTTTCAGATGCATCAGAAATTTTGCGGATTGGTCAATCCGTTCGCGAGATGTGGCAGTTTGTAGGTAAGAAACGCTTGAGAAACTCAAAATTTTCGCAGTTCTGATGCTCGAAACGAATAACTAGAACGGCCTAGGGGAAAAGTACGCACACCGTTGTAATCGGGCGAGTTTCTACCTTCAGATGCAACAGAAATTTTGCGGATTGGTCAATCCGTTCGCGACATATGGCAGTTTGGAAGTAAGAAACGCTTGAGAAACTCAAAATTTTCGCAGTTCTGATGCTCGAAACGAATAACTAGAACGGCCTAGGGGAAAAGTACGCATACCGTTGTAATCGGGCGAGTTTCTACTTTCAGATGCAACAGAAATTTTGCGGATTGGACAATCCGTTCGCGAGATGTGGCAGTTTGTAGGTAAGAAACGCTTGAGAAACTCAAAATTTTCGCAGTTCTAATGCTCGAAACGAATAACTAGAACGGTCTAGGGGAAAAGTACGCACACCGTTGTAATCGGGCGAGTTTCTACCTTCAGATGCAACAGAAATTTTGCGGATTGGTCAATCCGTTCGCGAGATATGGCAGTTTGGAAGTAAGAAACGCTTGAGAAACTCAAAATTTTCGCAGTTCTGATGCTCGAAACGAATAACTAGAACGGCCTAGGGGAAAAGTACGCATACCATTGTAATCGGGCGAGTTTCTACTTTCAGATGCAACAGAAATTTTGCGGATTGGTCAATCCGTTCGCGAGATGTGGCAGTTTGTAGGTAAGAAACGCTTGAGAAACTCAAAATTTTCGCAGTTCTGATGCTCGAAACGAATAACTAGGACGGCCTAGGGGAAAAGTACGCATACCGTTGTAATCGGGCGAGTTTCTACCTTCAGATGCAACAGAAATTTTGCGGATTGGTCAATCCGTTCGCGAGATGTGGCAGCTTGGAAGTAAGAAGCGCTTGAGAAACTCCAAACTTTCGCAGTTCTGATGCTCGAAACGAATAACTAGAACGGCCTAGGGGAAAAGTACGCATCCAGTTGTAATCGGGCGAGTTTCTACTTTCAGATGCAACAGAAATTTTGCGGATTGGCCAATCCGTTCGCGAGATATGGCAGTTTGGAGGTAAGAAACGCTTGAGAAACTCAAAATTTTCGCAGTTCTCATGCTCGAAACGAATAACTACAACGGACTAGGGGAAAAGTACGCACACCGTTGTAATCGGGCGAGTTTCTACTTTCAGATGCGCCAGAAATTATGCGGATTGGTCAATCCGTTCGCGAGATGTGGCAGTTTGTAGGTAAGAAACGCTTGAGAAACTCAAAATTTTCGCTGTTCTGATTCTCGAAACGAATAACTAGAACGGTCTAGGGGAAAAGTACGCATAGTGTTGTAATCGGGCGAGTTTCTACCTTCAGATGCAACAGAAATTTTGCGGATTGGTCAATCCGTTCGCGAGATGTGGCAGTTTGGAAGTAAGAAACGCTTGAGAAACTCAAAATTTTCGCAGTTCTGATGCTCGAAACGAATAACTAGAACGGCCTAGGGGAAAAGTACGCATACCGTTGTAATCGGGCGAGTTTCTACTTTCAGATGCAACAGAAATTTTGCGGATTGGTCAATCCGTTCGCGAGATATGGCAGTTTGGATGTAAGAAACGCTTGAGAAACTCAAAATTTTCGCAGTTCTGATGCTCGAAACGATTAACTAGAACGGCCTAGGGCAAAAGTACGCATACCGTTGTAATCGGGCGAGTTTCTGCTTTCAGATGCATCAGAAATTTTGCGGATTGGTCAATCCGTTCGCGAGATGTGGCAGTTTGTAGGTAAGAAACGCTTGAGAAACTCAAAATTTTCGCAGTTCTGATGCTCGAAACGTATAACTAGAACGGCCTAGGGAAAAGTACGCACACCGTTGTAATCGGGCGAGTTTCTACCTTCAGATGCAACAGAAATTTTGCGGATTGGTCAATCCGTACGCGAGATATGGCAGTTTGGAAGTAAGAAACGCTTGAGAAACTCAAAATTTTCGCAGTTCTGATGCTCGAAACGAATAACTAGGGCGGCCTATGGGAAAAGTACGCATACCGTTCTAATCGGGCGAGTTTCTGCTTTCAGATGCATCAGAAATTTTGCGGATTGGTCAATCCGTTCGCGAGATGTGGCAGTTTGTAGGTAAGAAACGCTTGAGAAACTCAAAATTTTCGCAGTTCTGATGCTCGAAACGAATAACTAGAACGGCCTAGGGGAAAAGTACGCACACCGTTGTAATCGGGCGAGTTTCTACCTTCAGATGCAACAGAAATTTTGCGGATTGGTCAATCCGTTCGCGACATATGGCAGTTTGGAAGTAAGAAACGCTTGAGAAACTCAAAATTTTCGCAGTTCTGATGCTCGAAACGAATAACTAGAACGGCCTAGGGGAAAAGTACGCATACCGTTGTAATCGGGGGAGTTTCTACTTTCAGATGCAACAGAAATTTTGCGGATTGGTCAATCCGTTCGCGAGATGTGGCAGTTTGTAGGTAAGAAACGCTTGAGAAACTCAAAATTTTCGCAGTTCTAATGCTCGAAACGAATAACTAGAACGGTCTAGGGGAAAAGTACGCACACCGTTGTAATCGGGCGAGTTTCTACCTTCAGATGCAACAGAAATTTTGCGGATTGGTCAATCCGTTCGCGAGATATGGCAGTTTGGAAGTAAGAAACGCTTGAGAAACTCAAAATTTTCGCAGTTCTGATGCTCGAAACGAATAACTAGAACGGCCTAGGGGAAAAGTACGCATACCGTTGTAATCGGGCGAGTTTCTACTTTCAGATGCAACAGAAATTTTGCGGATTGGTCAATCCGTTCGCGAGATGTGGCAGTTTGTAGGTAAGAAACGCTTGAGAAACTCAAAATTTTCGCAGTTCTGATGCTCGAAACGAATAACTAGGACGGCCTAGGGGAAAAGTACGCATACCGTTGTAATCGGGCGAGTTTCTACCTTCAGATGCAACAGAAATTTTGCGGATTGGTCAATCCGTTCGCGAGATGTGGCAGCTTGGAAGTAAGAAGCGCTTGAGAAACTCCAAACTTTCGCAGTTCTGATGCTCGAAACGAATAACTAGAACGGCCTAGGGGAAAAGTACGCATCCAGTTGTAATCGGGCGAGTTTCTACTTTCAGATGCAACAGAAATTTTGCGGATTGGCCAATCCGTTCGCGAGATATGGCAGTTTGGAGGTAAGAAACGCTTGAGAAACTCAAAATTTTCGCAGTTCTCATGCTCGAAACGAATAACTACAACGGACTAGGGGAAAAGTACGCACACCGTTGTAATCGGGCGAGTTTCTACTTTCAGATGCGCCAGAAATTATGCGGATTGGTCAATCCGTTCGCGAGATGTGGCAGTTTGTAGGTAAGAAACGCTTGAGAAACTCAAAATTTTCGCAGTTCTGATGCTCGAAACGAATAACTAGGGCGGCCTATGGGAAAAGTACGCATACCGTTGTAATCGGACAAGTTTCTGCTTTCAGATGCATCAGAAATTTTGCGGATTGGTCAATCCGTTCGCGAGATGTGGCAGTTTGTAGGTAAGAAACGCTTGAGAAACTCAAACTTTTCGCAGTTCTGATGCTCGAAACGAATAACTAGAACGGCCTAGGGGAAAAGTACGCACACCGTTGTAATCGCGCGAGTTTCTACCTTCAGATGCAACAGAAATTTTGCGGATTGGTCAATCCGTTCGCGAGATATGGCAGTTTGTAGGTAAGAAACGCTTGAGAAACTCAAAATTTTGGCAGTTCTGATGCTCGAAACGAATAACTAGGGCGGCCTAGGGGAAAAGTACGCATTCCGTTGTAATCGGGCGAGTTTCAGCTTTCAGATGCATCAGAAATTATGCGGATTGGTCAATCCGTTCGCGAGATGTGGCAGTTTGTAGGTAAGAAACGCTTGAGAAACTCAAAATTTTCGCAGTTCTGATGCTCGAAACGAATAACTAGGGCGGCCTATGGGAAAAGTACGCATACCGTTGTAATCGGACAAGTTTCTGCTTTCAGATGCATCAGAAATTTTGCGGATTGGTCAATCCGTTCGCGAGATGTGGCAGTTTGTAGGTAAGAAACGCTTGAGAAACTCAAACTTTTCGCAGTTCTGATGCTCGAAACGAATAACTAGAACGGCCTAGGGGAAAAGTACGCACACCGTTGTAATCGCGCGAGTTTCTACCTTCAGATGCAACAGAAATTTTGCGGATTGGTCAATCCGTTCGCGAGATATGGCAGTTTGTAGGTAAGAAACGCTTGAGAAACTCAAAATTTTGGCAGTTCTGATGCTCGAAACGAATAACTAGGGCGGCCTAGGGGAAAAGTACGCATTCCGTTGTAATCGGGCGAGTTTCAGCTTTCAGATGCATCAGAAATTTTGCGGATTGGTCAATCCGTTCGCAAGATATGGCAGTTTGGAAGTAAGAAACGCTTGAGAAACTCAAAATTTTCGCTGTTCTGATTCTCGAAACGAATAACTAGAACGGTCTAGGGGAAAAGTACGCATAGTGTTGTAATCGGGCGAGTTTCTACCTTCAGATGCAACAGAAATTTTGCGGATTGGTCAGTCCGTTCGCGAGATGTGGCAGTTTGGAAGTAAGAAACGCTTGAGAAACTCAAAATTTTCGCAGTTCTGATGCTCGAAACGAATAACTAGAACGGCCTAGGGGAAAAGTACGCATACCGTTGTAATCGGGCGAGTTTCTACTTTCAGATGCAACAGAAATTTTGCGGATTGGTCAATCCGTTCGCGAGATATGGCAGTTTGGATGTAAGAAACGCTTGAGAAACTCAAAATTTTCGCAGTTCTGATGCTCGAAACGATTAACTAGAACGGCCTCGGTGAAAAGTACGTATACCGTTGTAATCGGACGAGTTTCTACTTTCAGATGCAACAGAAATTTTGCGGATTGGTCAATCCGTTCGCGAGATATGGCAGTTTGGAGGTAAGAAGCGCTTGAGAAACTCAAAATTTTCGCAGTTCTGATGTTCGACAAGCATAACTAGAACGGCCTAGGGGAAAAGTACGCATAGTGTTGTAATCGGGCGAGTTTCTACTTTCAGATGCAACAGAAATTTTGCGGATTGGTCAATCCGTTCGCGAGATATGGCAGTTTGGAGGTAAGAAACGCTTGAGAAACTCAAAATTTTCGCAGTTCTCATGCTCGAAACGAATAACTACAACGGACTAGGGGAAAAGTACGCATAGTGTTGTAATCGGGCGAGTTTCTACTTTCAGATGCAACAGAAATTCTGCGGATTGGTCAATCCGTTCGCGAGATATGGCAGTTTGGAGGTAAGAAACGCTCGAGAAACTCAAAATTTTCGCAGTTCTGATGCTCGACAAGCATAACGAGAACGGCCTAGGGGAAAAGTACGTATACCGTTGTAATCGGGCGAGTTTCTACTTTCAGATGCAACAGAAATTTTGCGGATTGGTCAATCCGTTCGCGAGATATGGCAGTTTGTAGGTAAGAAACGCTTGAGAAACTCAAAATTTTCGCAGTTCTGATGCTCGAAACGAATAACTAGGGCGGCCTAGGGCAAAAGTACGCATACCGTTGTAATCGGGCGAGTTTCTGCTTTCAGATGCATCAGAAATTTTGCGGATTGGTCAATCCGTTCGCGAGATGTGGCAGTTTGTAGGTAAGAAACGCTTGAGAAACTCAAAATTTTCGCAGTTCTGATGCTCGAAACGTATAACTAGAACGGCCTAGGGAAAAGTACGCACACCGTTGTAATCGGGCGAGTTTCTACCTTCAGATGCAACAGAAATTTTGCGGATTGGTCAATCCGTACGCGAGATATGGCAGTTTGGAAGTAAGAAACGCTTGAGAAACTCAAAATTTTCGCAGTTCTGATGCTCGAAACGAATAACTAGGGCGGCCTATGGGAAAAGTACGCATACCGTTCTAATCGGGCGAGTTTCTGCTTTCAGATGCATCAGAAATTTTGCGGATTGGTCAATCCGTTCGCGAGATGTGGCAGTTTGTAGGTAAGAAACGCTTGAGAAACTCAAAATTTTCGCAGTTCTGATGCTCGAAACGAATAACTAGAACGGCCTAGGGGAAAAGTACGCACACCGTTGTAATCGGGCGAGTTTCTACCTTCAGATGCAACAGAAATTTTGCGGATTGGTCAATCCGTTCGCGACATATGGCAGTTTGGAAGTAAGAAACGCTTGAGAAACTCAAAATTTTCGCAGTTCTGATGCTCGAAACGAATAACTAGAACGGCCTAGGGGAAAAGTACGCATACCGTTGTAATCGGGCGAGTTTCTACTTTCAGATGCAACAGAAATTTTGCGGATTGGACAATCCGTTCGCGAGATGTGGCAGTTTGTAGGTAAGAAACGCTTGAGAAACTCAAAATTTTCGCAGTTCTAATGCTCGAAACGAATAACTAGAACGGTCTAGGGGAAAAGTACGCACACCGTTGTAATCGGGCGAGTTTCTACCTTCAGATGCAACAGAAATTTTGCGGATTGGTCAATCCGTTCGCGAGATATGGCAGTTTGGAAGTAAGAAACGCTTGAGAAACTCAAAATTTTCGCAGTTCTGATGCTCGAAACGAATAACTAGAACGGCCTAGGGGAAAAGTACGCATACCATTGTAATCGGGCGAGTTTCTACTTTCAGATGCAACAGAAATTTTGCGGATTGGTCAATCCGTTCGCGAGATGTGGCAGTTTGTAGGTAAGAAACGCTTGAGAAACTCAAAATTTTCGCAGTTCTGATGCTCGAAACGAATAACTAGGACGGCCTAGGGGAAAAGTACGCATACCGTTGTAATCGGGCGAGTTTCTACCTTCAGATGCAACAGAAATTTTGCGGATTGGTCAATCCGTTCGCGAGATGTGGCAGCTTGGAAGTAAGAAGCGCTTGAGAAACTCCAAACTTTCGCAGTTCTGATGCTCGAAACGAATAACTAGAACGGCCTAGGGGAAAAGTACGCATCCAGTTGTAATCGGGCGAGTTTCTACTTTCAGATGCAACAGAAATTTTGCGGATTGGCCAATCCGTTCGCGAGATATGGCAGTTTGGAGGTAAGAAACGCTTGAGAAACTCAAAATTTTCGCAGTTCTCATGCTCGAAACGAATAACTACAACGGACTCGGGGAAAAGTACGCACACCGTTGTAATCGGGCGAGTTTCTACTTTCAGATGCGCCAGAAATTATGCGGATTGGTCAATCCGTTCGCGAGATGTGGCAGTTTGTAGGTAAGAAACGCTTGAGAAACTCAAAATTTTCGCTGTTCTGATTCTCGAAACGAATAACTAGAACGGTCTAGGGGAAAAGTACGCATAGTGTTGTAATCGGGCGAGTTTCTACCTTCAGATGCAACAGAAATTTTGCGGATTGGTCAATCCGTTCGCGAGATGTGGCAGTTTGGAAGTAAGAAACGCTTGAGAAACTCAAAATTTTCGCAGTTCTGATGCTCGAAACGAATAACTAGAACGGCCTAGGGGAAAAGTACGCATACCGTTGTAATCGGGCGAGTTTCTACTTTCAGATGCAACAGAAATTTTGCGGATTGGTCAATCCGTTCGCGAGATATGGCAGTTTGGATGTAAGAAACGCTTGAGAAACTCAAAATTTTCGCAGTTCTGATGCTCGAAACGATTAACTAGAACGGCCTAGGGCAAAAGTACGCATACCGTTGTAATCGGGCGAGTTTCTGCTTTCAGATGCATCAGAAATTTTGCGGATTGGTCAATCCGTTCGCGAGATGTGGCAGTTTGTAGGTAAGAAACGCTTGAGAAACTCAAAATTTTCGCAGTTCTGATGCTCGAAACGTATAACTAGAACGGCCTAGGGAAAAGTACGCACACCGTTGTAATCGGGCGAGTTTCTACCTTCAGATGCAACAGAAATTTTGCGGATTGGTCAATCCGTACGCGAGATATGGCAGTTTGGAAGTAAGAAACGCTTGAGAAACTCAAAATTTTCGCAGTTCTGATGCTCGAAACGAATAACTAGGGCGGCCTATGGGAAAAGTACGCATACCGTTCTAATCGGGCGAGTTTCTGCTTTCAGATGCATCAGAAATTTTGCGGATTGGTCAATCCGTTCGCGAGATGTGGCAGTTTGTAGGTAAGAAACGCTTGAGAAACTCAAAATTTTCGCAGTTCTGATGCTCGAAACGAATAACTAGAACGGCCTAGGGGAAAAGTACGCACACCGTTGTAATCGGGCGAGTTTCTACCTTCAGATGCAACAGAAATTTTGCGGATTGGTCAATCCGTTCGCGACATATGGCAGTTTGGAAGTAAGAAACGCTTGAGAAACTCAAAATTTTCGCAGTTCTGATGCTCGAAACGAATAACTAGAACGGCCTAGGGGAAAAGTACGCATACCGTTGTAATCGGGCGAGTTTCTACTTTCAGATGCAACAGAAATTTTGCGGATTGGTCAATCCGTTCGCGAGATGTGGCAGTTTGTAGGTAAGAAACGCTTGAGAAACTCAAAATTTTCGCAGTTCTAATGCTCGAAACGAATAACTAGAACGGTCTAGGGGAAAAGTACGCACACCGTTGTAATCGGGCGAGTTTCTACCTTCAGATGCAACAGAAATTTTGCGGATTGGTCAATCCGTTCGCGAGATATGGCAGTTTGGAAGTAAGAAACGCTTGAGAAACTCAAAATTTTCGCAGTTCTGATGCTCGAAACGAATAACTAGAACGGCCTAGGGGAAAAGTACGCATACCGTTGTAATCGGGCGAGTTTCTACTTTCAGATGCAACAGAAATTTTGCGGATTGGTCAATCCGTTCGCGAGATGTGGCAGTTTGTAGGTAAGAAACGCTTGAGAAACTCAAAATTTTCGCAGTTCTGATGCTCGAAACGAATAACTAGGACGGCCTAGGGGAAAAGTACGCATACCGTTGTAATCGGGCGAGTTTCTACCTTCAGATGCAACAGAAATTTTGCGGATTGGTCAATCCGTTCGCGAGATGTGGCAGCTTGGAAGTAAGAAGCGCTTGAGAAACTCCAAACTTTCGCAGTTCTGATGCTCGAAACGAATAACTAGAACGGCCTAGGGGAAAAGTACGCATCCAGTTGTAATCGGGCGAGTTTCTACTTTCAGATGCAACAGAAATTTTGCGGATTGGCCAATCCGTTCGCGAGATATGGCAGTTTGGAGGTAAGAAACGCTTGAGAAACTCAAAATTTTCGCAGTTCTCATGCTCGAAACGAATAACTACAACGGACTAGGGGAAAAGTACGCACACCGTTGTAATCGGGCGAGTTTCTACTTTCAGATGCGCCAGAAATTATGCGGATTGGTCAATCCGTTCGCGAGATGTGGCAGTTTGTAGGTAAGAAACGCTTGAGAAACTCAAAATTTTCGCTGTTCTGATTCTCGAAACGAATAACTAGAACGGTCTAGGGGAAAAGTACGCATAGTGTTGTAATCGGGCGAGTTTCTACCTTCAGATGCAACAGAAATTTTGCGGATTGGTCAATCCGTTCGCGAGATGTGGCAGTTTGGAAGTAAGAAACGCTTGAGAAACTCAAAATTTTCGCAGTTCTGATGCTCGAAACGAATAACTAGAACGGCCTAGGGGAAAAGTACGCATACCGTTGTAATCGGGCGAGTTTCTACCTTCAGATGCAACAGAAATTTTGCGGATTGGTCAATCCGTTCGCGAGATATGGCAGTTTGGAAGTAAGAAACGCTTGAGAAACTCAAAATTTTCGCAGTTCTGATGCTCGAAACGAATAACTAGAACGGCCTAGGGGAAAAGTACGCATACCGTTGTAATCGGGCGAGTTTCTACTTTCAGATGCAACAGAAATTTTGCGGATTGGTCAATCCGTTCGCGAGATGTGGCAGTTTGTAGGTAAGAAACGCTTGAGAAACTCAAAATTTTCGCAGTTCTGATGCTCGAAACGAATAACTAGGACGGCCTAGGGGAAAAGTACGCATACCGTTGTAATCGGGCGAGTTTCTACCTTCAGATGCAACAGAAATTTTGCGGATTGGTCAATCCGTTCGCGAGATGTGGCAGCTTGGAAGTAAGAAGCGCTTGAGAAACTCCAAACTTTCGCAGTTCTGATGCTCGAAACGAATAACTAGAACGGCCTAGGGGAAAAGTACGCATCCAGTTGTAATCGGGCGAGTTTCTACTTTCAGATGCAACAGAAATTTTGCGGATTGGCCAATCCGTTCGCGAGATATGGCAGTTTGGAGGTAAGAAACGCTTGAGAAACTCAAAATTTTCGCAGTTCTCATGCTCGAAACGAATAACTACAACGGACTAGGGGAAAAGTACGCACACCGTTGTAATCGGGCGAGTTTCTACTTTCAGATGCGCCAGAAATTATGCGGATTGGTCAATCCGTTCGCGAGATGTGGCAGTTTGTAGGTAAGAAACGCTTGAGAAACTCAAAATTTTCGCTGTTCTGATTCTCGAAACGAATAACTAGAACGGTCTAGGGGAAAAGTACGCATAGTGTTGTAATCGGGCGAGTTTCTACCTTCAGATGCAACAGAAATTTTGCGGATTGGTCAATCCGTTCGCGAGATGTGGCAGTTTGGAAGTAAGAAACGCTTGAGAAACTCAAAATTTTCGCAGTTCTGATGCTCGAAACGAATAACTAGAACGGCCTAGGGGAAAAGTACGCATACCGTTGTAATCGGGCGAGTTTCTACTTTCAGATGCAACAGAAATTTTGCGGATTGGTCAATCCGTTCGCGAGATATGGCAGTTTGGATGTAAGAAACGCTTGAGAAACTCAAAATTTTCGCAGTTCTGATGCTCGAAACGATTAACTAGAACGGCCTCGGTGAAAAGTACGTATACCGTTGTAATCGGGCGAGTTTCTACTGTCAGATGCAACAGAAATTTTGCGGATTGGTCAATCCGTTCGCGAGATATGGCAGTTTGGAGGTAAGAAACGCTTTAGAAACTCAAAATTTTCGCAGTTCTGATGTTCGACAAGCATAACTAGAACGGCCTAGGGGAAAAGTACGCACACCGTTGTAATCGCGCGAGTTTCTACCTTCAGATGCAACAGAAATTTTGCGGATTGGTCAATCCGTTCGCGAGATATGGCAGTTTGGAAGTAAGAAACGCTTGAGAAACTCAAAATTTTCGCAGTTCTGATGCTCGAAACGAATAACTAGAACGGCCTAGGGGAAAAGTACGCATACCGTTGTAATCGGGCGAGTTTCTACCTTCAGATGCAACAGAAATTTTGCGGATTGGTCAATCCGTTCGCGAGATGTGGCAGTTTGGAAGTAAGAAACGCTTGAGAAACTCAAAATTTTCGCAGTTCTGATGTTCGACAAGCATAACTAGAACGGCCTAGGGGAAAAGTACGCACACCGTTGTAATCGCGCGAGTTTCTACCTTCAGATGCAACAGAAATTTTGCGGATTGGTCAATCCGTTCGCGAGATATGGCAGTTTGGAAGTAAGAAACGCTTGAGAAACTCAAAATTTTCGCAGTTCTGATGCTCGAAACGAATAACTACAACGGACTAGGGGAAAAGTACGCATACCGTTGTAATCGGGCGAGTTTCTACTTTCAGATGCGCCAGAAATTATGCGGATTGGTCAATCCGTTCGCGAGATGTGGCAGTTTGTAGGTAAGAAACGCTTGAGAAACTCAAAATTTTCGCTGTTCTGATGCGCGAAACGAATAACTAGCACGGCCTAGGGGAAAGGTACGCATACCGATATAATCGGGCGAGTTTCTACTTTCAGATGCAACAGAAATTTTGCGGATTGGTCAATCCGTTCGCGAGATGTGGCAGTTTGTAGGTAAGAAACGCTTGAGAAACTCAAAATTTTCGCAGTTCTGATGCTCGAAACGAATAACTAGGACGGCCTAGGGGAAAAGTACGCATACCGTTGTAATCGGGCGAGTTTCTACCTTCAGATGCAACAGAAATTTTGCGGATTGGTCAATCCGTTCGCGAGATGTGGCAGCTTGGAAGTAAGAAACGCTTGAGAAACTCCAAATTTTCGCAGTTCTGATGCTCGAAACGAATAACTAGGACGGCCTAGGGGAAAAGTACGCATCCAGTTGTAATCGGGCGAGTTTCTACTTTCAGATGCAACAGAAATTTTGCGGATTGGCCAATCCGTTCGCGAGATATGGTAGTTTGGAGGTAAGAAACGCTTGAGAAACTCAAAAGTTTCGCAGTTCTCATGCTCGAAACGAATAACTACAACGGACTAGGGGAAAAGTACGCATACCGTTGTAATCGGGCGAGTTTCTACTTTCAGATGCGCCAGAAATTATGCGGATTGGTCAATCCGTTCGCGAGATGTGGCAGTTTGTAGGTAAGAAACGCTTGAGAAACTCAAAATTTTCGCTGTTCTGATTCTCGAAACGAATAACTAGAACGGTCTAGGGGAAAAGTACGCATAGTGTTGTAATCGGGCGAGTTTCTACCTTCAGATGCAACAGAAATTTTGCGGATTGGTCAATCCGTTCGCGAGATGTGGCAGTTTGGAAGTAAGAAACGCTTGAGAAACTCAAAATTTTCGCAGTTCTGATGCTCGAAACGAATAACTAGAACGGCCTAGGGGAAAAGTACCTATACCGTTGTAATCGAATGAGTTTCTACTTTCAGATGCAACAGAAATTTTGCGGATTGGTCAATCCGTTCGCGAGATATGGCAGTTTGTAGGTAAGAAACGCTTGAGAAACTCAAAATTTTCGCAGTTCTGATGCTCGAAACGAATAACTAGGGCGGCCTAGGGGAAAAGTACGCACACCGTTGTAATCGCGCGAGTTTCTACCTTCAGATGCAACAGAAATTTTGCGGATTGGTCAATCCGTTCGCGAGATATGGCAGTTTGTAGGTAAGAAACGCTTGAGAAACTCAAAATTTTGGCAGTTCTGATGCTCGAAACGAATAACTAGGGCGGCCTAGGGGAAAAGTACGCATTCCGTTGTAATCGGGCGAGTTTCAGCTTTCAGATGCATCAGAAATTTTGCGGATTGGTCAATCCGTTCGCAAGATATGGCAGTTTGGAAGTAAGAAACGCTTGAGAAACTCAAAATTTTCGCTGTTCTGATTCTCGAAACGAATAACTAGAACGGACTAGGGGAAAAGTACGCATAGTGTTGTAATCGGGCGAGTTTCTACTTTCAGATGCAACAGAAATTCTGCGGATTGGTCAATCCGTTCGCGAGATATGGCAGTTTGGAGGTAAGAAACGCTCGAGAAACTCAAAATTTCGCAGTTCTGATGCTCGACAAGCATAACGAGAACGGCCTAGGGGAAAAGTACGTATACCGTTGTAATCGGGCGAGTTTCTACTTTCAGATGCAACAGAAATTTTGCGGATTGGTCAATCCGTTCGCGAGATGTGGCAGTTTGGAAGTAAGAAACGCTTGAGAAACTCAAAATTTTCGCAGTTCTGATGCTCGAAACGAATAACTAGAACGGCCTAGGGGAAAAGTACGCATACCGTTGTAATCGGGCGAGTTTCTACTTTCAGATGCAACAGAAATTTTGCGGATTGGTCAATCCGTTCGCGAGATGTGGCAGTTTGTAGGTAAGAAACGCTTGAGAAACTCAAAATTTTCGCAGTTCTGATGCTCGAAACGTATAACTAGAACGGCCTAGGGGAAAAGTACGCACACCGTTGTAATCGGGCGAGTTTCTACCTTCAGATGCAACAGAAATTTTGCGGATTGGTCAATCCGTACGCGAGATATGGCAGTTTGGAAGTAAGAAACGCTTGAGAAACTCAAAATTTTCGCAGTTCTGATGCTCGAAACGAATAACTAGGGCGGCCTAGGGGAAAAGTACGCATACCGTTCTAATCGGGCGAGTTTCTGCTTTCAGATGCATCAGAAATTTTGCGGATTGGTCAATCCGTTCGCGAGATGTGGCAGTTTGTAGGTAAGAAACGCTTGAGAAACTCAAAATTTTCGCAGTTCTGATGCTCGAAACGAATAACTAGAACGGCCTAGGGGAAAAGTACGCACACCGTTGTAATCGGGCGAGTTTCTACCTTCAGATGCAACAGAAATTTTGCGGATTGGTCAATCCGTTCGCGAGATATGGCAGTTTGGAAGTAAGAAACGCTTGAGAAACTCAAAATTTTCGCAGTTCTGATGCTCGAAACGAATAACTAGAACGGCCTAGGGGAAAAGTACGCATACCGTTGTAATCGGGCGAGTTTCTACTTTCAGATGCAACAGAAATTTTGCGGATTGGTCAATCCGTTCGCGAGATGTGGCAGTTTGTAGGTAAGAAACGCTTGAGAAACTCAAAATTTTCGCAGTTCTAATGCTCGAAACGAATAACTAGAACGGTCTAGGGGAAAAGTACGCACACCGTTGTAATCGGGCGAGTTTCTACCTTCAGATGCAACAGAAATTTTGCGGATTGGTCAATCCGTTCGCGAGATATGGCAGTTTGGAAGTAAGAAACGCTTGAGAAACTCAAAATTTTCGCAGTTCTGATGCTCGAAACGAATAACTAGAACGGCCTAGGGGAAAAGTACGCATACCGTTGTAATCGGGCGAGTTTCTACTTTCAGATGCAACAGAAATTTTGCGGATTGGTCAATCCGTTCGCGAGATGTGGCAGTTTGTAGGTAAGAAACACTTGAGAAACTCAAAATTTTCGCTGTTCTGATTCTCGAAACGAATAACTAGAACGGTCTAGGGGAAAAGTACGCATAGTGTTGTAATCGGGCGAGTTTCTACCTTCAGATGCAACAGAAATTTTGCGGATTGGTCAATCCGTTCGCGAGATGTGGCAGTTTGGAAGTAAGAAACGCTTGAGAAACTCAAAATTTTCGCAGTTCTGATGCTCGAAACGAATAACTAGAACGGCCTAGGGGAAAAGTACGCATACCGTTGTAATTGGGCGAGTTTCTACTTTCAGATGCAACAGAAATTTTGCGGATTGGTCAATCCGTTCGCGAGATATGGCAGTTTGGATGTAAGAAACGCTTGAGAAACTCAAAATTTTCGCAGTTCTGATGCTCGAAACGATTAACTAGAACGGCCTCGGTGAAAAGTACGTATACCGTTGTAATCGGGCGAGTTTCTACTTTCAGATGCAACAGAAATTTTGCGGATTGGTCAATCCGTTCGCGAGATATGGCAGTTTGGAGGTAAGAAACGCTTGAGAAACTCAAAATTTTCGCAGTTCTGATGTTCGACAAGCATAACTAGAACGGCCTAGGGGAAAAGTACGCACACCGTTGTAATCGCGCGAGTTTCTACCTTCAGATGCAACAGAAATTTTGCGGATTGGTCAATCCGTTCGCGAGATATGGCAGTTTGGAAGTAAGAAACGCTTGAGAAACTCAAAATTTTGGCAGTTCTGATGCTCGAAACGAATAACTAGGGCGGCCTAGGGGAAAAGTACGCATAGTGTTGTAATCGGGCGAGTTTCTACTTTCAGATGCAACAGAAATTCTGCGGATTGGTCAATCCGTTCGCGAGATATGGCAGTTTGGAGGTAAGAAACGCTCGAGAAACTCAAAATTTTCGCAGTTCTGATGCTCGACAAGCATAACTAGAACGGCCTAGGGGAAAAATACGTATACCGTTGTAATCGGGCGAGTTTCTACTTTCAGATGCAACAGAAATTTTGCGGATTGGTCAATCCGTTCGCGAGATGTGGCAGTTTGGAAGTAAGAAACGCTAGAGAAACTCAAAATTTTCGCAGTTCTGATGCTCGAAACGAATAACTAGAACGGCCTCGGTGAAAAGTACGTATACCGTTGTAATCGGGCGAGTTTCTACTTTCAGATGCAACAGAAATTTTGCGGATTGGTCAATCCGTTCGCGAGATATGGCAGTTTGGAGGTAAGAAACGCTTGAGAAACTCAAAATTTTCGCAGTTCTGATGTTCGACAAGCATAACTAGAACGGCCTAGGGGAAAAGTACGCACACCGTTGTAATCGCGCGAGTTTCTACCTTCAGATGCAACAGAAATTTTGCGGATTGGTCAATCCGTTCGCGAGATATGGCAGTTTGGAAGTAAGAAACGCTTGAGAAACTCAAAATTTTGGCAGTTCTGATGCTCGAAACGAATAACTAGGGCGGCCTAGGGGAAAAGTACGCATAGTGTTGTAATCGGGCGAGTTTCTACTTTCAGATGCAACAGAAATTCTGCGGATTGGTCAATCCGTTCGCGAGATATGGCAGTTTGGAGGTAAGAAACGCTCGAGAAACTCAAAATTTTCGCAGTTCTGATGCTCGACAAGCATAACTAGAACGGCCTAGGGGAAAAATACGTATACCGTTGTAATCGGGCGAGTTTCTACTTTCAGATGCAACAGAAATTTTGCGGATTGGTCAATCCGTTCGCGAGATGTGGCAGTTTGGAAGTAAGAAACGCTAGAGAAACTCAAAATTTTCGCAGTTCTGATGCTCGAAACGAATAACTAGAACGGCCTCGGTGAAAAGTACGTATACCGTTGTAATCGGGCGAGTTTCTACTTTCAGATGCAACAGAAATTTTGCGGATTGGTCAATCCGTTCGCGAGATATGGCAGTTTGGAGGTAAGAAACGCTTGAGAAACTCAAAATTTTCGCAGTTCTGATGTTCGACAAGCATAACTAGAACGGCCTAGGGGAAAAGTACGCACACCGTTGTAATCGCGCGAGTTTCTACCTTCAGATGCAACAGAAATTTTGCGGATTGGTCAATCCGTTCGCGAGATATGGCAGTTTGGAAGTAAGAAACGCTTGAGAAACTCAAAATTTTGGCAGTTCTGATGCTCGAAACGAATAACTAGGGCGGCCTAGGGGAAAAGTACGCATACCGTTGTAATCGGGCGAGTTTCTACTTTCAGATGCAACAGAAATTTTGCGGATTGGTCAATCCGTTCGCGAGATATGGCAGTTTGGAGGTAAGAAACGCTTGAGAAACTCAAAATTTTCGCAGTTCTCATGCTCGAAACGAATAACTACAACGGACTAGGGGAAAAGTACGCATAGTGTTGTAATCGGGCGAGTTTCTACTTTCAGATGCAACAGAAATTCTGCGGATTGGTCAATCCGTTCGCGAGATATGGCAGTTTGGAGGTAAGAAACACTCGAGAAACTCAAAATTTTCGCAGTTCTGATGCTCGACAAGCATAACGAGAACGGCCTAGGGGAAAAATACGTATACCGTTGTAATCGGGCGAGTTTCTACTTTCAGATGCAACAGAAATTTTGCGGATTGGTCAATCCGTTCGCGAGATGTGGCAGTTTGGAAGTAAGAAACGCTTGAGAAACTCAAAATTTTCGCAGTTCAGATGCTCGAAACGAATAACTAGAACGGCCTAGGGGAAAAGTACGCATACCGTTGTAATCGGGCGAGTTTCTACCTTCAGATGCAACAGAAATTTTGCGGATTGGTCAATCCGTTCGCGAGATATGGCAGTTTGGAAGTAAGAAACGCTTGAGAAACTCAAAATTTTCGCAGTTCTGATGCTCGAAACGAATAACTAGGGCGGCCTAGGGGAAAAGTACGCATACCGTTCTAATCGGGCGAGTTTCTGCTTTCAGATGCATCAGAAATTTTGCGGATTGGTCAATCCGTTCGCGAGATGTGGCAGTTTGTAGGTAAGAAACGCTTGAGAAACTCAAAATTTTCCCAGTTCTGATGCTCGAAACGAATAACTAGAACGGCCTAGGGGAAAAGTACGCATACCGTTGTAATCGGGCGAGTTTCTACCTTCAGATGCAACAGAAATTTTGCGGATTGGTCAATCCGTTCGCGAGATATGGCAGTTTGGAAGTAAGAAACGCTTGAGAAACTCAAAATTTTCGCAGTTCTGATGTTCGACAAGCATAACTAGAACGGCCTAGGGGAAAAGTACGCACACCGTTGTAATCAGGCGAGTTTCTACTTTCAGATGCAACAGAAATTCTGCGGATTGGTCAATCCGTTCGCGAGATATGGCAGTTTGGAGGTAAGAAACGCTCGAGAAACTCAAAATTTTCGCAGTTCTGATGCTCGACAAGCATAACTAGAACGGCCTAGGGGAAAAATACGTATACCGTTGTAATCGGGCGAGTTTCTACTTTCAGATGCAACAGAAATTTTGCGGATTGGTCAATCCGTTCGCGAGATGTGGCAGTTTGGAAGTAAGAAACGCTAGAGAAACTCAAAATTTTCGCAGTTCTGATGCTCGAAACGAATAACTAGAACGGCCTCGGTGAAAAGTACGTATACCGTTGTAATCGGGCGAGTTTCTACTTTCAGATGCAACAGAAATTTTGCGGATTGGTCAATCCGTTCGCGAGATATGGCAGTTTGGAGGTAAGAAACGCTTGAGAAACTCAAAATTTTGGCAGTTCTGATGCTCGAAACGAATAACTAGGGCGGCCTAGGGGAAAAGTACGCATACCGTTGTAATCGGGCGAGTTTCTACTTTCAGATGCAACAGAAATTTTGCGGATTGGTCAATCCGTTCGCGAGATATGGCAGTTTGGAGGTAAGAAACGCTTGAGAAACTCAAAATTTTCGCAGTTCTCATGCTCGAAACGAATAACTACAACGGACTAGGGGAAAAGTACGCATAGTGTTGTAATCGGGCGAGTTTCTACTTTCAGATGCAACAGAAATTCTGCGGATTGGTCAATCCGTTCGCGAGATATGGCAGTTTGGAGGTAAGAAACACTCGAGAAACTCAAAATTTTCGCAGTTCTGATGCTCGACAAGCATAACGAGAACGGCCTAGGGGAAAAATACGTATACCGTTGTAATCGGGCGAGTTTCTACTTTCAGATGCAACAGAAATTTTGCGGATTGGTCAATCCGTTCGCGAGATGTGGCAGTTTGGAAGTAAGAAACGCTTGAGAAACTCAAAATTTTCGCAGTTCAGATGCTCGAAACGAATAACTAGAACGGCCTAGGGGAAAAGTACGCATACCGTTGTAATCGGGCGAGTTTCTACCTTCAGATGCAACAGAAATTTTGCGGATTGGTCAATCCGTTCGCGAGATATGGCAGTTTGGAAGTAAGAAACGCTTGAGAAACTCAAAATTTTCGCAGTTCTGATGCTCGAAACGAATAACTAGGGCGGCCTAGGGGAAAAGTACGCATACCGTTCTAATCGGGCGAGTTTCTGCTTTCAGATGCATCAGAAATTTTGCGGATTGGTCAATCCGTTCGCGAGATGTGGCAGTTTGTAGGTAAGAAACGCTTGAGAAACTCAAAATTTTCCCAGTTCTGATGCTCGAAACGAATAACTAGAACGGCCTAGGGGAAAAGTACGCATACCGTTGTAATCGGGCGAGTTTCTACCTTCAGATGCAACAGAAATTTTGCGGATTGGTCAATCCGTTCGCGAGATATGGCAGTTTGGAAGTAAGAAACGCTTGAGAAACTCAAAATTTTCGCAGTTCTGATGCTCGAAACGAATAACTAGAACGGCCTAGGGGAAAAGTACGCATACCGTTGTAATCAGGCGAGTTTCTACTTTCAGATGCAACAGAAATTATGCGGATTGGTCAATCCGTTCGCGAGATATGGCAGTTTGTAGGTAAGAAACGCTTGAGAAACTCAAAATTTTCGCAGTTCTGATGCTCGAAACGAATAACTAGGGCGGCCTAGGGGAAAAGTACGCATACCGTTCTAATCGGGCGAGTTTCTGCTTTCAGATGCATCAGAAATTTTGCGGATTGGTCAATCCGTTCGCGAGATGTGGCAGTTTGTAGGTAAGAAACGCTTGAGAAACTCAAAATTTTCGCAGTTCTGATGCTCGAAACGAATAACTAGAACGGCCTAGGGGAAAAGTACGCACACCGTTGTAATCGGGCGAGTTTCTACCTTCAGATGCAACAGAAATTTTGCGGATTGGTCAATCCGTTCGCGAGATATGGCAGTTTGGAAGTAAGAAACGCTTGAGAAACTCAAAATTTTCGCAGTTCTGATGCTCGAAACGAATAACTAGAACGGCCTAGGGGAAAAGTACGCATACCGTTGTAATCGGGCGAGTTTCTACTTTCAGATGCAACAGAAATTTTGCGGATTGGTCAATCCGTTCGCGAGATGTGGCAGTTTGTAGGTAAGAAACGCTTGAGAAACTCAAAATTTTCGCAGTTCTAATGCTCGAAACGAATAACTAGAACGGTCTAGGGGAAAAGTACGCACACCGTTGTAATCGGGCGAGTTTCTACCTTCAGATGCAACAGAAATTTTGCGGATTGGTCAAACCGTTCGCGAGATATGGCAGTTTGGAAGTAAGAAACGCTTGAGAAACTCAAAATTTTCGCAGTTCTGATGCTCGAAACGAATAACTAGAACGGCCTAGGGGAAAAGTACGCATACCGTTGTAATCGGGCGAGTTTCTACTTTCAGATGCAACAGAAATTTTGCGGATTGGTCAATCCGTTCGCGAGATGTGGCAGTTTGTAGGTAAGAAACGCTTGAGAAACTCAAAATTTTCGCAGTTCTAATGCTCGAAACGAATAACTAGAACGGTCTAGGGGAAAAGTACGCACACCGTTGTAATCGGGCGAGTTTCTACCTTCAGATGCAACAGAAATTTTGCGGATTGGTCAATCCGTTCGCGAGATATGGCAGTTTGGAAGTAAGAAACGCTTGAGAAACTCAAAATTTTCGCAGTTCTGATGCTCGAAACGAATAACTAGAACGGCCTAGGGGAAAAGTACGCATACCGTTGTAATCGGGCGAGTTTCTACTTTCAGATGCAACAGAAATTTTGCGGATTGGTCAATCCGTTCGCGAGATGTGGCAGTTTGTAGGTAAGAAACACTTGAGAAACTCAAAATTTTCGCTGTTCTGATTCTCGAAACGAATAACTAGAACGGTCTAGGGGAAAAGTACGCATAGTGTTGTAATCGGGCGAGTTTCTACCTTCAGATGCAACAGAAATTTTGCGGATTGGTCAATCCGTTCGCGAGATGTGGCAGTTTGGAAGTAAGAAACGCTTGCGAAACTCAAAATTTTCGCAGTTCTGATGCTCGAAAACGAATAACTAGAACGGCCTAGGGGAAAAGTACGCATACCGTTGTAATCGGGCGAGTTTCTACTTTCAGATGCAACAGAAATTTTGCGGATTGGTCAATCCGTTCGCGAGATATGGCAGTTTGGATGTAAGAAACGCTTGAGAAACTCAAAATTTTCGCAGTTCTGATGCTCGAAACGATTAACTAGAACGGCCTCGGTGAAAAGTACGTATACCGTTGTAATCGGGCGAGTTTCTACTTTCAGATGCAACAGAAATTTTGCGGATTGGTCAATCCGTTCGCGAGATATGGCAGTTTGGAGGTAAGAAACGCTTGAGAAACTCAAAATTTTGGCAGTTCTGATGCTCGAAACGAATAACTAGGGCGGCCTAGGGGAAAAGTACGCATAGTGTTGTAATCGGGCGAGTTTCTACTTTCAGATGCAACAGAAATTCTGCGGATTGGTCAATCCGTTCGCGAGATATGGCAGTTTGGAGGTAAGAAACGCTCGAGAAACTCAAAATTTTCGCAGTTCTGATGCTCGACAAGCATAACGAGAACGGCCTAGGGGAAAAATACGTATACCGTTGTAATCGGGCGAGTTTCTACTTTCAGATGCAACAGAAATTTTGCGGATTGGTCAATCCGTTCGCGAGATGTGGCAGTTTGGAAGTAAGAAACGCTTGAGAAACTCAAAATTTTCGCAGTTCTGATGCTCGAAACGAATAACTAGAACGGCCTAGGGGAAAAGTACGCATACCGTTGTAATCGGGCGAGTTTCTACTTTCAGATGCAACAGAAATTTTGCGGATTGGTCAATCCGTTCGCGAGATATGGCAGTTTGGATGTAAGAAACGCTTGAGAAACTCAAAATTTTCGCAGTTCTCATGCTCGAAACGAATAACTACAACGGACTAGGGGAAAAGTACGCATAGTGTTGTAATCGGGCGAGTTTCTACTTTCAGATGCAACAGAAATTTTGCGGATTGGTCAATCCGTTCGCGAGATGTGGCAGTTTGGAAGTAAGAAACGCTTGAGAAACTCAAAAATTTTCGCAGTTCTGATGCTCGAAACGAATAACTAGAACGGCCTAGGGGAAAAGTACGCACAGCGTTGTAATCGGTCGAGTTTCTACCTTCAGTTGCAACAGAAATTTTGCGGATTGGTCAATCCGTTCGCGAGATGTGGCAGTTTGGAAGTAAGAACGCTTGAGAAACTCAAAATTTTCGCAGTTCTGATGCTCGAAACGAATAACTAGAACGGCCTAGGGGAAAAGTACGCATACCGTTGTAATCGGGCGAGTTTCTACTTCAGATGCAACAGAAATTTTGCGGATTGGTCTATCCGTTCGGCGAGATATGGCAGTTTGTGATGTAAGAAACGCTTGAGAAACTCAAAATTTTCGCAGGTTCTGATGCTCGAAACGATTAACTAGAACGGCCTCGGTGAAAAGTACGTATACCGTTGTAATCGGGCGAGTTTCTACTTTCAGATGCAACAGAAATTTTGCGGATTGGTCAATCCGTTCGCGAGATATGGCAGTTTGGAGGTAAGAAACGCTTGAGAAACTCAAAATTTTCGCAGTTCTGATGTTCGACAAGCATAACTAGAACGGCCTAGGGGAAAAGTACGCACACGTTGTAATCACGCGAGTTTCTACCTTCAGATGCAACAGAAATTTTGCGGATTTGTCAATCCGTTCGCGAGATATGGCAGTTTGGAAGTAAGAAACGCTTGAGAAACTCAAAATTTTGGCAGTTCTGATGCTCGAAACGAATAACTAGGGCGCCTAGGGGAAAAGTACGCATACCGTTGTAATCGGGCGAGTTTCTACTTTCAGATGCAACAGAAATTCTTGCGGATTGGTCAATCCGTTCGCGAGATATGGCAGTTTGGAGGTAAGAAACGCTTGAGAAACTCAAAATTTTCGCAGTTCTCATGCTCGAAACGAATAACTACAACGGACTAGGGGAAAAGTACGCATAGTGTTGTAATCGGGCGAGTTTCTACTTTCAGATGGAACAGAAATTTTGCGGATTGGTCAATCCGTTCGCGAGATGTGGCAGTTTGGAAGTAAGAAACGCTTGAGAAACTCAAAATTTTCGCAGTTCTGATGCTCGAAACGAATAACTAGAACGGCCTAGGGGAAAAGTACGCACACCGTTGTAATCGGTCGAGTTTCTACCTTCAGTTGCAACAGAAATTTTGCGGATTGGTCAATCCGTTCGCGAGATGTGGCAGTTTGAAGTAGAGAAACGCTTGAGAACTCAAAATTTTCGCAGTTCTGATGCTCGAAACGAATAACTAGAACGGCCTAGGGAAAAGTACGCATACCGTTGTAATCGGGCGAGTTTCTACTTTCAGATGCAACAGAAATTTTGCGGATTGGTCAATCCGTTCGCGAGATATGGCAGTTTGGAGGTAAGAAACGCTTGAGAAACTCAAAATTTTGGCAGTTCTGATGCTCGAAACGAATAACTAGGGCGGCCTAGGGGAAAAGTACGCATAGTGTTGTAATCGGGCGAGTTTCTACTTTCAGATGCAACAGAAATTCTGCGGATTGGTCAATCCGTTCGCGAGATATGGCAGTTTGGAGGTAAGAAACGCTCGAGAAACTCAAAATTTTCGCAGTTCTGATGCTCGACAAGCATAACGAGAACGGCCTAGGGGAAAAATACGTATACCGTTGTAATCGGGCGAGTTTCTACTTTCAGATGCAACAGAAATTTTGCGGATTGGTCAATCCGTTCGCGAGATGTGGCAGTTTGGAAGTAAGAAACGCTTGAGAAACTCAAAATTTTCGCAGTTCTGATGCTCGAAACGAATAACTAGAACGGCCTAGGGGAAAAGTACGCATACCGTTGTAATCGGGCGAGTTTCTACTTTCAGATGCAACAGAAATTTTGCGGATTGGTCAATCCGTTCGCGAGATATGGCAGTTTGGATGTAAGAAACGCTTGAGAAACTCAAAATTTTCGCAGTTTCTGATGCTCGAAACGATTAACTAGAACGGCCTCGGTGAAAAGTACGTATACCGTTGTAATCGGGCGAGTTTCTACTTTCAGATGCAACAGAAATTTTGCGGATTGGTCAATCCGTTCGCGAGATATGGCAGTTTGGAGGTAAGAAACGCTTGAGAAACTCAAAATTTTCGCAGTTCTGATGTTCGACAAGCATAACTAGAACGGCCTAGGGGAAAAGTACGCACACCGTTGTAATCACGCGAGTTTCTACCTTCAGATGCAACAGAAATTTTGCGGATTGGTCAATCCGTTCGCGAGATATGGCAGTTTGGAAGTAAGAAACGCTTGAGAAACTCAAAATTTTGGCAGTTCTGATGCTCGAAACGAATAACTAGGGCGGCCTAGGGGAAAAGTACGCATACCGTTGTAATCGGGCGAGTTTCTACTTTCAGATGCAACAGAAATTTTGCGGATTGGTCAATCCGTTCGCGAGATATGGCAGTTTGGAGGTAAGAAACGCTTGAGAAACTCAAAATTTTCGCAGTTCTCATGCTCGAAACGAATAACTACAACGGACTAGGGGAAAAGTACGCATAGTGTTGTAATCGGGCGAGTTTCTACTTTCAGATGCAACAGAAATTTTGCGGATTGGTCAATCCGTTCGCGAGATGTGGCAGTTTGGAAGTAAGAAACGCTTGAGAAACTCAAAATTTTCGCAGTTCTGATGCTCGAAACGAATAACTAGAACGGCCTAGGGGAAAAGTACGCACACCGTTGTAATCGGTCGAGTTTCTACCTTCAGATGCAACAGAAATTTTGCGGATTGGTCAATCCGTTCGCGAGATGTGGCAGTTTGGAAGTAAGAAACGCTTGAGAAACTCAAAATTTTCGCAGTTCTGATGCTCGAAACGAATAACTAGAACGGCCTAGGGGAAAAGTACGCATACCGTTGTAATCGGGCGAGTTTCTACTTTCAGATGCAACAGAAATTTTGCGGATTGGTCAATCCGTTCGCGAGATATGGCAGTTTGGAGGTAAGAAACGCTTGAGAAACTCAAAATTTTCGCAGTTCTGATGCTCGAAACGAATAACTAGAACGGCCTCGGTGAAAAGTACGTATACCGTTGTAATCGGGCGAGTTTCTGCTTTCAGATGCAACAGAAATTTTGCCGATTGGTCAATCCGTTCGCGAGATATGGCAGTTTGGAAGTAAGAAACGCTTGAGAAACTCAAAGTTTTTGCAGTTCTGATGCTCGAAACGAATAACTAGAACGGCCTAGGGGAAAAGTACGCATACCGTTGTAATCGGGCGAGTTTCTACTTTCAGATGCAACAGAAATTTTGCGGATTGGTCAATCCGTTCGCGAGATATGGCAGTTTGGAGGTAAGAAACGCTTGAGAAACTCAAAATTTTCGCAGTTCTCATGCTCGAAACGAATAACTACAACGGACTAGGGGAAAAGTACGCATACCGTTGTAATCGGGCGAGTTTCTACTTTCAGATGCAACAGAAATTTTGCGGATTGGTCAATCCGTTCGCGAGATGTGGCAGTTTGTAGGTAAGAAACGCTTGAGAAACTCAAAATTTTCGCAGTTCTAATGCTCGAAACGAATAACTAGAACGGTCTAGGGGAAAAGTACGCACACCGTTGTAATCGGGCGAGTTTCTACCTTCAGATGCAACAGAAATTTTGCGGATTGGTCAATCCGTTCGCGAGATATGGCAGTTTGTAGGTAAGAAACGCTTGAGAAACTCAAAATTTTCGCAGTTCTGATGCTCGAAACGAATAAGCGGCCTAGGGGAAAAGTACGCATACCGTTGTAATCGGGCGAGTTTCTGCTTTCAGATGCATCAGAAATTTTGCGGATTGGTCAATCCGTTCGCGAGATGTGGCAGTTTGTAGGTAAGAAACGCTTGAGAAACTCAAAATTTTCGCAGTTCTGATGCTCGAAACGAATAACTAGAACGGCCTAGGGGAAAAGTACGCACACCGTTGTAATCGGTCGTGTTTCTCCCTTCAGATGCAACAGAAATTTTGCGGATTGGTCAATCCGTTCGCGAGATATGGCAGTTTGGAGGTAAGAAACGCTTGAGAAACTCAAAATTTTCGCAGTTCTGATGCTCGAAACGAATAACTAGAACGGCCTAGGGGAAAAGTACGCATACCGTTGTAATCGGGCGAGTTTCTACTTTCAGATGCAACAGAGATTTTGCGGATTGGTCAATCCGTTCGCGAGATGTGGCAGTTTGTAGGTAAGAAACGCTTGAGAAACTCAAAATTTTCGCAGTTCTGATGCTCGAAACGAATAACTAGGACGGCCTAGGGGAAAAGTACGCATACCGTTGTAATCGGGCGAGTTTCTACCTTCAGATGCAACAGAAATTTTGCGGATTGGTCAATCCGTTCGCGAGATGTGGCAGCTTGGAAGTAAGAAACGCTTGAGAAACTCAAAATTTTCGCAGTTCTGATGTTCGAAACGAATAACTAGAACGGCGTAGGGGAAAAGTACGCATCCAGTTGTAATCGGGCGAGTTTCTACTTTCAGATGCAACAGAAATTTTGCGGATTGGCCAATCCGTTCGCGAGATATGGCAGTTTGGAGGTAAGAAACGCTTGAGAAACTCAAAATTTTCGCAGTTCTCATGCTCGAAACGAATAACTACAACGGACTAGGGGAAAAGTACGCATACCGTTATAATCGGGCGAGTTTCTACTTTCAGATGCGCCGGAAATTATGCGGATTGGTCAATCCGTTCGCGAGATATGGCAGTTTGGAGGTAAGAAACGCTCGAGAAACTCAAAATTATCGCAGTTCTGATGCTCGGCAAGCATAACTAGAACGGCCTAGGGGAAAAGTACCTATACCGTTGTAATCGGGCGAGTTTCTACTTTCAGATGCAACAGAAATTTTGCGGATTGGTCAATCCGTTCGCGAGATGTGGCAGTTTGGAAGTAAGAAACGCTTGAGAAACTCAAAATTTTCGCAGTTCTGATGCTCGAAACGAATAACTAGAACGGCCTAGGGGAAAAGTACGCACACCGTTGTAATCGGTCGAGTTTCTACCTTCAGATGCAACAGAAATTTTGCGGATTGGTCAATCCGTTCGCGAGATGTGGCAGTTTGGAAGTAAGAAACGCTTGAGAAACTCAAAATTTTCGCAGTTCTGATGCTCGAAACGAATAACTAGAACGGCCTAGGGGAAAAGTACGCATACCGTTGTAATCGGGCGAGTTTCTACTTTCAGATGCAACAGAAATTTTGCGGATTGGTCAATCCGTTCGCGAGATGTGGCAGTTTGTAGGTAAGAAACGCTTGAGAAAATCAAAATTTTCGCAGTTCTGATGCTCGAAACGAATAACTAGAACGGCCTAGGGGAAAAGTACGCATACCGTTGTAATCGGGCGAGTTTCTGCTTTCAGATGCATCAGAAATTTTGCGGATTGGTCAATCCGTTCGCGAGATGTGGCAGTTTGTAGGTAAGAAACGCTTGAGAAAATCAAAATTTTCGCAGTTCTGATGCTCGAAACGTATAACTAGAACGGCCTAGGGGAAAAGTACGCATACCGTTCTAATCGGGCGAGTTTCTGCTTTCAGATGCATCAGAAATTTTGCGGATTGGTCAATCCGTTCGCGAGATGTGGCAGTTTGTAGGTAAGAAACGCTTGAGAAACTCAAAATTTTCGCAGTTCTGATGCTCGAAACAAATAACTAGAACGGCCTAGGGGAAAAGTACGCATACCGTTGTAATCGGGCGAGTTTCTACCTTCAGATGCAACAGAAATTTTGCGGATAGGTCAATCCGTTCGCGAGATATGGCAGTTTGGAAGTAAGAAACGCTTGAGAAACTCAAAATTTTCGCAGTTCTGATGCTCGAAACGAATAACTAGAACGGCCTAGGGGAAAAGTACGCATACCGTTGTAATCGGGCGAGTTTCTACATTCAGATGCAACAGAAATTTTGCGGATTGGTCAATCCGTTCGCGAGATATGGCTGTTTGGAAGTAAGAAACGCTTGAGAAACTCAAAATTTTCGCAGTTCTGATGCTCGAAACGAATAACTAGAACGGCCTAGGGGAAAAGTACGCATACCGTTGTAATCGGGCGAGTTTCTACTTTCAGATGCAACAGAAATTTTGCGGATTGGTCAATCCGTTCGCGAGATGTTGCAGTTTGTAGGTAAGAAACGCTTGAGAAACTCAAAATTTTCGCAGTTCTGATGCTCGAAACGAATAACTAGAACGGCCTAGGGGAAAAGTACGCATACCGTTGTAATCGGGCGAGTTTCTACCTTCAGATGCAACAGAAATTTTGCGGATTGGTCAATCCGTTCGCGAGATGTGGCAGCTTGGAAGTAAGAAACGCTTGAGAAACTCAAAATTTTCGCAGTTCTGATGCTCGAAACGAATAACTAGAACGGCCTAGGGGAAAAGTACGCATCCAGTTGTAATCGGGCGAGTTTCTACTTTCAGATGCAACAGAAATTTTGCGGATTGGTCAATCCGTTCGCGAGATATGGCAGTTTGGAGGTAAGAAACGCTCGAGAAACTCAAAATTTTCGCAGTTCTGATGCTCGACAAGCATAAGTAGAACGGCCTAGAGGAAAAGTACGCATACCGTTGTAATCGGGCGAGTTTCTACTTTCAGATGCGCCAGAAATTATGCGGATTGGTCAATCCGTTCGCGAGATATGGCAGTTTGGAGGTAGGAAACGCTCGAGAAACTCAAAATTTTCGCAGTTCTGATGCTCGACAAGCATAACTAGAACGGCCTAGGGGAAAAGTACCTATACCGTTGTAATCGGGCGAGTTTCTACTTTCAGATGCAATAGAAATTTTGCGGATTGGTCAATCCGTTCGCGAGATGTGGCAGTTTGGAAGTAAGAAACGCTTGAGAAACTCAAAATTTTCGCAGTTCTGATGCTCGAAACGAATAACTAGAACGGCCTCGGTGAAAAGTACGTATACCGTTGTAATCAGGCGAGTTTCTACTTTCAGATGCAACAGAAATTTTGCGGATTGGTCAATCCGTTCGCGAGATATGGCAGTTTGGAGGTAAGAAACGCTTGAGAAACTCAAAATTTTCGCAGTTCTGATGCTCGAAACGAACAACTAGGACGGCCTAGTGGAAAAGTACGCATACCGTTGTAATCGGGCGAGTTTCTACTTTCAGATGCAACAGAAATTTTGCGGATTGGTCAATCCGTTCGCGAGATATGGCAGTTTGGAGGTAAGAAACGCTTGAGAAACTCAACATTTTCGCAGTTCTGATACTCGAAACGAATAACTAGAACGTCCTAGGGGAAAAGTACGCATACTGTTGTAATCGGGCGAGTTTCTACTTTCAGATGCACCAGAAATTTTGCGGATTGGTCAATCCGTTCGCGAGATATGGCAGTTTGTAGGTAAGAAACGCTTGAGAAAATCAAAATTTTCGCAGTTCTGATGCTCGAAACGAATAACTAGAACGGCCTAGGGGAAAAGTACGCATACCGTTGTAATCGGGCGAGTTTCTGCTTTCAGATGCATCAGAAATTTTGCGGATTGGACAATCCGTTCGCGAGATGTGGCAGTTTGTAGGTAAGAAACGCTTGAGAAACTCAAAATTTTCGCAGTTCTGATGCTCGAAACGTATAACTAGAACGGCCCAGGGGAAAAGTACGCATACCGTTCTAATCGGGCGAGTTTCTGCTTTCAGATGCATCAGAAATTTTGCGGATTGGTCAATCCGTTCGCGAGATGTGGCAGTTTGTAGGTAAGAAACGCTTGAGAAACTCAAAATTTTCGCAGTTCTGATGCTCGAAACGAATAACTAGAACGGCCTAGGGGAAAAGTACGCATACCGTTGTAATCGGGCGAGTTTCTACCTTCAGATGCAACAGAAATTTTGCGGATTGGTCAATCCGTTCGCGAGATATGGCAGTTTGGAAGTAAGAAACGCTTGAGAAACTCAAAATTTTCGCAGTTCTGATGCTCGAAACGAATAACTAGAACGGCCTAGGGGAAAAGTACGCATACCGTTGTAATCGGGCGAGTTTCTACATTCAGATGCAACAGAAATTTTGCGGATTGGTCAATCCGTTCGCGAGATATGGCTGTTTGGAAGTAAGAAACGCTTGAGAAACTCAAAATTTTCGCAGTTCTGATGCTCGAAACGAATAACTAGAACGGCCTAGGGGAAAAGTACGCATACCGTTGTAATCGGGCGAGTTTCTACTTTCAGATGCAACAGAAATTTTGCGGATTGGTCAATCCGTTCGCGAGATGTTGCAGTTTGTAGGTAAGAAACGCTTGAGAAACTCAAAATTTTCGCAGTTCTGATGCTCGAAACGAATAACTAGAACGGCCTAGGGGAAAAGTACGCATACCGTTGTAATCGGGCGAGTTTCTACCTTCAGATGCAACAGAAATTTTGCGGATTGGTCAATCCGTTCGCGAGATGTGGCAGCTTGGAAGTAAGAAACGCTTGAGAAACTCAAAATTTTCGCAGTTCTGATGCTCGAAACGAATAACTAGAACGGCCTAGGGGAAAAGTACGCATCCAGTTGTAATCGGGCGAGTTTCTACTTTCAGATGCAACAGAAATTTTGCGGATTGGCCAATCCGTTCGCGAGATATGGCAGTTTGGAAGTAAGAAACGCTTGAGAAACTCAAAATTTTCGCAGTTCTGATGTTCGACAAGCATAACTAGAACGGCCTAGGGGAAAAGTACTCATACCGTTGTAATCGGGCGAGTTTCTACTTTCAGATGCAGCAGAAATTTTGCGGATTGGCCTATCAGTTCGCGAGATATGGCAGTTTGGAGGTAAGAAACGCTTGAGAAACTCAAAATTTTCGCAGTTCTGATGCTCGAAACGAATAACTAGAACGGCCTAGGGGAAAAGTGCGCATACCGTTGCAATCGGGCGTGTTTCTACTTTCAGATGCAACAGAAATTTTGCGGATTGGTCAATCCGTTCGCGAGATATGGCAGTTTGGAGGTAAGAAACGCTCGAGAAACTCAAAATTTTCGCAGTTCTGATGCTCGACAAGCATAACTAGAACGGCCTAGGGGAAAAGTACGTACACCGTTGCAATCGGGCGAGTTTCTACTTTCAGATGCAACAGAAATTTTGCGGATTGGTCAATCCGTTCGCGAGATATGGCAGTTTGGAGGTAAGAAACGCTCGAGAAACTCAAAATTTTCGCAGTTCTGATGCTCGACAAGCATAAGTAGAACGGCCTAGAGGAAAAGTACGCATACCGTTGTAATCGGGCGAGTTTCTACTTTCAGATGCGCCAGAAATTATGCGGATTGGTCAATCCGTTCGCGAGATATGGCAGTTTGGAGGTAGGAAACGCTCGAGAAACTCAAAATTTTCGCAGTTCTGATGCTCGACAAGCATAACTTGAACGGCCTAGGGGAAAAGTACCTATACCGTTGTAATCGGGCGAGTTTCTACTTTCAGATGCAATAGAAATTTTGCGGATTGGTCAATCCGTTCGCGAGATGTGGCAGTTTGGAAGTAAGAAACGCTTGAGAAACTCAAAATTTTCGCAGTTCTGATGCTCGAAACGAATAACTAGAACGGCCTCGGTGAAAAGTACGTATACCGTTGTAATCAGGCGAGTTTCTACTTTCAGATGCAACAGAAATTTTGCGGATTGGTCAATCCGTTCGCGAGATATGGCAGTTTGGAGGTAAGAAACGCTTGAGAAACTCAAAATTTTCGCAGTTCTGATGCTCGAAACGAACAACTAGGACGGCCTAGTGGAAAAGTACGCATACCGTTGTAATCGGGCGAGTTTCTACTTTCAGATGCAACAGAAATTTTGCGGATTGGTCAATCCGTTCGCGAGATATGGCAGTTTGGAGGTAAGAAACGCTTGAGAAACTCAACATTTTCGCAGTTCTGATACTCGAAACGAATAACTAGAACGTCCTAGGGGAAAAGTACGCATACTGTTGTAATCGGGCGAGTTTCTACTTTCAGATGCAACAGAAATTTTGCGGATTGGTCAATCCGTTCGCGAGATATGGCAGTTTGTAGGTAAGAAACGCTTGAGAAAATCAAAATTTTCGCAGTTCTGATGCTCGAAACGAATAACTAGAACGGCCTAGGGGAAAAGTACGCATACCGTTGTAATCGGGCGAGTTTCTGCTTTCAGATGCATCAGAAATTTTGCGGATTGGACAATCCGTTCGCGAGATGTGGCAGTTTGTAGGTAAGAAACGCTTGAGAAACTCAAAATTTTCGCAGTTCTGATGCTCGAAACGTATAACTAGAACGGCCTAGGGGAAAAGTACGCATACCGTTCTAATCGGGCGAGTTTCTGCTTTCAGATGCATCAGAAATTTTGCGGATTGGTCAATCCGTTCGCGAGATGTGGCAGTTTGTTGGTAGGAAACGCTTGAGAAACTCAAAATTTTCGCAGTTCTGATGCTCGAAACGAATAACTAGAACGGCCTAGGGGAAAAGTACGCATACCGTTGTAATCGGGCGAGTTTCTACCTTCAGATGCAACAGAAATTTTGCGGATTGGTCAATCCGTTCGCGAGATATGGCAGTTTGGAAGTAAGAAACTCTTGAGAAACTCAAAATTTTCGCAGTTCTGATGCTCGAAACGAATAACTAGAACGGCCTAGGGGAAAAGTACGCATACCGTTGTAATCGGGCGAGTTTCTACTTTCAGATGCAACAGAAATTTTGCGGATTGGTCAATCCGTTCGCGAGATGTGGCAGTTTGTAGGTAAGAAACGCTTGAGAAACTCAAAATTTTCGCAGTTCTAATGTTCGAAACGAATAACTAGAACGGTCTAGGGGAAAAGTACGCATAGTGTTGTAATCGGGCGAGTTTCTACTTTCAGATGCAACAGAAATTTTGCAGATTGGTCAATCCGTTCGCGAGATATGGCAGTTTGGAGGTAAGAAACGCTCGAGAAACTCAAAATTTTCGCAGTTCTGATGTTCGACAAGCATAACTAGAACGTCCTAGGGGAAAAGTACGCATACTGTTGTAATCGGGCGAGTTTCTACTTTCAGATGCAACAGAAATTTTGCGGATTGGTCAATCCGTTCGCGAGATATGGCAGTTTGTAGGTAAGAAACGCTTGAGAAAATCAAAATTTTCGCAGTTCTGATGCTCGAAACGAATAACTAGAACGGCCTAGGGGAAAAGTACGCATACCGTTGTAATCGGGCGAGTTTCTGCTTTCAGATGCATCAGAAATTTTGCGGATTGGACAATCCGTTCGCGAGATGTGGCAGTTTGTAGGTAAGAAACGCTTGAGAAACTCAAAATTTTCGCAGTTCTGATGCTCGAAACGTATAACTAGAACGGCCTAGGGGAAAAGTACGCATACCGTTCTAATCGGGCGAGTTTCTGCTTTCAGATGCATCAGAAATTTTGCGGATTGGTCAATCCGTTCGCGAGATGTGGCAGTTTGTTGGTAGGAAACGCTTGAGAAACTCAAAATTTTCGCAGTTCTGATGCTCGAAACGAATAACTAGAACGGCCTAGGGGAAAAGTACGCATACCGTTGTAATCGGGCGAGTTTCTACCTTCAGATGCAACAGAAATTTTGCGGATTGGTCAATCCGTTCGCGAGATATGGCAGTTTGGAAGTAAGAAACTCTTGAGAAACTCAAAATTTTCGCAGTTCTGATGCTCGAAACGAATAACTAGAACGGCCTAGGGGAAAAGTACGCATACCGTTGTAATCGGGCGAGTTTCTACTTTCAGATGCAACAGAAATTTTGCGGATTGGTCAATCCGTTCGCGAGATGTGGCAGTTTGTAGGTAAGAAACGCTTGAGAAACTCAAAATTTTCGCAGTTCTAATGTTCGAAACGAATAACTAGAACGGTCTAGGGGAAAAGTACGCATAGTGTTGTAATCGGGCGAGTTTCTACTTTCAGATGCAACAGAAATTTTGCAGATTGGTCAATCCGTTCGCGAGATATGGCAGTTTGGAGGTAAGAAACGCTCGAGAAACTCAAAATTTTCGCAGTTCTGATGTTCGACAAGCATAACTAGAACGGCCTAGGGGAAAAGTACTCATACCGTTGTAATCGGGCGAGTTTCTACTTTCAGATGCAACAGAAATTTTGCGGATTGGCCAATCAGTTCGCGAGATATGGCAGTTTGGAGGTAAGAAACGCTTGAGAAACTCAAAATTTTCGCAGTTCTCATGCTCGAAACGAATAACTACAACGGACTAGGGGAAAAGTACGCATAGTGTTGTAATCGGGCGTGTTTCTACTTTCAGATGCAACAGAAATTTTGCGGATTGGTCAATCCGTTCGCGAGATATGGCAGTTTGGAGGTAAGAAACGCTCGAGAAACTCAAAATTTTCGCAGATCTGATGCTCGACAAGCATAACTAGAACGGCCTAGGGGAAAAGTACGTATACCGTTGCAATCGGGCGAGTTTCTACTTTCAGATGCAACAGAAATTTTGCGGATTGGTCAATCCGTTCGCGAGATATGGCAGTTTGGAGGTAAGAAACGCTCGAGAAACTCAAAATTTTCGCAGTTCTGATGCTCGACAAGCATAAGTAGAACGGCCTAGGGGAAAAGTACCTATACCGTTGTAATCGGGCGAGCTTCTACTTTCAGATGCAACAGAAATTTTGCGGATTGGTCAATCCGTTCGCGAGATGTGGCAGTTTGGAAGTAAGAACCGCTTGAGAAACACAAAATTTTCGCAGTTCTGATGCCTGAAACGAATAACTAGAACGGCCTAGGGGGAATGTACGCATACCGTTGTAATCGGGCGAGTTTCTACTTTCAGATGCAACAGAAATTTTGCGGATTGGTCAATCCGTTCGCGAGATGTGGCAGTTTGTAGGTAAGAAACGCTTGAGAAACTCAAAATTTTCGCAGTTCTGATGCTCGAAAAGAATAACTAGAACGGCCTAGGGGAAAAGTACGCATACCGTTGTAATCGGGCGAGTTTCTACTTTCAGATGCGCCAGAAATTATGCGGATTGGTCAATCCGTTCGCGAGATATGGCAGTTTGGAAGTAAGAAACGCTTGAGAAACTCAAAATTTTCGCAGTTCTGATGCTCGAAACGAATAACTAGAACGGCCTCGGTGAAAAGTACGTATACCGTTGTAATCGGGCGACTTTCTACTTTCAGATGCAACAGAAATTTTGCGGATTGGTCAATCCGTTCGCGAGATATGGCAGTTTGTAGGTAAGAAACGCTTGAGAAAATCAAAATTTTCGCAGTTCTGATGCTCGAAACGAATAACTAGAACGGCCTAGGGGAAAAGTACGCATACCGTTGTAATCGGGCGAGTTTCTACCTTCAGATGCAACAGAAATTTTGCGGATTGGTTAATCCGTTCGCGAGATATGGCAGTTTGGAAGTAAGAAACGCTTGAGAAACTCAAAATTTTCGCAGTTCTGATGCTCGAAACGAATAACTAGAACGGCCTAGGGGAAAAGTACGCATACCGTTGTAATCGGGCGAGTTTCTACTTTCAGATGCAACAGAAATTTTGCGGATTGGTCAATCCGTTCGCGAGATGTGGCCGTTTGTAGGTAAGAAACGCTTGAGAAACTCAAAATTTTCGCAGTTCTAATGCTCGAAACGAATAACTAGAACGGTCTAGGGGAAAAGTACGCACACCGTTGTAATCGGGCGAGTTTCTACCTTCAGATGCAACAGAAATTTTGCGGATTGGTCAATCCGTTCGCGAGATACGGCAGTTTGGAAGTAAGAAACGCTTGAGAAACTCAAAATTTTCGCAGTTCTGATGCTCGAAACGAATAACTACAACGGCCTAGGGGAAAAGTACGCATACCGTTGTAATCGGGCGGGTTTCTACTTTCAGATGCAACAGAAATTTTGCGGATTGGTCAATCCGTTCGCGAGATGTGGCAGTTTGTAGGTAAGAAACGCTTGAGAAACTCAAAATTTTCGCTGTTCTAATGCTCGAAACGAATAACTAGAACGGCCTAGGGGAAAAGTACGCATACCGTTGTAATCGGGCGAGTTTCTACCTTCAGATGCAACAGAAATTTTGCGGATTGGTCAATCCGTTCGCGAGATGTGGCAGCTTGGAAGTAAGAAACGCTTGAGAAACTCAAAATTTTCGCAGTTCTGATGCTCGAAACGAATAACTAGAACGTCCTAGGGGAAATGTACGCATCCAGTTGTAATCGGGCGAGTTTCTACTTTCAGATGCAACAGAAATTTTGCGGATTGGCGAATCCGTTCGCGAGATATGGCAGTTTGGAGGTAAGAAACGCTTGAGAAACTCAAAATTTTCGCGGTTCTGATGTTCGACAAGCATAACTAGAACGGCCTAGGGGAAAAGTACTCATACCGTTGTAATCGGGCGAGTTTCTACTTTCAGATGCAACAGAAATTTTGCGGATTGGTCAATCAGTTCGCGAGATATGGCAGTTTGGAGGTAAGAAACGCTTGAGAAATTCAAAATTTTCGCAGTTCTCATGCTCGAAACGAATAACTACAACGGACTAGGGGAAAAGTACGCATAGTGTTGTAATCGGGCGAGTTTCTACTTTCAGATGCAACAGAAATTTTGCGGATTGGTCAATCCGTTCGCGAGATATGGCAGTTTGGAGGTAAGAAACGCTCGAGAAACTCAAAATTTTCGCAGTTCTGATGCTCGACAAGCATAACTAGAACGGCCTAGGGGAAAAGTACGTATACCGTTGCAATCGGGCGAGTTTCTACTTTCAGATGCAACAGAAATTTTGCGGATTGGTCAATCCGTTCGCGAGATATGGCAGTTTGGAGGTAAGAAACGCTCGAGAAACTCAAAATTTTCGCAGTTCTGATGCTCGACAAGCATAACTAGAACGGCCTAGGGGAAAAGTACCTATACCGTTGTAATCGGGCGAGCTTCTACTTTCAGATGCAACAGAAATTTTGCGGATTGGTCAATCCGTTCGCGAGATGTGGCAGTTTGGAAGTAAGAAACGCTTGAGAAACTCAAAATTTTCGCAGTTCTGATGCCTGAAACGAATAACTAGAACGGCCTAGGGGGAATGTACGCATACCGTTGTAATCGGGCGAGTTTCTACTTTCAGATGCAACAGAAATTTTGCGGATTGGTCAATCCGTTCGCGAGATGTGGCAGTTTGTAGGTAAGAAACGCTTGAGAAACTCAAAATTTTCGCAGTTCTGATGCTCGAAACGAATAACTAGAACGGCCTAGGGGAAAAGTACGCATACCGTTGTAATCGGGCGAGTTTCTACCTTCAGATGCAACAGAAATTTTGCGAATTGGTCAATCCGTTCGCGAGATGTGGCAGCTTGGAAGTAAGAAACGCTTGAGAAACTCAAAATTTTCGCAGTTCTGATGCTCGAAACGAATAACCAGAACGGCCTAGAGGAAAAGTACGCATACAGTTGTAATCGAGCGAGTTTCTACTTTCAGATGCAACAGAAATTTTGCGGATTGGTCAATCCGTTCGCGAGATATGGCAGTTTGGAGGTAAGAAACGCTTGAGAAACTCAAAATTTTCGCAGTTCTGATGTTCGACAAGCATAACTAGAACGGCCTAGGGGAAAAGTACTCATACCGTTGTAATCGGGCGAGTTTCTACTTTCAGATGCAACAGAAATTTTGCGGATTGGCCAATCAGTTCGCGAGATATGGCAGTTTGGAGGTAAGAAACGCTTGAGAAACTCAAAATTTTCGCAGTTCTCATGCTCGAAACGAATAACTAGAACGGCCTAGGGGAAAAGTACGCATACCGTTGTAATCGGGCGAGTTTCTACATTCAGATGCAACAGAAATTTTGCGGATTGGTCAATCCGTTCGCGAGATGTGGCCGTTTGGAAGTAAGAAACGCTTGAGAAACTCAAAATTTTCGCAGTTCTGATGCTCGAAACGAATAACTAGAACGTCCTAGGGGAAAAGTACGCATCCAGTTGTAATCGGGCGAGTTTCTACTTTCAGATGCAACAGAAATTTTGCGGATTGGCCAATCCGTTCGCGAGATGTGGCAGTTTGGAAGTAAGAAACGCTTGAGAAACTCAAAATTTTCGCAGTTCTGATGCCTGAAACGAATAACTAGAACGGCCTAGGGGGAATGTACGCATACCGTTGTAATCGGGCGAGTTTCTACTTTCAGATGCAACAGAAATTTTGCGGATTGGTCAATCCGTTCGCGAGATGTGGCAGTTTGTAGGTAAGAAACGCTTGAGAAACTCAAAATTTTCGCAGTTCTGATGCTCGAAACGAATAACTAGAACGGCCTAGGGGAAAAGTACGCATACCGTTGTAATCGGGCGAGTTTCTACCTTCAGATGCAACAGAAATTTTGCGAATTGGTCAATCCGTTCGCGAGATGTGGCAGCTTGGAAGTAAGAAACGCTTGAGAAACTCAAAATTTTCGCAGTTCTGATGCTCGAAACGAATAACCAGAACGGCCTAGAGGAAAAGTACGCATACAGTTGTAATCGAGCGAGTTTCTACTTTCAGATGCAACAGAAATTTTGCGGATTGGTCAATCCGTTCGCGAGATATGGCAGTTTGGAGGTAAGAAACGCTTGAGAAACTCAAAATTTTCGCAGTTCTGATGTTCGACAAGCATAACTAGAACGGCCTAGGGGAAAAGTACTCATACCGTTGTAATCGGGCGAGTTTCTACTTTCAGATGCAACAGAAATTTTGCGGATTGGCCAATCAGTTCGCGAGATATGGCAGTTTGGAGGTAAGAAACGCTTGAGAAACTCAAAATTTTCGCAGTTCTCATGCTCGAAACGAATAACTAGAACGGCCTAGGGGAAAAGTACGCATACCGTTGTAATCGGGCGAGTTTCTACATTCAGATGCAACAGAAATTTTGCGGATTGGTCAATCCGTTCGCGAGATGTGGCCGTTTGGAAGTAAGAAACGCTTGAGAAACTCAAAATTTTCGCAGTTCTGATGCTCGAAACGAATAACTAGAACGTCCTAGGGGAAAAGTACGCATCCAGTTGTAATCGGGCGAGTTTCTACTTTCAGATGCAACAGAAATTTTGCGGATTGGCCAATCCGTTCGCGAGATATGGCAGTTTGGAGGTAAGAAACGCTTGAGAGACTCAAACTTTTCGCAGTTCTGATGTTCGACAAGCATAACTAGAACGGCCTAGGGGAAAAGTACTCATACCGTTGTAATCGGGCGAGTTTCTACTTTCAGATGCAACAGAAATTTTGCGGATTGGTCAATCAGTTCGCGAGATATGGCAGTTTGGAGGTAAGAAACGCTTGAGAAACTCAAAATTTTCGCAGTTCTCATGCTCGAAACGAATAACTACAACGGACCAGGGGAAAAGTACGCATAGTGTTGTAATCGGGCGAGTTTCTACTTTCAGATGCAACAGAAATTTTCCGGATTGGACAATCCGTTCGCGAGATATGGCAGTTTGGAGGTAAGAAACGCTCGAGAAACTCAAAATTTTCGCAGTTCTGATGCTCGACAAGCATAACTAGAACGGCCTAGGGGAAAAGTACGTATACCGTTGCAATCGGGCGAGTTTCTACTTTCAGATGCAACAGAAATTTTGCGGATTGGTCAATCCGTTCGCGAGATATGGCAGTTTGGAGGTAAGAAACGCTCGAGAAACTCAAAATTTTCGCAGTTCTGATGCTCGACAAGCATAACTAGAACGGCCTAGGGGAAAAGTACCTATACCGTTGTAATCGGGCGAGCTTCTACTTTCAGATGCAACAGAAATTTTGCGGATTGGTCAATCCGTTCGCGAGATGTGGCAGTTTGGAAGTAAGAAACGCTTAAGAAACTCAAAATTTTCGCAGTTCTGATGCCTGAAACGAATAACTAGAACGGCCTAGGGGGAATGTACGCATACCGTTGTAATCGGGCGAGTTTCTACTTTCAGATGCAACAGAAATTTTGCGGATTGGTCAATCCGTTCGCGAGATGTGGCAGTTTGTAGGTAAGAAACGCTTGAGAAACTCAAAATTTTCGCAGTTCTGATGCTCGAAACGAATAACTAGAACGGCCTAGGGGAAAAGTACGCATACCGTTGTAATCGGGCGAGTTTCTACCTTCAGATGCAACAGAAATTTTGCGGATTGGTCAATCCGTTCGCGAGATGTGGCAGCTTGGAAGTAAGAAACGCTCGAGAAACTCAAAATTTTCGCAGTTCTGATGCTCGAAACGAATAACCAGAACGGCCTAGAGGAAAAGTACGCATACAGTTGTAATCGAGCGAGTTTCTACTTTCAGATGCAACAGAAATTTTGCGGATTGGTCAATCCGTTCGCGAGATATGGCAGTTTGGAGGTAAGAAACGCTTGAGAAACTCAAAATTTTCGCAGTTCTGATGTTCGACAAGCATAACTAGAACGGCCTAGGGGAAAAGTACTCATACCGTTGTAATCGGGCGAGTTTCTACTTTCAGATGCAACAGAAATTTTGCGGATTGGCCAATCAGTTCGCGAGATATGGCAGTTTGGAGGTAAGAAACGCTTGAGAAACTCAAAATTTTCGCAGTTCTCATGCTCGAAACGAATAACTAGAACGGCCTAGGGGAAAAGTACGCATACCGTTGTAATCGGGCGAGTTTCTACATTCAGATGCAACAGAAATTTTGCGGATTGGTCAATCCATTCGCGAGATATGGCTGTTTGGAAGTAAGAAACGCTTGAGAAACTCAAAATTTTCGCAGTTCTGATGCTCGAAACGAATAACTAGAACGGCCTAGGGGAAAAGTACCTATACCGTTGTAATCGGGCGAGCTTCTACTTTCAGATGCAACAGAAATTTTGCGGATTGGTCAATCCGTTCGCGAGATGTGGCAGTTTGGAAGTAAGAAACGCTTAAGAAACTCAAAATTTTCGCAGTTCTGATGCCTGAAACGAATAACTAGAACGGCCTAGGGGGAATGTACGCATACCGTTGTAATCGGGCGAGTTTCTACTTTCAGATGCAACAGAAATTTTGCGGATTGGTCAATCCGTTCGCGAGATGTGGCAGTTTGTAGGTAAGAAACGCTTGAGAAACTCAAAATTTTCGCAGTTCTGATGCTCGAAACGAATAACTAGAACGGCCTAGGGGAAAAGTACGCATACCGTTGTAATCGGGCGAGTTTCTACCTTCAGATGCAACAGAAATTTTGCGGATTGGTCAATCCGTTCGCGAGATGTGGCAGCTTGGAAGTAAGAAACGCTTGAGAAACTCAAAATTTTCGCAGTTCTGATGCTCGAAACGAATAACCAGAACGGCCTAGAGGAAAAGTACGCATACAGTTGTAATCGGGCGAGTTTCTACTTTCAGATGCAACAGAAATTTTGCGGATTGGTCAATCAGTTCGCGAGATATGGCAGTTTGGAGGTAAGAAACGCTTGAGAAACTCAAAATTTTCGCAGTTCTCATGCTCGAAACGAATAACTACAACGGACTAGGGGAAAAGTACGCATAGTGTTGTAATCGGGCGAGTTTCTACTTTCAGATGCAACAGAAATTTTGCGGATTGGTCAATCCGTTCGCGAGATATGGCAGTTTGGAGGTAAGAAACGCTCGAGAAACTCAAAATTTTCGCAGTTCTGATGCTCGACAAGCATAACTAGAACGGCCTAGGGGAAAAGTACGTATACCGTTGCAATCGGGCGAGTTTCTACTTTCAGATGCAACAGAAATTTTGCGGATTGGTCAATCCGTTCGCGAGATATGGCAGTTTGGAGGTAAGAAACGCTCGAGAAACTCAAAATTTTCGCAGTTCTGATGCTCGACAAGCATAACTAGAACGGCCTAGGGGAAAAGTACCTATACCGTTGTAATCGGGCGAGCTTCTACTTTCAGATGCAACAGAAATTTTGCGGATTGGTCAATCCGTTCGCGAGATGTGGCAGTTTGGAAGTAAGAAACGCTTGAGAAACTCAAAATTTTCGCAGTTCTGATGCCTGAAACGAATAACTAGAACGGCCTAGGGGGAATGTACGCATACCGTTGTAATCGGGCGAGTTTCTACTTTCAGATGCAACAGAAATTTTGCGGATTGGTCAATCCGTTCGCGAGATGTGGCAGTTTGTAGGTAAGAAACGCTTGAGAAACTCAAAATTTTCGCAGTTCTGATGCTCGAAACGAATAACTAGAACGGCCTAGGGGAAAACTACGCATACCGTTGTAATCGGGCGAGTTTCTACCTTCAGATGCAACAGAAATTTTGCGGATTGGTCAATCCGTTCGCGAGATGTGGCAGCTTGGAAGTAAGAAACGCTTGAGAAACTCTAAATTTTCGCAGTTCTGATGCTCGAAACGAATAACCAGAACGGCCTAGAGGAAAAGTACGCATACAGTTGTAATCGAGCGAGTTTCTACTTTCAGATGCAACAGAAATTTTGCGGATTGGTCAATCCGTTCGCGAGATATGGCAGTTTGGAGGTAAGAAACGCTTGAGAAACTCAAAATTTTCGCAGTTCTGATGTTCGACAAGCATAACTAGAACGGCCTAGGGGAAAAGTACTCATACCGTTGTAATCGGGCGAGTTTCTACTTTCAGATGCAACAGAAATTTTGCGGATTGGCCAATCAGTTCGCGAGATATGGCAGTTTGGAGGTAAGAAACGCTTGAGAAACTCAAAATTTTCGCAGTTCTCATGCTCGAAACGAATAACTAGAACGGCCTAGGGGAAAAGTACGCATACCGTTGTAATCGGGCGAGTTTCTACATTCAGATGCAACAGAAATTTTGCGGATTGGTCAATCCGTTCGCGAGATATGGCCGTTTGGAAGTAAGAAACGCTTGAGAAACTCAAAATTTTCGCAGTTCTGATGCTCGAAACGAATAACTAGAACGTCCTAGGGGAAAAGTACGCATCCAGTTGTAATCGGGCGAGTTTCTACTTTCAGATGCAAAAGAAATTTTGCGGATTGGCCAATCCGTTCGCGAGATATGGCAGTTTGGAGGTAAGAAACGCTTGAGAAACTCAAAATTTTCGCAGTTCTGATGTTCGACAAGCATAACTAGAACGGCCTAGGGGAAAAGTACTCATACCGTTGTAATCGGGCGAGTTTCTACTTTCAGATGCAACAGAAATTTTGCGGATTGGTCAATCAGTTCGCGAGATATGGCAGTTTGGAGGTAAGAAACGCTTGAGAAACTCAAAATTTTCGCAGTTCTCATGCTCGAAACGAATAACTACAACGGACCAGGGGAAAAGTACGCATAGTGTTGTAATCGGGCGAGTTTCTACTTTCAGATGCAACAGAAATTTTCCGGATTGGTCAATCCGTTCGCGAGATATGGCAGTTTGGAGGTAAGAAACGCTCGAGAAACTCAAAATTTTCGCAGTTCTCATGCTCGAAACGAATAACTACAACGGACCAGGGGAAAAGTACGCATAGTGTTGTAATCGGGCGAGTTTCTACTTTCAGATGCAACAGAAATTTTCCGGATTGGTCAATCCGTTCGCGAGATATGGCAGTTTGGAGGTAAGAAACGCTCGAGAAACTCAAAATTTTCGCAGTTCTGATGCTCGACAAGCATAACTAGAACGGCCTAGGGGAAAAGTACCTATACCGTTGTAATCGGGCGAGCTTCTACTTTCAGATGCAACAGAAATTTTGCGGATTGGTCAATCCGTTCGCGAGATGTGGCAGCTTGGAAGTAAGAAACGCTTGAGAAACTCAAAATTTTCGCAGTTCTGATGCTCGAAACGAATAACCAGAACGGCCTAGAGGAAAAGTACGCATACAGTTGTAATCGAGCGAGTTTCTACTTTCAGATGCAACAGAAATTTTGCGGATTGGTCAATCCGTTCGCGAGATATGGCAGTTTGGAGGTAAGAAACGCTTGAGAAACTCAAAATTTTCGCAGTTCTGATGTTCGACAAGCATAACTAGAACGGCCTAGGGGAAAAGTACTCATACCGTTGTAATCGGGCGAGTTTCTACTTTCAGAGGCAACAGAAATTTTGCGGATTGGCCAATCAGTTCGCGAGATATGGCAGTTTGGAGGTAAGAAACGCTTGAGAAACTCAAAATTTTCGCAGTTCTCATGCTCGAAACGAATAACTAGAACGGCCTAGGGGAAAAGTACGCATACCGTTGTAATCGGGCGAGTTTCTACATTCAGATGCAACAGAAATTTTGCGGATTGGTCAATCCGTTCGCGAGATATGGCTGTTTGGAAGTAAGAAACGCTTGAGAAACTCAAAATTTTCGCAGTTCTGATGCTCGAAACGAATAACTAGAACGGCCTAGGGGAAAAGTACCTATACCGTTGTAATCGGGCGAGCTTCTACTTTCAGATGCAACAGAAATTTTGCGGATTGGTCAATCCGTTCGCGAGATGTGGCAGTTTGGAAGTAAGAAACGCTTAAGAAACTCAAAATTTTCGCAGTTCTGATGCCTGAAACGAATAACTAGAACGGCCTAGGGGGAATGTACGCATACCGTTGCAATCGGGCGAGTTTCTACTTTCAGATGCAACAGAAATTTTGCGGATTGGTCAATCCGTTCGCGAGATGTGGCAGTTTGTAGGTAAGAAACGCTTGAGAAACTCAAAATTTTCGCAGTTCTGATGCTCGAAACGAATAACTAGAACGGCCTAGGGGAAAAGTACGCACACCGTTGTAATCGGGCGAGTTTCTACCTTCAGATGCAACAGAAATTTTGCGGATTGGTCAATCCGTTCGCGAGATGTGGCAGCTTGGAAGTAAGAAACGCTTGAGAAACTCAAAATTTTCGCAGTTCTGATGCTCGAAACGAATAACCAGAACGGCCTAGAGGAAAAGTACGCATACAGTTGTAATCGAGCGAGTTTCTACTTTCAGATGCAACAGAAATTTTGCGGATTGGTCAATCCGTTCGCGAGATATGGCAGTTTGGAGGTAAGAAACGCTTGAGAAACTCAAAATTTTCACAGTTCTGATGTTCGACAAGCATAACTAGAACGGCCTAGGGGAGAAGTACTCATACCGTTGTAATCGGGCGAGTTTCTACTTTCAGATGCAACAGAAATTTTGCGGATTGGCCAATCAGTTCGCGAGATATGGCAGTTTGGAGGTAAGAAACGCTTGAGAAACTCAAAATTTTCGCAGTTCTCATGCTCGAAACGAATAACTAGAACGGCCTAGGGGAAAAGTACGCATACCGTTGTAATCGGGCGAGTTTCTACATTCAGATGCAACAGAAATTTTGCGGATTGGTCAATCCGTTCGCGAGATATGGCTGTTTGGAAGTAAGAAACGCTTGAGAAACTCAAAATTTTCGCAGTTCTGATGCTCGAAACGAATAACTAGAACGGCCTAGGGGAAAAGTACCTATACCGTTGTAATCGGGCGAGCTTCTACTTTCAGATGGAACAGAAATTTTGCGGATTGGTCAATCCGTTCGCGAGATGTGGCAGTTTGGAAGTAAGAAACGCTTAAGAAACTCAAAATTTTCGCAGTTCTGATGCCTGAAACGAATAACTAGAACGGCCTAGGGGGAATGTACGCATACCGTTGTAATCGGGCGAGTTTCTACTTTCAGATGCAACAGAAATTTTGCGGATTGGTCAATCCGTTCGCGAGATGTGGCAGTTTGTAGGTAAGAAACGCTTGAGAAACTCAAAATTTTCGCAGTTCTGATGCTCGAAACGAATAACTACAACGGCCTAGGGGAAAAGTACGCATACCGTTGTAATCGGGCGAGTTTCTACCTTCAGATGCAACAGAAATTTTGCGGATTGGTCAATCCGTTCGCGAGATGTGGCAGCTTGGAAGTAAGAAACGCTTGAGAAACTCAAAATTTTCGCAGTTCTGATGCTCGAAACGAATAACCAGAACGGCCTAGAGGAAAAGTACGCATACAGTTGTAATCGGGCGAGTTTCTACCTTCAGATGCAACAGAAATTTTGCGGATTGGTCAATCCGTTCGCGAGATGTGGCAGCTTGGAAGTAAGAAACGCTTGAGAAACTCAAAATTTTCGCAGTTCTGATGCTCGAAACGAATAACCAGAACGGCCTAGAGGAAAAGTACGCATACAGTTGTAATCGAGCGAGTTTCTACTTTCAGATGCAACAGAAATTTTGCGGATTGGTCAATCCGTTCGCGAGATATGGCAGTTTGGAGGTAAGAAACGCTTGAGAAACTCAAAATTTTCGCAGTTCTGATGTTCGACAAGCATAACTAGAACGGCCTAGGGGAAAAGTACTCATACCGTTGTAATCGGGCGAGTTTCTACTTTCAGATGCAACAGAAATTTTGCGGATTGGCCAATCAGTTCGCGAGATATGGCAGTTTGGAGGTAAGAAACGCTTGAGAAACTCAAAATTTTCGCAGTTCTCATGCTCGAAACGAATAACTAGAACGGCCTAGGGGAAAAGTACGCATACCGTTGTAATCGGGCGAGTTTCTACATTCAGATGCAACAGAAATTTTGCGGATTGGTCAATCCGTTCGCGAGATATGGCCGTTTGGAAGTAAGAAACGCTTGAGAAACTCAAAATTTTCGCAGTTCTGATGCTCGAAACGAATAACTAGAACGTCCTAGGGGAAAAGGACGCATCCAGTTGTAATCGGGCGAGTTTCTACTTTCAGATGCAACAGAAATTTTGCGGATTGGCCAATCCGTTCGCGAGATATGGCAGTTTGGAGGTAAGAAACGCTTGAGAAACTCAAAATTTTCGCAGTTCTGATGTTCGACAAGCATAACTAGAACGGCCTAGGGGAAAAGTACTCATACCGTTGTAATCGGGCGAGTTTCTACTTTCAGATGCAACAGAAATTTTGCGGATTGGTCAATCAGTTCGCGAGATATGGCAGTTTGGAGGTAAGAAACGCTTGAGAAACTCAAAATTTTCGCAGTTCTCATGCTCGAAACGAATAACTACAACGGACCAGGGGAAAAGTACGCATAGTGTTGTAATCGGGCGAGTTTCTACTTTCAGATGCAACAGAAATTTTCCGGATTGGTCAATCCGTTCGCGAGATATGGCAGTTTGGAGGTAAGAAACGCTCGAGAAACTCAAAATTTTCGCAGTTCTGATGCTCGACAAGCATAACTAGAACGGCCTAGGGGAAAAGTACGTATACCGTTGCAATCGGGCGAGTTTCTACTTTCAGATGCAACAGAAATTTTGCGGATTGGTCAATCCGTTCGCGAGATATGGCAGTTTGGAGGTAAGAAACGCTCGAGAAACTCAAAATTTTCGCAGTTCTGATGCTCGACAAGCATAACTAGAACGGCCTAGGGGAAAAGTACCTATACCGTTGTAATCGGGCGAGCTTCTACTTTCAGATGCAACAGAAATTTTGCGGATTGGTCAATCCGTTCGCGAGATGTGGCAGTTTGGAAGTAAGAAACGCTTAAGAAACTCAAAATTTTCGCAGTTCTGATGCCTGAAACGAATAACTAGAACGGCCTAGGGGGAATGTACGCATACCGTTGTAATCGGGCGAGTTTCTACTTTCAGATGCAACAGAAATTTTGCGGATTGGTCAATCCGTTCGCGAGATGTGGCAGTTTGTAGGTAAGAAACGCTTGAGAAACTCAAAATTTTCGCAGTTCTGATGCTCGAAACGAATAACTAGAACGGCCTAGGGGAAAAGTACGCATACTGTTGTAATCGGGCGAGTTTCTACCTTCAGATGCAACAGAAATTTTGCGGATTGGTCAATCCGTTCGCGAGATGTGGCAGTTTGTAGGTAAGAAACGCTTGAGAAACTCAAAATTTTCGCAGTTCTGATGCTCGAAACGAATAACTAGAACGGCCTAGGGGAAAAGTACGCATACCGTTGTAATCGGGCGAGTTTCTACCTTCAGATGCAACAGAAATTTTGCGGATTGGTCAATCCGTTCGCGAGATGTGGCAGCTTGGAAGTAAGAAACGCTTGAGAAACTCAAAATTTTCGCAGTTCTGATGCTCGAAACGAATAACCAGAACGGCCTAGAGGAAAAGTACGCATACAGTTGTAATCGAGCGAGTTTCTACTTTCAGATGCAACAGAAATTTTGCGGATTGGTCAATCCGTTCGCGAGATATGGCAGTTTGGAGGTAAGAAACGCTTGAGAAACTCAAAATTTTCGCAGTTCTGATGTTCGACAAGCATAACTAGAACGGCCTAGGGGAAAAGTACTCATACCGTTGTAATCGGGCGAGTTTCTACTTTCAGATGCAACAGAAATTTTGCGGATTGGCCAATCAGTTCGCGAGATATGGCAGTTTGGAGGTAAGAAACGCTTGAGAAACTCAAAATTTTCGCAGTTCTCATGCTCGAAACGAATAACTAGAACGGCCTAGGGGAAAAGTACGCATACCGTTGTAATCGGGCGAGTTTCTACATTCAGATGCAACAGAAATTTTGCGGATTGGTCAATCCGTTCGCGAGATATGGCTGTTTGGAAGTAAGAAACGCTTGAGAAACTCAAAATTTTCGCAGTTCTGATGCTCGAAACGAATAACTAGAACGGCCTAGGGGAAAAGTACGCATACCGTTGTAATCGGGCGAGTTTCTACTTTCAGATGCAACAGAAATTTTGCGGATTGGTCAATCCGTTCGCGAGATGTGGCAGTTTGTAGGTAAGAAACGCTTGAGAAACTCAAAATTTTCGCAGTTCTGATGCTCGAAACGAATAACTAGAACGGCCTAGGGGAAAAGTACGCATACTGTTGTAATCGGGCGAGTTTCTACCTTCAGATGCAACAGAAATTTTGCGGATTGGTCAATCCGTTCGCGAGATGTGGCAGCTTGGAAGTAAGAAACGCTTGAGAAACTCAAAATTTTCGCAGTTCTGTTGCTCGAAACGAATAACTAGAACGGCCTAGGGGAAAAGTACGCATCCAGTTGTAATCGGGCGAGTTTCTACTTTCAGATGCAACAGAAATTTTGCGGATTGGCCAATCCGTTCGCGAGATATGGCAGTTTGGAGGTAAGAAACGCTTGAGAAACTCAAAATTTTCGCAGTTCTGATGTTCGACAAGCATAACTAGAACGGCCTAGGGGAAAAGTACTCATACCGTTGTAATCGGGCGAGTTTCTACTTTCAGATGCAACAGAAATTTTGCGGATTGGCCAATCAGTTCGCGAGATATGGCAGTTTGGAGGTAAGAAACGCTTGAGAAACTCAAAATTTTCGCAGTTCTGATGCTCGAAACGAATAACTAGAACGGCCTAGGGGAAAAGTACGCATACCGTTGTAATCGGGCGAGTTTCTACCTTCAGATGCAACAGAAATTTTGCGGATTGGTCAATCCGTTCGCGAGATGTGGCAGTTTGTAGGTAAGAAACGCTTGAGAAACTCAAAATTTTCGCAGTTCTGATGCTCGAAACGAATAACTAGAACGGCCTAGGGGAAAAGTACGCATACCGTTGTAATCGGGCGAGTTTCTACCTTCAGATGCAACAGAAATTTTGCGGATTGGTCAATCCGTTCGCGAGATGTGGCAGCTTGGAAGTAAGAAACGCTTGAGAAACTCAAAATTTTCGCAGTTCTGATGCTCGAAACGAATAACCAGAACGGCCTAGAGGAAAAGTACGCATACAGTTGTAATCGAGCTAGTTTCTACTTTCAGATGCAACAGAAATTTTGCGGATTGGTCAATCCGTTCGCGAGATATGGCAGTTTGGAGGTAAGAAACGCTTGAGAAACTCAAAATTTTCGCAGTTCTGATGTTCGACAAGCATAATTAGAACGGCCTAGGGGAAAAGTACTCATACCGTTGTAATCGGGCGAGTTTCTACTTTCAGATGCAACAGAAATTTTGCGGATTGGCCAATCAGTTCGCGAGATATGGCAGTTTGGAGGTAAGAAACGCTTGAGAAACTCAAAATTTTCGCAGTTCTCATGCTCGAAACGAATAACTAGAACGGCCTAGGGGAAAAGTACGCATACCGTTGTAATCGGGCGAGTTTCTACATTCAGATGCAACAGAAATTTTGCGGATTGGTCAATCCGTTCGCGAGATATGGCTGTTTGGAAGTAAGAAACGCTTGAGAAACTCAAAATTTTCGCAGTTCTGATGCTCGAAACGAATAACTAGAACGGCCTAGGGGAAAAGTACGCATACCGTTGTAATCGGGCGAGTTTCTACTTTCAGATGCAACAGAAATTTTGCGGATTGGTCAATCCGTTCGCGAGATGTGGCAGTTTGTAGGTAAGAAACGCTTGAGAAACTCAAAATTTTCGCAGTTCTGATGCTCGAAACGAATAACTAGAACGGCCTAGGGGAAAAGTACGCATACTGTTGTAATCGGGCGAGTTTCTACCTTCAGATGCAACAGAAATTTTGCGGATTGGTCAATCCGTTCGCGAGATGTGGCAGCTTGGAAGTAAGAAACGCTTGAGAAACTCAAAATTTTCGCAGTTCTGTTGCTCGAAACGAATAACTAGAACGGCCTAGGGGAAAAGTACGCATCCAGTTGTAATCGGGCGAGTTTCTACTTTCAGATGCAACAGAAATTTTGCGGATTGGCCAATCCGTTCGCGAGATATGGCAGTTTGGAGGTAAGAAACGCTTGAGAAACTCAAAATTTTCGCAGTTCTGATGTTCGACAAGCATAACTAGAACGGCCTAGGGGAAAAGTACTCATACCGTTGTAATCGGGCGAGTTTCTACTTTCAGATGCAACAGAAATTTTGCGGATTGGCCAATCAGTTCGCGAGATATGGCAGTTTGTAGGTAAGAAACGCTTGAGAAACTCAAAATTTTCGCAGTTCTCATGCTCGAAACGAATAACTACAACGGACTAGGGGAAAAGTACGCATAGTGTTGTAATCGGGCGAGTTTCTACTTTCAGATGCAACAGAAATTTTGCGGATTGGTCAATCCGTTCGCGAGATATGGCAGTTTGGAGGTAAGAAACGCTCGAGAAACTCAAAATTTTCGCAGTTCTGATGCTCGACAAGCATAACTAGAACGGCCTAGGGGAAAAGTACGTATACCGTTGCAATCGGGCGAGTTTCTACTTTCAGATGCAACAGAAATTTTGCGGATTGGTCAATCCGTTCGCGAGATGTGGCAGTTTGTAGGTAAGAAACGCTTGAGAAACTCAAAATTTTCGCAGTTCTGATGCTCGAAACGAATAACTAGAACGGCCTAGGGGAAAAGTACGCATACCGTTGTAATCGGGCGAGTTTCTACTTTCAGATGCGCCAGAAATTATGCGGATTGGTCAATCCGTTCGCGAGATATGGCAGTTTGGAGGTAAGAAACGCTTGAGAAACTCAAAATTTTCGCAGTTCTGATGCTCGAAACGGATAACTAGAACGGCCTAGGGGAAAAGTACGCATACCGTTGTAATCGGGCGAGTTTCTACCTTCAGATGCAACAGAAATTTTGCGGATTGGTCAATCCGTTCGCGAGATATGGCAGTTTGGAAGTAAGAAACGCTTGAGAAACTCAAAATTTTCGCAGTTCTGATGCTCGAAACGAATAACTAGAACGGCCTAGGGGAAAAGTACGCATACCGTTGTAATCGGGCGAGTTTCTACTTTCAGATGCAACAGAAATTTTGCGGATTGGTCAATCCGTTCGCGAGATGTGGCAGTTTGTAGGTAAGAAACGCTTGAGAAACTCAAAATTTTCGCAGTTCTAATGCTCGAAACGAATAACTAGAACGGTCTAGGGGAAAAGTACGCACACCGTTGTAATCGGGCGAGTTTCTACCTTCAGATGCAACAGAAATTTTGCGGATTGGTCAATCCGTTCGCGAGATATGGCAGTTTGGAGGTAAGAAACGCTTGAGAAACTCAAAATTTTCGCAGTTCTGATGTTCGACAAGCATAACTAGAACGGCCTAGGGGAAAAGTACTCATACCGTTGTAATCGGGCGAGTTTCTACTTTCAGATGCAACAGAAATTTTGCGGATTGGTCAATCAGTTCGCGAGATATGGCAGTTTGGAGGTAAGAAACGCTTGAGAAACTCAAAATTTTCGCAGTTCTCATGCTCGAAACGAATAACTAGAACGGCCTAGGGGAAAAGTACGCATACCGTTGTAATCGGGCGAGCTTCTACTTTCAGATGCAACAGAAATTTTGCGGATTGGTCAATCCGTTCGCGAGATATGGCTGTTTGGAGGTAAGAAACGCTCGAGAAACTCAAAATTTTCGCAGTTCTGATGCTCGACAAGCATAACTAGAACGGCCTAGGGGAAAATTACGTATACCGTTGCAATCGGGCGAGTTTCTACTTTCAGATGCAATAGAAATTTTGCGGATTGGTCAATCCGTTCGCGAGATATGGCAGTTTGGAAGTAAGAAACGCTTGAGAAACTCAAAATTTTCGCAGTTCTGATGCTCGAAACGAATAACTAGAACGGCCTAGGGGAAAAGTACGCATACCGTTGTAATCGGGCGAGCTTCTACTTTCAGATGCAACAGAAATTTTGCGGATTGGTCAATCCGTTCGCGAGATGTGGCAGTTTGTAGGTAAGAAACGCTTGAGAAACTCAAAATTTTCGCTGTTCTAATGCTCGAAACGAATAACTAGAACGGCCTAGGGGAAAAGTACGCATACCGTTGTAATCGGGCGAGTTTCTACCTTCAGATGCAACAGAAATTTTGCGGATTGGTCAATCCGTTCGCGAGATATGGCAGTTTGGAGGTAAGAAACGCTTGAGAAACTCAAAATTTTCGCAGTTCTGATGTTCGACAAGCATAACTAGAACGGCCTAGGGGAAAAGTACTCATACCGTTGTAATCGGGCGAGTTTCTACTTTCAGATGCAACAGAAATTTTGCGGATTGGTCAATCAGTTCGCGAGATATGGCAGTTTGGAGGTAAGAAACGCTTGAGAAACTCAAAATTTTCGCAGTTCTCATGCTCGAAACGAATAACTACAACGGACTAGGGGAAAAGTACGCATAGTGTTGTAATCGGGCGAGCTTCTACTTTCAGATGCAACAGAAATTTTGCGGATTGGTCAATCCGTTCGCGAGATATGGCTGTTTGGAGGTAAGAAACGCTCGAGAAACTCAAAATTTTCGCAGTTCTGATGCTCGACAAGCATAACTAGAACGGCCTAGGGGAAAAGTACGTATACCGTTGCAATCGGGCGAGTTTCTACTTTCAGATGCAACAGAAATTTTGCGGATTGGTCAATCCGTTCGCGAGATATGGCAGTTTGGAGGTAAGAAACGCTCGAGAAACTCAAAATTTTCGCAGTGCTGATGCTCGACAAGCATAACTAGAACGGCCTAGGGGAAAAGTACCTATACCGTTGTAATCGGGCGAGTTTCTACTTTCAGATGCAATAGAAATTTTGCGGATTGGTCAATCCGTTCGCGAGATGTGGCAGTTTGGATGTAAGAAACGCTTGAGAAACTCAAAATTTTCGCAGTTCTGATGCTCGAAACGAATAACTAGAACGGCCTAGGGGGAATGTACGCATACCGTTGTAATCGGGCGAGTTTCTACTTTCAGATGCAACAGAAATTTTGCGGATTGGTCAATCCGTTCGCGAGATGTGGCAGTTTGTAGGTAAGAAACGCTTGAGAAACTCAAAATTTTCGCAGTTCTGATGCTCGAAACGAATAACTAGAACGGCCTAGGGGAAAAGTACGCATACCGTTGTAATCGGGCGAGTTTCTACTTTCAGATGCAACAGAAATTTTGCGGATTGGTCAATCCGTTCGCGAGATATGGCAGTTTGGAGGTAAGAAACGCTTGAGAAACTCAAAATTATCGCAGTTCTGGTGCTCGAAACGAATAACTAGAACGGCCTCGGTGAAAAGCACGTATACCGTTGTAATCGGGAGAGTTTCTACTTTCAGATGCAACAGAAATTTTGCGGATTGGTCAATCCGTTCGCGAGATGTGGCAGTTTGTAGGTAAGAAACGCTTGAGAAACTCAAAATTTTCGCAGTTCTAATGCTCGAAACGAATAACTAGAACGGTCTAGGGGAAAAGTACGCACACCGTTGTAATCGGGCGAGTTTCTACCTTCAGATGCAACAGAAATTTTGCGGATTGGTCAATCCGTTCGCGAGATATGGCAGTTTGGAGGTAAGAAACGCTTGAGAAACTCAAAATTTTCGCAGTTCTGATGTTCGACAAGCATAACTAGAACGGCCTAGGGGAAAAGTACTCATACCGTTGTAATCGGGCGAGTTTCTACTTTCAGATGCAACAGAAATTTTGCGGATTGGTCAATCAGTTCGCGAGATATGGCAGTTTGGAGGTAAGAAACGCTTGAGAAACTCAAAATTTTCGCAGTTCTCATGCTCGAAACGAATAACTAGAACGGCCTAGGGGAAAAGTACGCATACCGTTGTAATCGGGCGAGCTTCTACTTTCAGATGCAACAGAAATTTTGCGGATTGGTCAATCCGTTCGCGAGATATGGCTGTTTGGAGGTAAGAAACGCTCGAGAAACTCAAAATTTTCGCAGTTCTGATGCTCGACAAGCATAACTAGAACGGCCTAGGGGAAAATTACGTATACCGTTGCAATCGGGCGAGTTTCTACTTTCAGATGCAATAGAAATTTTGCGGATTGGTCAATCCGTTCGCGAGATATGGCAGTTTGGAAGTAAGAAACGCTTGAGAAACTCAAAATTTTCGCAGTTCTGATGCTCGAAACGAATAACTAGAACGGCCTAGGGGAAAAGTACGCATACCGTTGTAATCGGGCGAGCTTCTACTTTCAGATGCAACAGAAATTTTGCGGATTGGTCAATCCGTTCGCGAGATGTGGCAGTTTGTAGGTAAGAAACGCTTGAGAAACTCAAAATTTTCGCTGTTCTAATGCTCGAAACGAATAACTAGAACGGCCTAGGGGAAAAGTACGCATACCGTTGTAATCGGGCGAGTTTCTACCTTCAGATGCAACAGAAATTTTGCGGATTGGTCAATCCGTTCGCGAGATATGGCAGTTTGGAGGTAAGAAACGCTTGAGAAACTCAAAATTTTCGCAGTTCTGATGTTCGACAAGCATAACTAGAACGGCCTAGGGGAAAAGTACTCATACCGTTGTAATCGGGCGAGTTTCTACTTTCAGATGCAACAGAAATTTTGCGGATTGGTCAATCAGTTCGCGAGATATGGCAGTTTGGAGGTAAGAAACGCTTGAGAAACTCAAAATTTTCGCAGTTCTCATGCTCGAAACGAATAACTACAACGGACTAGGGGAAAAGTACGCATAGTGTTGTAATCGGGCGAGCTTCTACTTTCAGATGCAACAGAAATTTTGCGGATTGGTCAATCCGTTCGCGAGATATGGCTGTTTGGATGTAAGAAACGCTCGAGAAACTCAAAATTTTCGCAGTTCTGATGCTCGACAAGCATAACTAGAACGGCCTAGGGGAAAAGTACGTATACCGTTGCAATCGGGCGAGTTTCTACTTTCAGATGCAACAGAAATTTTGCGGATTGGTCAATCCGTTCGCGAGATATGGCAGTTTGGAGGTAAGAAACGCTCGAGAAACTCAAAATTTTCGCAGTGCTGATGCTCGACAAGCATAACTAGAACGGCCTAGGGGAAAAGTACCTATACCGTTGTAATCGGGCGAGTTTCTACTTTCAGATGCAATAGAAATTTTGCGGATTGGTCAATCCGTTCGCGAGATGTGGCAGTTTGGATGTAAGAAACGCTTGAGAAACTCAAAATTTTCGCAGTTCTGATGCTCGAAACGAATAACTAGAACGGCCTAGGGGGAATGTACGCATACCGTTGTAATCGGGCGAGTTTCTACTTTCAGATGCAACAGAAATTTTGCGGATTGGTCAATCCGTTCGCGAGATGTGGCAGTTTGTAGGTAAGAAACGCTTGAGAAACTCAAAATTTTCGCAGTTCTGATGCTCGAAACGAATAACTAGAACGGCCTAGGGGAAAAGTACGCATACCGTTGTAATCGGGCGAGTTTCTACTTTCAGATGCAACAGAAATTTTGCGGATTGGTCAATCCGTTCGCGAGATATGGCAGTTTGGAGGTAAGAAACGCTTGAGAAACTCAAAATTATCGCAGTTCTGGTGCTCGAAACGAATAACTAGAACGGCCTCGGTGAAAAGCACGTATACCGTTGTAATCGGGAGAGTTTCTACTTTCAGATGCAACAGAAATTTTGCGGATTGGTTAATCCGTTCGCGAGATATGGCAGTTTGGAGGTAAGAAACGCTTGAGAAACTCAAAATTTTCGCAGTTCTGGTGCTCGAAACGAATAACTAGAACGGCCTCGGTGAAAAGTACGTATACCGTTGTAATCGGGCGAGTTTCTACTTTCAGATGCAACAGAAATTTTGCGGATTGGTCAATCCGTTCGCGAGATATGGCAGTTTGGAGGTAAGAAACGCTCGAGAAACTCAAAATTTTCGCAGTTCTGATGCTCGACAAGCATAACTAGAACGGCCTAGGGGAAAAGTACCTATACCGTTGTAATCGGGCGAGTTTCTACTTTCAGATGCAATAGAAATTTTGCGGATTGGTCAATCCGTTCGCGAGATGTGGCAGTTTGGATGTAAGAAACGCTTGAGAAACTCAAAATTTTCGCAGTTCTGATGCTCGAAACGAATAACTAGAACGGCCTAGGGGGAATGTACGCATACCGTTGTAATCGGGCGAGTTTCTACTTTCAGATGCAACAGAAATTTTGCGGATTGGTCAATCCGTTCGCGAGATGTGGCAGTTTGTAGGTAAGAAACGCTTGAGAAACTCAACATTTTCGCAGTTCTGATGCTCGAAACGAATAACTAGAACGGCCTAGGGGAAAAGTACGCATACCGTTGTAATCGGGCGAGTTTCTACCTTCAGATGCAACAGAAATTTTGCGGATTGGTCAATCCGTTCGCGAGATATGGCAGTTTGGAGGTAAGAAACGCTTGAGAAACTCAAAATTTTCGCAGTTCTGATGTTCGACAAGCATAACTAGAACGGCCTAGGGGAAAAGTACTCATACCGTTGTAATCGGGCGAGTTTCTACTTTCAGATGCAACAGAAATTTTGCGGATTGGTCAATCAGTTCGCGAGATATGGCAGTTTGGAGGTAAGAAACGCTTGAGAAACTCAAAATTTTCGCAGTTCTGATGCTCGAAACGAATAACTAGAACGGCCTAGGGGAAAAGTACGCATACCGTTGTAATCGGGCGAGTTTCTACCTTCAGATGCAACAGAAATTTTGCGGATTGGTCAATCCGTTCGCGAGATATGGCAGTTTGGAAGTAAGAAACGCTTGAGAAACTCAAAATTTTCGCAGTTCTGATGCTCGAAACGAATAACTAGAACGGCCTAGGGGAAAAGTACGCATACCGTTGTAATCGGGCGAGTTTCTACTTTCAGATGCAACAGAAATTTTGCGGATTGGTCAATCCGTTCGCGAGATGTGGCAGTTTGTAGGTAAGAAACGCTTGAGAAACTCAAAATTTTCGCAGTTCTAATGCTCGAAACGAATAACTAGAACGGTCTAGGGGAAAAGTACGCACACCGTTGTAATCGGGCGAGTTTCTACCTTCAGATGCAACAGAAATTTTGCGGATTGGTCAATCCGTTCGCGAGATATGGCAGTTTGGAGGTAAGAAACGCTTGAGAAACTCAAAATTTTCGCAGTTCTGATGTTCGACAAGCATAACTAGAACGGCCTAGGGGAAAAGTACTCATACCGTTGTAATCGGGCGAGTTTCTACTTTCAGATGCAACAGAAATTTTGCGGATTGGTCAATCAGTTCGCGAGATATGGCAGTTTGGAGGTAAGAAACGCTTGAGAAACTCAAAATTTTCGCAGTTCTCATGCTCGAAACGAATAACTACAACGGACTAGGGGAAAAGTACGCATAGTGTTGTAATCGGGCGAGCTTCTACTTTCAGATGCAACAGAAATTTTGCGGATTGGTCAATCCGTTCGCGAGATATGGCTGTTTGGAGGTAAGAAACGCTCGAGAAACTCAAAATTTTCGCAGTTCTGATGCTCGACAAGCATAACTAGAACGGCCTAGGGGAAAAGTACGTATACCGTTGCAATCGGGCGAGTTTCTACTTTCAGATGCAACAGAAATTTTGCGGATTGGTCAATCCGTTCGCGAGATATGGCAGTTTGGAGGTAAGAAACGCTCGAGAAACTCAAAATTTTCGCAGTGCTGATGTTCGACAAGCATAACTAGAACGGCCTAGGGGAAAAGTACTCATACCGTTGTAATCGGGCGAGTTTCTACTTTCAGATGCAACAGAAATTTTGCGGATTGGTCAATCAGTTCGCGAGATATGGCAGTTTGGAGGTAAGAAACGCTTGAGAAACTCAAAATTTTCGCAGTTCTCATGCTCGAAACGAATAACTACAACGGACTAGGGGAAAAGTACGCATAGTGTTGTAATCGGGCGAGCTTCTACTTTCAGATGCAACAGAAATTTTGCGGATTGGTCAATCCGTTCGCGAGATATGGCTGTTTGGAGGTAAGAAACGCTCGAGAAACTCAAAATTTTCGCAGTTCTGATGCTCGACAAGCATAACTAGAACGGCCTAGGGGAAAAGTACGTATACCGTTGCAATCGGGCGAGTTTCTACTTTCAGATGCAACAGAAATTTTGCGGATTGGTCAATCCGTTCGCGAGATATGGCAGTTTGGAGGTAAGAAACGCTCGAGAAACTCAAAATTTTCGCAGTGCTGATGCTCGACAAGCATAACTAGAACGGCCTAGGGGAAAAGTACCTATACCGTTGTAATCGGGCGAGTTTCTACTTTCAGATGCAATAGAAATTTTGCGGATTGGTCAATCCGTTCGCGAGATGTGGCAGTTTGGATGTAAGAAACGCTTGAGAAACTCAAAATTTTCGCAGTTCTGATGCTCGAAACGAATAACTAGAACGGCCTAGGGGGAATGTACGCATACCGTTGTAATCGGGCGAGTTTCTACTTTCAGATGCAACAGAAATTTTGCGGATTGGTCAATCCGTTCGCGAGATGTGGCAGTTTGTAGGTAAGAAACGCTTGAGAAACTCAAAATTTTCGCAGTTCTGATGCTCGAAACGAATAACTAGAACGGCCTAGGGGAAAAGTACGCATACCGTTGTAATCGGGCGAGTTTCTACTTTCAGATGCAACAGAAATTTTGCGGATTGGTCAATCCGTTCGCGAGATATGGCAGTTTGGAGGTAAGAAACGCTTGAGAAACTCAAAATTATCGCAGTTCTGGTGCTCGAAACGAATAACTAGAACGGCCTCGGTGAAAAGCACGTATACCGTTGTAATCGGGAGAGTTTCTACTTTCAGATGCAACAGAAATTTTGCGGATTGGTCAATCCGTTCGCGAGATATGGCAGTTTGGAGGTAAGAAACGCTTGAGAAACTCAAAATTTTCGCAGTTCTGGTGCTCGAAACGAATAACTAGAACGGCCTCGGTGAAAAGTACGTATACCGTTGTAATCGGGCGAGTTTCTACTTTCAGATGCAACAGAAATTTTGCGGATTGGTCAATCCGTTCGCGAGATATGGCAGTTTGGAGGTAAGAAACGCTCGAGAAACTCAAAATTTTCGCAGTTCTGATGCTCGACAAGCATAACTAGAACGGCCTAGGGGAAAAGTACCTATACCGTTGTAATCGGGCGAGTTTCTACTTTCAGATGCAATAGAAATTTTGCGGATTGGTCAATCCGTTCGCGAGATGTGGCAGTTTGGATGTAAGAAACGCTTGAGAAACTCAAAATTTTCGCAGTTCTGATGCTCGAAACGAATAACTAGAACGGCCTAGGGGGAATGTACGCATACCGTTGTAATCGGGCGAGTTTCTACTTTCAGATGCAACAGAAATTTTGCGGATTTGTCAATCCGTTCGCGAGATGTGGCAGTTTGTAGGTAAGAAACGCTTGAGAAACTCAAAATTTTCGCAGTTCTGATGCTCGAAACGAATAACTATAACGGCCTAGGGGAAAAGTACGCATACCGTTGTAATCGGGCGAGTTTCTACCTTCAGATGCAACAGAAATTTTGCGGATTGGTCAATCCGTTCGCGAGATATGGCAGTTTGGAGGTAAGAAACGCTTGAGAAACTCAAAATTTTCGCAGTTCTGATGTTCGACAAGCATAACTAGAACGGCCTAGGGGAAAAGTACTCATACCGTTGTAATCGGGCGAGTTTCTACTTTCAGATGCAACAGAAATTTTGCGGATTGGTCAATCAGTTCGCGAGATATGGCAGTTTGGAGGTAAGAAACGCTTGAGAAACTCAAAATTTTCGCAGTTCTGATGCTCGAAACGAATAACTAGAACGGCCTAGGGGGAATGTACGCACACCGTTGTAATCGGGCGAGTTTCTACTTTCAGATGCAACAGAAATTTTGCGGATTGGTCAATCCGTTCGCGAGATGTGGCAGTTTGTAGGTAAGAAACGCTTGAGAAACTCAAAATTTTCGCTGTTCTAATGCTCGAAACGAATAACTAGAACGGCCTAGGGGAAAAGTACGCATACCGTTGTAATCGGGCGAGTTTCTACCTTCAGATGCAACAGAAATTTTGCGGATTGGTCAATCCGTTCGCGAGATATGGCAGTTTGGAGGTAAGAAACGCTTGAGAAACTCAAAATTTTCGCTGTTCTGATGCTCGAAACGAATAACTAGAACGGCCTAGGGGGAATCTACGCATACCGTTGTAATCGGGCGAGTTTCTACTTTCAGATGCAACAGAAATTTTGCGGATTGGTCAATCCGTTCGCGAGATGTGGCAGTTTGTAGGTAAGAAACGCTTGAGAAACTCAAAATTTTCGCAGTTCTGATGCTCGAAACGAATAACTAGAACGGCCTAGGGGGAATGTACGCATACCGTTGTAATCGGGCGAGTTTCTACTTTCAGATGCAACAGAAATTTTGCGGATTGGTCAATCCGTTCGCGAGATGTGGCAGTTTGTAGGTAAGAAACGCTTGAGAAACTCAAAATTTTCGCTGTTCTAATGCTCGAAACGAATAACTAGAACGGCCTAGGGGAAAAGTACGCATACCGTTGTAATCGGGCGAGTTTCTACCTTCAGATGCAACAGAAATTTTGCGGATTGGTCAATCCGTTCGCGAGATATGGCAGTTTGGAGGTAAGAAACGCTTGAGAAACTCAAAATTTTCGCAGTTCTGATGTTCGACAAGCATAACTAGAACGGCCTAGGGGAAAAGTACTCATACCGTTGTAATCGGGCGAGTTTCTACTTTCAGATGCAACAGAAATTTTGCGGATTGGTCAATCAGTTCGCGAGATATGGCAGTTTGGAGGTAAGAAACGCTTGAGAAACTCAAAATTTTCGCAGTTCTCATGCTCGAAACGAATAACTACAACGGACTAGGGGAAAAGTACGCATAGTGTTGTAATCGGGCGAGCTTCTACTTTCAGATGCAACAGAAATTTTGCGGATTGGTCAATCCGTTCGCGAGATATGGCTGTTTTTAGGTAAGAAACGCTCGAGAAACTCAAAATTTTCGCAGTTCTGATGCTCGACAAGCATAACTAGAACGGCCTAGGGGAAAAGTACGTATACCGTTGCAATCGGGCGAGTTTCTACTTTCGGATGCAACAGAAATTTTGCGGATTGGTCAATCCGTTCGCGAGATATGGCAGTTTGGAGGTAAGAAACGCTCGAGAAACTCAAAATTTTCGCAGTGCTGATGCTCGACAAGCATAACTAGAACGGCCTAGGGGAAAAGTACCTATACCGTTGTAATCGGGCGAGTTTCTACTTTCAGATGCAATAGAAATTTTGCGGATTGGTCAATCCGTTCGCGAGATGTGGCAGTTTAGATGTAAGAAACGCTTGAGAAACTCAAAATTTTCGCAGTTCTGATGCTCGAAACGAATAACTAGAACGGCCTAGGGGGAATGTACGCATACCGTTGTAATCGGGCGAGTTTCTACTTTCAGATGCAACAGAAATTTTGCGGATTGGTCAATCCGTTCGCGAGATGTGGCAGTTTGTAGGTAAGAAACGCTTGAGAAACTCAAAATTTTCGCAGTTCTGATGCTCGAAACGAATAACTAGAACGGCCTAGGGGAAAAGTACGCATACCGTTGTAATCGGGCGAGTTTCTACTTTCAGATGCAACAGAAATTTTGCGGATTGGTCAATCCGTTCGCGAGATATGGCAGTTTGGAGGTAAGAAACGCTTGAGAAACTCAAAATTATCGCAGTTCTGGTGCTCGAAACGAATAACTAGAACGGCCTCGGTGAAAAGCACGTATACCGTTGTAATCGGGAGAGTTTCTACTTTCAGATGCAACAGAAATTTTGCGGATTGGTCAATCCGTTCGCGAGATATGGCAGTTTGGAGGTAAGAAACGCTTGAGAAACTCAAAATTTTCGCAGTTCTGGTGCTCGAAACGAATAACTAGAACGGCCTCGGTGAAAAGTACGTATACCGTTGTAATCGGGCGAGTTTCTACTTTCAGATGCAACAGAAATTTTGCGGATTGGTCAATCCGTTCGCGAGATATGGCAGTTTGGATGTAAGAAACGCTCGAGAAACTCAAAATTTTCGCAGTTCTGATGCTCGACAAGCATAACTAGAACGGCCTAGGGGAAAAGTACCTATACCGTTGTAATCGGGCGAGTTTCTACTTTCAGATGCGATAGAAATTTTGCGGATTGGTCAATCCGTTCGCGAGATGTGGCAGTTTGGATGTAAGAAACGCTTGAGAAACTCAAAATTTTCGCAGTTCTGATGCTCGAAACGAATAACTAGAACGGCCTAGGGGGAATGTACGCATACCGTTGTAATCGGGCGAGTTTCTACTTTCAGATGCAACAGAAATTTTGCGGATTGGTCAATCCGTTCGCGAGATGTGGCAGTTTGTAGGTAAGAAACGCTTGAGAAACTCAAAATTTTCGCAGTTCTGATGCTCGAAACGAATAACTAGAACGGCCTAGGGGAAAAGTACGCATACCGTTGTAATCGGGCGAGTTTCTACTTTCAGATGCAACAGAAATTTTGCGGATTGGTCAATCCGTTCGCGAGATATGGCAGTTTGGAGGTAAGAAACGCTTGAGAAACTCAAAATTATCGCAGTTCTGGTTCTCGAAACGAATAACTAGAACGGCCTCGGTGAAAAGCACGTATACCGTTGTAATCGGGAGAGTTTCTACTTTCAGATGCAACAGAAATTTTGCGGATTGGTCAATCCGTTCGCGAGATATGGCAGTTTGGAGGTAAGAAACGCTTGAGAAACTCAAAATTTTCGCAGTTCTGGTGCTCGAAACGAATAACTAGAACGGCCTCGGTGAAAAGTACGTATACCGTTGTAATCGGGCGAGTTTCTACTTTCAGATGCAACAGAAATTTTGCGGATTGGTCAATCCGTTCGCGAGATGTGGCAGTTTGTAGGTAGGAAACGCTTGAGAAACTCAAAATTTTCGCAGTTCTGATGCTCGAAACGAATAACTAGAACGGCCTAGGGGAAAAGTACGCATACCGTTGTAATCGGGCGAGTTTCTACCTTCAGATGCAACAGAAATTTTGCGGATTGGTCAATCCGTTCGCGAGATGTGGCAGTTTGGATGTAAGAAACGCTTGAGAAACTGAAAATTTTTGCAGTTCTGATGCTCGAAACGAATAGCTAGAACGGCCTAGGGGAAAAGTACGCATACCGTTGTAATCGGGCGAGTTTCTACTTTCAGATGCAACAGAAATTTTGCGGATTGTTCAATCCGTTCGCGAGATATGGCAGTTTGGAGGTAAGAAACGCTTGAGAAACTCAACATTTTCGCAGTTCTGATGCTCGAAACGAATAACTAGAACGGCCTAGGGGAAAAATACGCATACTGTTGTAATCGGGCGAGTTTCTACTTTCAGATGCAACAGAAATTTTGCGGATTGGTCAATCCTTTCGCGAGATATGGCAGTTTGGAGGTAAGGAACGCTTGAGAAACTCAAAATTTTCGCAGTCCTGATGCTCGAAACGAGTAACTAGAACGGCCTAGGGGAAAAGTACACATACCGTTGGAATCGGGCGAGTTTCTACTTTCAGATGCAACGAAATTTTGCGGATTGGTCAATCCGTTCGCGAGATATGACAGTTTGGAGGTGAGAAACGCTTGAGAAACTCAAAATTTTCGCAGTTCTGATGCTCGAAACGAATAACTAGAACGGCCTAGGGGAAAAGTACGCATACTGTTGTAATCGGGCGAGTTTCTACTTTCAGATGCAATAGAAATTTTGCGGATTGGTCAATCCGTTCGCGAGATATGGCAGTTTGGAAGTAAGAAACGCTTGAGAAACTCAAAGTTTTCGCAGTTCTGATGCTCGAAACGAATAACTACAACGGACTAGGGGAAAAGTACGCATAGTGCTGTAATCGGGCGAGTTTCTACTTTCAGATGCAACAGCAATTTTGCGGATTGGTCAATCCGTTCGCGAGATATGGCAGTTTGGAGGTAAGAAACGCTCGAGAAACTCAAAATTTTCGCAGTTCTGATGCTCGACAAGCATAACTAGAACGGCGTAGGGGAAAAGTACGCATACCGTTGTAATCGGGCGAGTTTCTACTTTCAGATGCAACAGAAATTTTGCGGATTGGTCAATCCGTTCGCGAGATATGGCAGTTTGGAGGTTAGAACCGCTTGAGAAACTCAAAATTTTCGCAGTTCTGATGCTCGAAACGAACAACTAGAACGGCCTAGGGGAAAAGTACGTATACCGTTGTAATCGGGCGAGTTTCTACTTTCAGATGCAACAGAAATTTTGCGGATTGGTCAATCCGTTCGCGAGATGTGGCAGTTTGTAGGTAAGAAACGCTTGAGAAACTCAAAATTTTCGCAGTTCTGATGCTCGAAACGAATAACTAGAACGGCCTAGGGGAAAAGTACGCATACCGTTGTAATCGGGCGAGTTTCTACCTTCAGATGCAACAGAAATTTTGCGGATTGGTCAATCCGTTCGCGAGATGTGGCAGTTTGGATGTAAGAAACGCTTGAGAAACTGAAAATTTTTGCAGTTCTGATGCTCGAAACGAATAGCTAGAACGGCCTAGGGGAAAAGTACGCATACCGTTGTAATCGGGCGAGTTTCTACTTTCAGATGCAACAGAAATTTTGCGGATTGTTCAATCCGTTCGCGAGATATGGCAGTTTGGAGGTAAGAAACGCTTGAGAAACTCAACATTTTCGCAGTTCTGATGCTCGAAACGAATAACTAGAACGGCCTAGGGGAAAAATACGCATACTGTTGTAATCAGGCGAGTTTCTACTTTCAGATGCAACAGAAATTTTGCGGATTGGTCAATCCTTTCGCGAGATATGGCAGTTTGGAGGTAAGGAACGCTTGAGAAACTCAAAATTTTCGCAGTCCTGATGCTCGAAACGAGTAACTAGAACGGCCTAGGGGAAAAGTACACATACCGTTGGAATCGGGCGAGTTTCTACTTTCAGATGCAACAGAAATTTTGCGGATTGGTCAATCCGTTCGCGAGATGTGGCAGTTTGTAGGTAGGAAACGCTTGAGAAACTCAAAATTTTCGCAGTTCTGATGCTCGAAACGAATAACTAGAACGGCCTAGGGGAAAAGTACGCATACCGTTGTAATCGGGCGAGTTTCTACCTTCAGATGCAACAGAAATTTTGCGGATTGGTCAATCCGTTCGCGAGATGTGGCAGTTTGGATGTAAGAAACGCTTGAGAAACTGAAAATTTTTGCAGTTCTGATGCTCGAAACGAATAGCTAGAACGGCCTAGGGGAAAAGTACGCATACCGTTGTAATCGGGCGAGTTTCTACTTTCAGATGCAACAGAAATTTTGCGGATTGTTCAATCCGTTCGCGAGATATGGCAGTTTGGAGGTAAGAAACGCTTGAGAAACTCAACATTTTCGCAGTTCTGATGCTCGAAACGAATAACTAGAACGGCCTAGGGGAAAAATACGCATACTGTTGTAATCGGGCGAGTTTCTACTTTCAGATGCAACAGAAATTTTGCGGATTGGTCAATCCTTTCGCGAGATATGGCAGTTTGGAGGTAAGGAACGCTTGAGAAACTCAAAATTTTCGCAGTCCTGATGCTCGAAACGAGTAACTAGAACGGCCTAGGGGAAAAGTACACATACCGTTGGAATCGGGCGAGTTTCTACTTTCAGATGCAACGAAATTTTGCGGATTGGTCAATCCGTTCGCGAGATATGACAGTTTGGAGGTGAGAAACGCTTGAGAAACTCAAAATTTTCGCAGTTCTGATGCTCGAAACGAATAACTAGAACGGCCTAGGGGAAAAGTACGCATACCGTTGTAATCGGGCGAGTTTCTACTTTCAGATGCAACAGAAATTTTGCGGATTGGTCAATCCGTTCGCGAGATATGGCAGTTTGGAGGTAAGAAACGCTTGAGAAACTCAAAATTTTCACAGTTCTGATGCTCGAAACGAATAACCAGAACGGCCTAGAGGAAAAGTACGCATACCGTTGTAATGGGGCGAGTTTCTACTTTCAGATGCAACAGAAATTTTGCGGATTGGTCAATCCGTTCGCGAGATATGGCAGTTTGGAGGTAAGAAGCGCTTGAGAAACTCAACATTTTCGCAGTTCTGATGCTCGAAACGAATAACTAGAACGGCCTAGGGGAAAAGTACGCATACTGTTGTAATCGGGCGAGTTTCTACTTTCAGATGCAATAGAAATTTTGCGGATTGGTCAATCCGTTCGCGAGATATGGCAGTTTGGAAGTAAGAAACGCTTGAGAAACTCAAAGTTTTCGCAGTTCTGATGCTCGAAACGAATAACTACAACGGACTAGGGGAAAAGTACGCATAGTGCTGTAATCGGGCGAGTTTCTACTTTCAGATGCAACAGCAATTTTGCGGATTGGTCAATCCGTTCGCGAGATATGGCAGTTTGGAGGTAAGAAACGCTCGAGAAACTCAAAATTTTCGCAGTTCTGATGCTCGACAAGCATAACTAGAACGGCGTAGGGGAAAAGTACGCATACCGTTGTAATCGGGCGAGTTTCTACTTTCAGATGCAACAGAAATTTTGCGGATTGGTCAATCCGTTCGCGAGATATGGCAGTTTGGAGGTAAGAAACGCTCGAGAAACTCAAAATCTTCGCAGTTCTGATGCTCGACAAGCATAACTAGAACGGCCTAGGGGAAAAGTACGCATACCGTTGTAATCGGGCGAGTTTCTACTTTCAGATGCAACAGAAATTTTGCGGATTGGTCAATCCGTTCGCGAGATATAGCAGTTTGGAGGTAAGAAACGCTTGAGAAACTCAAAGTTTTCGCAGTTCTGATGCTCGAAACGAATAACTAGAACGGCCTAGGGGAAAAGTACGCACACCGTTGTAATCGGGCGAGTTTCTACTTTCAGATGCAACAGAAATTTTGCGGATTGGTCAATCCGTTCGCGAGATATGGCAGTTTGGAGGTAAGAAACGCTTGAGAAACTCAAAGTTTTCGCAGTTCTGATGCTCGAAACGAATAACTAGAACGGACTAGGGGAAAAGTACGCATAGTGTTGTAATCGGGCGAGTTTCTACTTTCAGATGCAACAGAAATTTTGCGGATTGGTCAATCCGTTCGCGAGATATGGCAGTTTGGAGGTAAGAAACGCTCGAGAAACTCAAAATTTTCGCAGTTCTGATGCTCGACAAGCATAACTAGAACGGCATAGGGGAAAAGTACGCACACCGTTGTAATCGGGCGAGTTTCTACTTTCAGATGCAATAGAAATTTTGCGGATTGATCAATCCGTTCGCGAGATATGGCAGTTTGGAGGTTAGAACCGCTTGAGAAACTCAAAATTTTCGCAGTTCTGATGCTCGAAACGAACAACTAGAACGGCCTAGGGGAAAAGTACGTATACCGTTGTAATCGGGCGAGTTTCTACTTTCAGATGCAACAGAAATTTTGCGGATTGGTCAATCCGTTCGCGAGATGTGGCAGTTTGTAGGTAAGAAACGCTTGAGAAACTCAAAATTTTCGCAGTTCTGATGCTCGAAACGAATAACTAGAACGGCCTAGGGGAAAAGTACGCATACCGTTGTAATCGGGCGAGTTTCTACCTTCAGATGCAACAGAAATTTTGCGGATTGGTCAATCCGTTCGCGAGATGTGGCAGTTTGGATGTAAGAAACGCTTGAGAAACTGAAAATTTTTGCAGTTCTGATGCTCGAAACGAATAGCTAGAACGGCCTAGGGGAAAAGTACGCATACCGTTGTAATCGGGCGAGTTTCTACTTTCAGATGCAACAGAAATTTTGCGGATTGTTCAATCCGTTCGCGAGATATGGCAGTTTGGAGGTAAGAAACGCTTGAGAAACTCAACATTTTCGCAGTTCTGATGCTCGAAACGAATAACTAGAACGGCCTAGGGGAAAAATACGCATACTGTTGTAATCAGGCGAGTTTCTACTTTCAGATGCAACAGAAATTTTGCGGATTGGTCAATCCTTTCGCGAGATATGGCAGTTTGGAGGTAAGGAACGCTTGAGAAACTCAAAATTTTCGCAGTCCTGATGCTCGAAACGAGTAACTAGAACGGCCTAGGGGAAAAGTACACATACCGTTGGAATCGGGCGAGTTTCTACTTTCAGATGCAACGAAATTTTGCGGATTGGTCAATCCGTTCGCGAGATATGACAGTTTGGAGGTAAGAAACGCTTGAGAAACTCAAAATTTTCGCAGTTCTGATGCTCGAAACGAATAACTAGAACGGCCTAGGGGAAAAGTACGCATACCGTTGTAATCGGGCGAGTTTCTACTTTCAGATGCAACAGAAATTTTGCGGATTGGTCAATCCGTTCGCGAGATATGGCAGTTTGGAGGTAAGAAACGCTTGAGAAACTCAAAATTTTCACAGTTCTGATGCTCGAAACGAATAACCAGAACGGCCTAGAGGAAAAGTACGCATACCGTTGTAATGGGGCGAGTTTCTACTTTCAGATGCAACAGAAATTTTGCGGATTGGTCAATCCGTTCGCGAGATATGGCAGTTTGGAGGTAAGAAGCGCTTGAGAAACTCAACATTTTCGCAGTTCTGATGCTCGAAACGAATAACTAGAACGGCCTAGGGGAAAAGTACGCATACTGTTGTAATCGGGCGAGTTTCTACTTTCAGATGCAATAGAAATTTTGCGGATTGGTCAATCCGTTCGCGAGATATGGCAGTTTGGAAGTAAGAAACGCTTGAGAAACTCAAAGTTTTCGCAGTTCTGATGCTCGAAACGAATAACTACAACGGACTAGGGGAAAAGTACGCATAGTGCTGTAATCGGGCGAGTTTCTACTTTCAGATGCAACAGAAATTTTGCGGATTGGTCAATCCGTTCGCGAGATATGGCAGTTTGGAGGTAAGAAACGCTCGAGAAACTCAAAATTTTCGCAGTTCTGATGCTCGACAAGCATAACTAGAACGGCGTAGGGGAAAAGTACGCATACCGTTGTAATCGGGCGAGTTTCTACTTTCAGATGCAACAGAAATTTTGCGGATTGGTCAATCCGTTCGCGAGATATGGCAGTTTGGAGGTAAGAAACGCTCGAGAAACTCAAAATCTTCGCAGTTCTGATGCTCGACAAGCATAACTAGAACGGCCTAGGGGAAAAGTACGCATACCGTTGTAATCGGGCGAGTTTCTACTTTCAGATGCAACAGAAATTTTGCGGATTGGTCAATCCGTTCGCGAGATATAGCAGTTTGGAGGTAAGAAACGCTTGAGAAACTCAAAGTTTTCGCAGTTCTGATGCTCGAAACGAATAACTAGAACGGCCTAGGGGAAAAGTACGCACACCGTTGTAATCGGGCGAGTTTCTACTTTCAGATGCAACAGAAATTTTGCGGATTGGTCAATCCGTTCGCGAGATATGGCAGTTTGGAGGTAAGAAACGCTTGAGAAACTCAAAGTTTTCGCAGTTCTGATGCTCGAAACGAATAACTAGAACGGACTAGGGGAAAAGTACGCATAGTGTTGTAATCGGGCGAGTTTCTACTTTCAGATGCAACAGAAATTTTGCGGATTGGTCAATCCGTTCGCGAGATATGGCAGTTTGGAGGTAAGAAACGCTCGAGAAACTCAAAATTTTCGCAGTTCTGATGCTCGACAAGCATAACTAGAACGGCATAGGGGAAAAGTACGCACACCGTTGTAATCGGGCGAGTTTCTACTTTCAGATGCAATAGAAATTTTGCGGATTGATCAATCCGTTCGCGAGATATGGCAGTTTGGAGGTTAGAACCGCTTGAGAAACTCAAAATTTTCGCAGTTCTGATGCTCGAAACGAACAACTAGAACGGCCTAGGGGAAAAGTACGCATACCGTTGTAATCGGGCGAGTTTCTACTTTCAGATGCAACAGAAATTTTGCGGATTGGTCAATCCGTTCGCGAGATATGGCAGTTTGGAGGTAAGAAACGCTCGAGAAACTCAAAATCTTCGCAGTTCTGATGCTCGACAAGCATAACTAGAACGGCCTAGGGGAAAAGTAAGCATACCGTTGTAATCGGGCGAGTTTCTACTTTCAGATGCAATAGAAATTTTGCGGATTGGTCAATCCGTTCGCGAGATATAGCAGTTTGGAGGTAAGAAACGCTTAAGAAACACAAAGTTTTCGCAGTTCTGATGCTCGAAACGAATAACTAGAACGGCCTAGGGGAAAAGTACGCACACCGTTGTAATCGGGCGAGTTTCTACTTTCAGATGCAACAGAAATTTTGCGGATTGGTCAATCCGTTCGCGAGATATGGCAGTTTGGAGGTAAGAAACGCTTGAGAAACTCAAAGTTTTCGCAGTTCTGATGCTCGAAACGAATAACTAGAACGGACTAGGGGAAAAGTACGCATAGTGTTGTAATCGGGCGAGTTTCTACTTTCAGATGCAACAGAAATTTTGCGGATTGGTCAATCCGTTCGCGAGATATGGCAGTTTGGAGGTAAGAAACGCTCGAGAAACTCAAAATTTTCGCAGTTCTGATGCTCGACAAGCATAACTAGAACGGCGTAGGGGAAAAGTACGCATACCGTTGTAATCGGGCGAGTTTCTACTTTCAGATGCAACAGAAATTTTGCGGATTGGCCAATCCGTTCGCGAGATATGGCAGTTTGGAGGTAAGAAACGCTCGAGAAACTCAAAATCTTCGCAGTTCTGATGCTCGACAAGCATAACTAGAACGGCCTAGGGGAAAAGTACGCATACCGTTGTAATCAGGCGAGTTTCTACTTTCAGATGCAACAGAAATTTTGCGGATTGGTCAATCCGTTCGCGAGATATAGCAGTTTGGAGGTAAGAAACGCTTGAGAAACTCAAAGTTTTCGCAGTTCTGATGCTCGAAACGAATAACTAGAACGGACTAGGGGAAAAGTACGCATAGTGTTGTAATCGGGCGAGTTTCTACTTTCAGATGCAACAGAAATTTTGCGGATTGGTCAATCCGTTCGCGAGATATGGCAGTTTGGAGGTAAGAAACGCTCGAGAAACTCAAAATTTTCGCAGTTCTGATGCTCGACAAGCATAACTAGAACGGCATAGGGGAAAAGTACGCACACCGTTGTAATCGGGCGAGTTTCTACTTTCAGATGCAATAGAAATTTTGCGGATTGATCAATCCGTTCGCGAGATATGGCAGTTTGGAGGTTAGAACCGCTTGAGAAACTCAAAATTTTCGCAGTTCTGATGCTCGAAACGAACAACTAGAACGGCCTAGGGGAAAAGTACGCATACCGTTGTAATCGGGCGAGTTTCTACTTTCAGATGCAACAGAAATTTTGCGGATTGGTCAATCCGTTCGCGAGATATGGCAGTTTGGATGTAAGAGACGCTTGAGAATCTCAAAATTTTCGCAGTTCTGATGCTCGAAACGAATAACTAGAACGGACTAGGGGCAAAGTACGCATACAGTTGTAATCGGGCGAGTTTCTACTTTCAGATGCAACAGAAATTTTGCGGATTGGTCAATCCGTTCGCGAGATATGGCAGTTTGGAGGTAAGAAACGCTTGAAAAACTCAAAATTTTCGCAGTTCTGATGCTCGAAACGAACAACTAGAACGGCCTAGGGGAAAAGTACACATACCGTTGTAATCGGGCGAGTTACTACTTTCAGATGCAACAGAAATTTTGCGGATTGGTCAATCCGTTCGCGAGATATGGCAGTTTGGAGGTAAGAAACGCTTGAGAAACTCAAAATTTTCGCAGCTCTCATGCTCGAAACGAATAACTACAACGGCCTAGGGGAAAAGTACGCATACCGTTGTAATCGGGCGAGTATCTACTTTCAGATGCAACAGAAATTTTGCGGATTGGTCAATCCGTTCGCGAGATATGGCAGTTTGGAGGTAAGAAACGCTTGAGAAACTCAAAATTTTCGCAGTTCTGATGCTCGACAAGCATAACTAGAACGGTCTAGGGGAAAAGTACGCACACCGTTGTAATCGGGCGAGTTTCTACTTTCAGATGCAACAGAAATTTTGCGGATTGGTCAATCCGTTCGCGAGATATGGCAGTTTGGAGGTAAGAAACGCTTGAGAAACTCAACATTTTCGCAGTTCTGATGCTCGAAACGAATAACTAGAACGGCCTAGGGGAAAAGTACGCATACCGTTGTAATCGGGCGAGTTTCTACTTTCAGATGCAACAGAAATTTTGCGGATTGGTCAGTCCGTTCGCGAGATATGGCAGTTTGGAGGTAAGAAACGCTTGAGAAACTCAAAGTTTTCGCAGTTCTGATGCTCGAAACGAATAACTAGAACGGACTAGGGGAAAAGTACGCATAGTGTTGTAATCGGGCGAGTTTCTACTTTCAGATGCAACAGAAATTTTGCGGATTGGTCAATCCGTTCGCGAGATATGGCAGTTTGGAGGTAAGAAACGCTCGAGAAACTCAAAATTTTCGCAGTTCTGATGCTCGACAAGCATAACTAGAACGGCCTAGGGGAAAAGTACGCACACCGTTGTAATCGGGCGAGTTTCTACTTTCAGATGCAATAGAAATTTTGCGGATTGATCAATCCGTTCGCGAGATATGGCAGTTTGGAGGTTAGAACCGCTTGAGAAACTCAAAATTTTCGCAGTTCTGATGCTCGAAACGAATAACTAGAACGGACTAGGGGAAAAGTACGCATAGTGTTGTAATCGGGCGAGTTTCTACTTTCAAATGCAACCGAAATTTTGCGGATTGGTCAATCCGTTCGCGAGATATGGCAGTTTGGAAGTAAGAAACGCTTGAGAAACTCAAAATTTTCGCAGTTCTGATGCTCGAAACGACTAACTAGAACGGCCTAGGGGAAAAGTACGCATACCGTTGTAATCTGGCGAGTTTCTACTTTCAGATGCAACAGAAATTTTGCGGATTGGTCAACCCGTTCGCGAGATATGGCAGTTTGGAGGTAAGAAACGCTTGAGAAACTCAAAATTTTCGCAGTTCTGATGCTCGAAACGAACAACTAGAACGGCCTAGGGGAAAAGTACACATACCGTTGTAATCGGGCGAGTTACTACTTTCAGATGCAACAGAAATTTTGCGGATTGGTCAATCCGTTCACGAGATATGGCAGTTTGGAGGTAAGAAACGCTTGAGAAACTCAAAATTTTCGCAGTTCTGATGCTCGAAACGAATAACTAGAACGGCCTAGGGGAAAAGTACGCATACCGTTGTAATCGGGCGAGTTTCTACTTTCAGATGCAACAGAAATTTTGCGGATTGGTCAATCCGTTCGCGAGATATGGCAGTTTGGAGGTAAGAAACGCTTGAGAAACTCAAAATTTTCGCAGTTCTGATGCTCGAAACGAACAACTAGAACGGCCTAGGGGAAAAGTACACATACCGTTGTAATCGGGCGAGTTACTACTTTCAGATGCAACAGAAATTTTGCGGATTGGTCAATCCGTTCGCGAGATATGGCAGTTTGGAGGAAAGAAACGCTTGAGAAACTCAAAATTTTCGCAGTTCTGATGCTCGAAACGAATAACTAGAACGGCCTAGGGGAAAAGTACGTATACCGTTGTAATCGGGCGGATTTCTACTTTCAGATGCAACAGAAATTTTGCGGATTGGTCAATCCGTTCGCGAGATATGGCAGTTTGGAGGTAAGCAACGCTAGAGAAACTCAAAATTTTCGCAGTTCTGTTGCTCGAAACGAATAACTAGAACGACCTAGGGGAAAAGTACGCATACAGTTGTAATCGGGCGAGTTTCCACTTTCAGATGCAACAGAAATTTTGCGGATTTGTCAATCCGTTAGCGAGATATGGCAGTTTGGAAGTAAGAAACGCTTGAGAAACTCAAAATTTTCGCAGTTCTGATGCTCGAAACGACTAACTAGAACGGCCTAGGGGAAAAGTACGCATACCGTTGTAATCGGGCGAGTTTCTACTTTCAAATGCAACCGAAATTTTGCGGATTGGTCAATCGGTTCGCGAGATATGGCAGTTTGGAAGTAAGAAACGCTTGAGAAACTCAAAATTTTCGCAGGTCTGATGCTCGAAACGACTAACTAGAACGGCCTAGGGGAAAAGTACGCATACCGTTGTAATCGGGCGAGTTTCTACTTTCAGATGCAACAGAAATTTTGCGGATTGGTCAATCCGTTCGCGAGATATGGCAGTTTGGAGGTAAGAAACGCTTGAGAAACTCAAAATTTTCGCAGTTCTGATGCTCGTAACGACTAACTAGAACGGCCTAGGGGAAAAGTACGCATTCCGTTGTAATCGGGCGAGTTTCTACTTTCAAATTCAACCGAAATTTTGCGGATTGGTCAATCCGTTCGCGAGATATGGCAGTTTGGAAGTAAGAAACGCTTGAGAAACTCAAAATTTTCGCAGTTCTCATGCTCGAAACGACTAACTAGAACGGCCTAGGGGAAAAGTACGCATACCGTTGTAATCTGGCGAGTTTCTACTTTCAGATGAAACAGAAATTTTTCGGATTGGTCAACCCGTTCGTGAGATATGGCAGTTTGGAGGTAAGAAACGCTTGGGAAACTCAAAATTTTCGCAGTTCTGATGCTCGAAACGAATAACTAGAACGGCCTAGGGGAAAAGTACGCATACCCTTGTAATCGGGCGAGTTTCTACTTTCAGATGCAACAGAAATTTTGCGGATTGTTCAATCCGTTCACGAGATATGGCAGTTTGGAGGTAAGAAACGCTTGAGAAACTCAAAATTTTCGCAGTTCTGATGCTCGAAACGAATAACTAGAACGGCCTAGGGGAAAAGTACGCATACCGTTGTAATCGGGCGAGTTTCTACTTTCAGATGCAACAGAAATTTTGCGGATTGGTCAATCCGTTCGCGAGATATGGCAGTTTGGAGGTAAGAAACGCTTGAGAAACTCAAAATTTTCGCAGTTCTGATGCTCGAAACGAACAACTAGAACGGCCTAGCGGAAAAGTACACATACCGTTGTAATCGGGCGAGTTACTACTTTCAGATGCAACAGAAATTTTGCGGATTGGTCAATCCGTTCACGAGATATGGCAGTTTGGAGGTAAGAAACGCTTGAGAAACTCAAAATTTTCGCAGTTCTGATGCTCGAAACGAATAACTAGAACGGCCTAGGGGAAAAGTACGCATACCGTTGTAATCGGGCGAGTTTCTACTTTCAGATGCAACAGAAATTTTGCGGATTGGTCAATCCGTTCGCGAGATATGGCAGTTTGGAGGTAATAAACGCTTGAGAAACTCAAAATTTTCGCAGTTCTGATGCTCGAAACGAACAACTAGAACGGCCTAGGGGAAAAGTACACATACCGTTGTAATCGGGCGAGTTACTACTTTCAGATGCAACAGAAATTTTGCGGATTGGTCAATCCGTTCGCGAGATATGGCAGTTTGGAGGAAAGAAACGCTTGAGAAACTCAAAATTTTCGCAGTTCTGATGCTCGAAACGAATAACTAGAACGGCCTAGGGGAAAAGTACGTATACCGTTGTAATCGGGCGGATTTCTACTTTCAGATGCAACAGAAATTTTGCAGATTGGTCAATCCGTTCGCGAGATATGGCAGTTTGGAGGTAAGAAACGCTTGAGAAACTCAAAATTTTCGCAGTTCTGATGCTCGACAAGCATAACTAGAACGGCCTAGGGGAAAAGTACGCACACCGTTGTAATCGGGCGAGTTTCTACTTTCAGATGCAACAGAAATTTTTCGGATTGGTCAATCCGTTCGCGAGATATGGCAGTTTGGAGGTAAGCAAAGCTTGAGAAACTCAAAATTTTCGCAGTTCTGTTGCTCGAAACGAATAACTAGAACGGCCTAGGGGAAAAGTACGCATAGTGTTGTAATCGGGCGAGTTTCTACTTTCAGATGCAACAGAAATTTTGCGGATTGGTCTATCCGTTCGCGAGATATGGCAGTTTGGAGGTAAGCAACGCTTGAAAAACTCAAAATTTTCGCAGTTCTGTTGCTCGAAACGAATAACTAGAACGGGCTAGGGGAAAAGTACGCATACCGTTGTGATCGGGCGAGTTTCTACTTTCAGATGCAACAGAAATTTTGCGGATTGGTCAATCCGTTCGCGAGATATGGCAGTTTGGAGGTAAGCAACGCTTGAAAAACTCAAAATTTTCGCAGTTCTGTTGCTCGAAACGAATAACTAGAACGGGCTAGGGGAAAAGTACGCATACCGTTGTGATCGGGCGAGTTTCTACTTTCGGATGCAACAGAAATTTTGCGGATTGGTCAATCCGTTCGCGAGATATGGCAGTTTGGAGGTAAGAAACGCTCGAGAAACTCAAAATTTTCGCAGTTCTGATGCTCGACAAGCATAACTAGAACGGGCTAGGGGAAAAGTACGCACACCGTTGTAGTCGGGCTAGTTTCTACTTTCAGATGCAACAGAAATTTTGCGGATTGGTCAATCCGTTCGCGAGATGTGGCAGTTTGGATGTAAGAAACGCTTGAGAAACACAAAAATTTCGCGGTTCTGATGCTCGAAACGAATAACAAGAACGGCCTAGGGGAAAAGTACGCACACCGTTGTAATCGGGCGAGTTTCTACTTTCAGATGCAACAGAAATTTTGCGGATTGGTCATTCCGTTCGCGAGATATGGCAGTTTGGAGGTAAGAAACGCTTGAGAAACTCAAAATTTTCGCAGTTCTGATGCTCGACAAGCATAACTAGAACGGCCTAGGGGAAAAGTACGCACACCGTTGTAATCGGGCGAGTTTCTACTTTCAGATGCAACAGAAATTTTTCGGATTGGTCAATCCGTTCGCGAGATATGGCAGTTTGGAGGTAAGCAAAGCTTGAGAAACTCAAAATTTTCGCAGTTCTGTTGCTCGAAACGAATAACTAGAACGGCCTAGGGGAAAAGTACGCATAGTGTTGTAATCGGGCGAGTTTCTACTTTCAGATGCAACAGAAATTTTGCGGATTGGTCAATCCGTTCGCGAGATATGGCAGTTTGGAGGTAAGAAACGCTTGAGAAACTCAAAATTTTCGCAGTTCTGATGCTCGAAACGAATAACTAGAACGGGCTAGGGGAAAAGTACGCATACCGTTGTAATCGGGCGAGTTTCTACCTTCAGATGCAACAGAAATTTTGCGGATTGGTCAATCCGTTCGCGAGATATGGCAGTTTGGAGGTAAGCAATGCTTGAAAAACTCAAAGTTTTCGCAGTTCTGTTGCTCGAAACGAATAACTAGAATGGGCTAGGGGAAAAGTACGCATACCGTTGTAATCGGGCGAGTTTCTACTTTCTGATGCAACAGAAATTTTGCGGATTGGTCAATCCGTTCGCGAGATATGGCAGTTTGGAGGTAAGAACCGCTTGAGAAACTCAAAATTTTCGCAGTTCTGATGCTCGAAACGAATAACTAGAACGGCCTAGGGGAAAAGTACGCATAGTGTTGTAATCGGGCGAGTTTCTACTTTCAGATGCAACAGAAATTTTGCGGATTGGTCAATCCGTTCGCGAGATATGGCAGTTTGGAGGTAAGAAACGCTCGAGAAACTCAAAATTTTCGCAGTTCTGATGCTCGACAAGCATAACTAGAACGGCCTAGGGGAAAAGTACGCACACCGTTGTAATCGGGCGAGTATCCACTTTCAGATGCAACAGAAATTTTGCGGATTGGTCAATCCGTTCGCGAGATATGGCAGTTTGGAGGTAAGCAACGCTTGAAAAACTCAAAATTTTCGCAGTTCTGATGCTCGAAACGAATAACTAGAACGGCCTAGGGGAAAAGTGCGCATACCGTTGTAATCGGGCGAGTTTCTACTTTCTGATGCAACAGAAATTTTGCGGATTGGTCGATCCGTTCGCGAGATGTGGCAGTTTGGAAGTAAGAAACGCTTGAGAAACTCAAAATTTTCGCAGTTCTGATTCTCGAAACGAATAACTAGACCGGCCTAGGGGAAGACTACACCTACTGTTGTAATCGGGAGAGTTTCTACTTTCAGATGCAACAGGAATTTTGCGGATTGATCAATCCGTTCGCGAGATATGGCAGTTTGGATATAAGAAACGCTTGAGAAACTCAAAATTTTCGCAGTTCTGATTCTCGAAACGAATAACTAGCACGGCCTAGGGGAAAAGTACGCATACCGTTTTAATCGGGCGAGTTTCTACTTTCAGATTGAATAGAAATTTTGCGGATTGGTCAATCCGTTCGCGAGATATGGCCGTTTGGATGTAAGAAACGCTTGAGAAACTCAAAATTATCGCAGTTCTGATGCTCGAAACGAATAACTGGAACGGCCTAGGGGGAAACTACACCTACGATTGTAATCGGGCGAGTTTCTACTTTCAGATGCAACAGAAATTTTGCGGATTGGTCAATCCGTTCGCGAGATGTGGCAGTTTGGAAGTAAGAAACGCTTGAGAAACTCAAAATTTTCGCAGTTCTGATTCTCGAAACGAATAACTAGAACGGCCTAGGGGAAAACTACACATACCGTTTTAATCGGGCGAGTTTCTACTTTCAGATTGAATAGAAATTTTGCGGATTGGTCAATCCGTTCGCGAGATATGGCAGTTTGGAGGTAAGCAACGCTTGAAAAACTCAAAATTTTCGCAGTTCTGATGCTCGAAACGAATAACTAGAACGGCCTAGGGGAAAAGTGCGCATACCGTTGTAATCGGGCGAGTTTCTACTTTCTGATGCAACAGAAATTTTGCGGATTGGTCGATCCGTTCGCGAGATGTGGCAGTTTGGAAGTAAGAAACGCTTGAGAAACTCAAAATTTTCGCAGTTCTGATTCTCGAAACGAATAACTAGACCGGCCTAGGGGAAGACTACACCTACTGTTGTAATCGGGAGAGTTTCTACTTTCAGATGCAACAGGAATTTTGCGGATTGATCAATCCGTTCGCGAGATATGGCAGTTTGGATATAAGAAACGCTTGAGAAACTCAAAATTTTCGCAGTTCTGATTCTCGAAACGAATAACTAGCACGGCCTAGGGGAAAAGTACGCATACCGTTTTAATCGGGCGAGTTTCTACTTTCAGATGCAACAGAAATTTTGCGGATTGGTCAATCCGTTCGCGAGATATGGCAGTTTGGAGGTAAGAAACGCTTGAGAAACTCAAAATTGTCGCAGTTCTGATGCTCGAAACGAATAACTGGAACGGCCTAGGGGGAAACTACGCATACCCTTGTAATCGGGCGAGTTTCTACTTTCAGATGCAAAAGAAACTTTGCGGATTGGTCAATCCGTTCGCGAGATGTGGCAGTTTGGAAGTAGGAAACGCTTGAGAAACTCAAAATTTTCGCTGTTCTGATTTTCGAAACGAATAACGAGAACGGCCTAGGGGAAAAGTACGCATACCGTTTTAATCGGGCGAGTTTCTACTTTCAGATGCAACAGAAATTTTGCGGATTGGTCAATCCGTTCGAGAGATATGGCAGTTTGGAAGTAAGAAACGCAGGAGAAACTCAAAATTTTCGCGGTTCTGATGCTCGAAACGAACAACTAGAACGGCCTAGGGGAAAAGTACGCATACCGTTTTAATCGGGCGAGTTTCTACTTTCAGATGCAACAGAAATTTTGCGGATTGGTCAATCCGTTCGCGAGATATGGCAGTTTGGAGGTAAGAAACGCTTGAGAAACTCAAAATTGTCGCAGTTCTGATGCTCGAAACGAATAACTGGAACGGCCTAGGGGGAAACTACGCATACCCTTGTAATCGGGCGAGTTTCTACTTTCAGATGCAAAAGAAACTTTGCGGATTGGTCAATCCGTTCGCGAGATGTGGCAGTTTGGAAGTAGGAAACGCTTGAGAAACTCAAAATTTTCGCTGTTCTGATTTTCGAAACGAATAACGAGAACGGCCTAGGGGAAAAGTACGCATACCGTTTTAATCGGGCGAGTTTCTACTTTCAGATGCAACAGAAATTTTGCGGATTGGTCAATCCGTTCGCGAGATATGGCAGTTTTGAGATAAGAAACGCTTGAGAAACTCAAAATTATCGCAGTTCTGATGCTCGAAACGAATAACTGGAACGGCCTAGGGGGAAACTACGCATACCATTGTAATCGGGCGAGTTTCTACTTTCAGATGCAACAGAAACTTTGCGGATTGGTCAATCCGTTCGCGAGATATGGCCGTTTGGATGTAAGAAACGCTTGAGAAACTCAAAATTATCGCAGTTCTGATGCTCGAAACGAATAACTAGAACGGCCTAGGGGAAAAGTACGCATACCGTTTTAATCGGGCGAGTTTCTACTTTCAGATGCAACAGAAATTTTGCGGATTGGTCAATCCGTTCGCGAGATATGGCAGTTTGGAGGTAAGAAACGCTTGAGAAACTCAAAATTGTCGCAGTTCTGATGCTCGAAACGAATAACTGGAACGGCCTAGGGGGAAACTACGCATACCATTGTAATCGGGCGAGTTTCTACTTTCAGATGCAAAAGAAACTTTGCGGATTGGTCAATCCGTTCGCGAGATGTGGCAGTTTGGAAGTAGGAAACGCTTGAGAAACTCAAAATTTTCGCTGTTCTGATTCTCGAAACGAA